>NC_045439.1:148830287-149004673 GCF_002776525.5 Piliocolobus tephrosceles
CTACTACTACTACTACTACTACTACTACTACTACTACTACTACTACTTTTTAACATTTATTAAACAGTTACTACATTCCTGGTATGGTTTTAAATACATTGACACAGTCTTCTGAGTGCTTTATATATGTGTTTAATCATCACATTCCTCGAAGGAAGACAGAGGAGGAAATTGAAGCGTTTAAGTAACTTGCCCAAGGTCACACAGCTGGTTAATGGTGGAGCTAGATTTAAATCCCAAGCAGTCAGGTTGCACAGCCTTGCTCCTGTCTCCCAAATATGCTGTCAATAATTGAGGAATTTCAATATGCACAGAGAAGAGCAAAGGCTTTCCTGCTGAGAAGAGACTGGTCAGTAAAGGAGTAGGAGTAGTAACATTTAGATGGGAGCAGCCTGGCTTTTGTGGGTGCTTAGTGTAATGATTGGCACAATGCCTGGAATGGAGTAAGTGCTTGTTTGTTGAATTATATGAATTTGAGTTATTGACTGAATGGCTAGAGAGAGATAATGTTAGAAAAGTAGGCTGTTATCAAATTGTGTAGGGTTTTGAATTACAGCCTAAGTGGTTCAAACTTAGTACTGTGGATGATATCTTCTCTACAATGCTGGATTTCTGAAAAGGCCAATACAGTAGTCTATAAATGTACTATTCTATACATTCTTCTGTGCATTTTCTCTTTTTCAGTGCTTTGTATACAATTGCTAGAAAAAACTGAAACCATGCTAATCGAGCCTATTACCAAATGCTCACTAAATTTTACTGAGTATTTAACTATAGAAGTTATATTTTAGCTCCAACTTGACAAGTCAGTCTATGCTTGTGATGCCCGTAGTCCCTTCTAAATGTATGCTAATGGACAAGTCTTTAGCCCAGTTATATATGGTGTGACTCTACTCTCTCTTTGGCTTCTGGTGGGCATCATGACATGACAATGTACTTGCTTTTGAAATATCAAGAGTATGGAAGCATTAGCAGTGGACGTAGAAACTGAAAGATTATGCTGAAGAGAAGAGCCAAAGAGGATGCAACAAACTACATATGTAGTGAAGTTATGAGGGAGGAGAGATAATGTGTAGGGAGAAATTATTTTATGTATCTTGAGCCCAGATGTTTTGATTCCAAATTCAGTTCTGGATGCTTCCTGAGATTTTCTCTATAGTTAAAAGTCTTACCGCCCCTTTTCAATATTCATTCTCCTTGACTTTTCTGCTCCTTTTCACATAATTGCTTGTTCACTTTTGTTTTTTTGGAAACTCTACTGAAATGCAATATTCTGCTGGGTCTTTCTCTTCTCTACCGCTCCTATTCTCTTCTTAAGCACCTCTCCTTTTGTGCTCATGCCTTTGCTGAAACACATTTCTTTTCTGGCTTTCCCTCTGCATAACGTTATCCATGTCCAGGCTTTAAACTTTCATCACTTTTCATATGGTACCCCAAAGTATGCAGACAACAGGGGCATCTTTTCCAAACTGTCATGGGAGGGTTCCCATTTCTAGTTCTTTGCACAGTGACTCCAACTGGATGACACTAAATCAATTCGAGAACGCTCCATGTAGTTCCGTGGATGCCTCCTTGGTTCAATACTTTATTACCTTTTACCTGGCATCTTTATTCCCAAAGGATTTTATATGCCGCTGCCAGATGAATCCTTAAATCACAGCTGTGATTTTGTCACTGAAGATTTTGGGTCCAAATCTTCAGTGACTCCTGATCTACCAGAAAAAAATGTGCATTCCTTAACTTCATACTTCAGTGCATCTTCAGTATGGTTCCACCAGATGATGCCAGAATGTCTACATGTTTTTGCTTTTGCAAGTAGAATCCTTTCTATTCCTCCTCTAGGTTTTGAAATTCTATTGTTTTTCTCCAAATTTCCAGAGCACTGCTTCTTTCATAAAGCATCAGCCATTCTAAGTGGAATTGATATACCTTTTTTCCAAATGTCATGAGGTTATTATCATTTTGTTGTTGTTGTTTGTTGTAATTCAGTTAAGGCAATATTATAAGGTTATTGAATATTTATTTTACTTTTCCTGTGATAGCACTAATTTGAATTTGGCTGTTATACAGTTGTCAAAGCTCTCTATGTATGGCCTGCTTGCTCTCAAACCCTGGCCTTTCCCTGCTCTGCTCTGTATGACAGGGGCCGACCCTAGGGCTAAGCTGCCCAGACTTTTGTGTCAACTGGTTTCGTACTGGGTGGTAACAATGGCAGGTGCTAGCATGAGAAACCAGGGTCTTCTCCCATTCCCCTCTGCCTTTTGGAAGCTGTGTCAATGGAGCTGAATCTCTTTTGAGACTCCACCTTGCACCTGACAGTTTCAGCCTCTAATGGTGGTCCCTGCCCTTGGGTTCTGGGAGCAGTCTCCTGTTTTCCTGCCTAGAGATGACAGTGGTGCCTGCTCTTGTTTATTTCTGGGCTCCTTGTTCTTGCAACACATGTGTAATCAATTCCCATATATTACATTTCTTTTATTTTGAAATACAAATAGTTTCTGCTTTTCTAGGATAGGCGATGATGAATGCACTCCCCTTCTAATTTTCATACCAGACACTGTCTTATTCTTATACATGTGCCATGGTGCCTGGTTCCATGATTTGCATACTGTAGGTGCCAAAAAATATTCAGTAAATCCGTAAGTAGAGGAAGAATATTGCTGTTTAAAAATAGCTGTTAAGTTTTAGAGAAATCACTCAGAAAAATTTAAGAGGCACTAACTGTATTAGTTGCCAAGGAGAGATACCAAAAAACAAAAAATTGAAGACAACATCCCTGTCATCGAATATTTAAAAGGCTACTGGAAGACTTAAAAAGGACATTCAATTTTGCAATAGAAAATTTAGTGGACTGGAAAATATCTACTTAAAATTTTTCTTTGTCATGTTTTCTTTTCCTGAGCATTGAGGAATGCTTGTGAAGTTACGGGCTTGAATTGTTCCTAAAATTAGCTATCCAGTGTCTTTTTCTAATCCCAAATGTCAGTATTCTCCAGTTTGGCCCTAGGAGATTAGGAAGGTGTTAAAATGGTTACTGTGTTACATATTACATTGATTTTGAGTATTTTGTTTCTTGAGGTCCTTGAGCCTACCAGAACTCATGTGTTCTCTGAGTCACTGTCATTGCCACTGGTCGGTCGGCTTCCCACTCCCAAGAGCTGCGATAACAGGGATGACTGTGCAGCAATGTGTGGGTCGCAGCTGGAGTAACAAGCCAGCACTTTCAGACCCATCCTCATGGCAAAGGAAGGTAGATTTGTGCTTTAAGTTCTTAATGGAATTCCGTACTCTGCCTTTGGACTGATTCATGGCCTTGAACCTTCTCTCCCAGTTTTAATTTCCTCACTCTTTTAAGAAAGCACACCAGTGATGGAAAGAATTCTCTGAGGAAATGACTTGATAGAATACAGCATGAGCTCCAAGGGAGGGAGAATTTAACCATTGCCATAGATAGGTGCTGCCACACAAAGTTGTGAGAAGTAATTAGTTCGGCGGATCTGGGGAAGAATGTTGATTTGTTCAATCAACAGTTATTTATTGGGTATCTACTACATTACCAGTGACAAAGACTTTCCCTTGACCAAAACTTTAGTCAGGCTCCTCTGAGTCCTCTGATTGACCTTGAACTCCGCCTCTGTCCTTATAGAATCCCATTTGAGCAACAATTCTCCTAAGTCAGGTTAGAAAAAATTATCTACCCTTAGAATCCCTTGATGTCTTATCACCCTGACCTGCCTTCCGCCATAATCCTATCAGGTTGATTTAGCCAGAACCCCCTTATCCTTGATATTTCCTGTTCGTAATTCTATCCACTGCCCCCTGCCCATCCTGCTCCTTGGTGATAAATCCTCTTGTGTATTTGTTGGAGTCAGAGTTGAGCCAGCCTCTTTCCCCTACTGCAAGACCCCACTGTGGTGGTTTCTCTACTTGTAGCCATGCTCCTTGCCCCTTGAATAAAGTTTGCATTACCATCTTTAACAAGTGTTAAATGTGTGGGAGGCCATTGATTGGACTGAGGTCCTGAACCAGGCTCCAAGAGACCAACTAAAATGGAGTCACTCAAGCTAAGGTTCCATGTCACTAAACTGAAACGTAAGCTGTTCACTTGTTTGGAGAAATCAGGAGAGATTATAACCAAATCCCTAAGCAGGAAAGTTTTCTGAAAAAATAAGAGATTCACAGCAACCAATCAAAAGGAGCCCAGTCAACCTAAGCCAGCATGATAAGGCAGTCTCCACTGCTTTAACCCATAAAGGAAAGTAACCTATAGTAAAATAAAGGAAAGTAACCTGAGGTAACCTGATGTTAACCAATCCAGGTTTTGCATTAGGCTGTTGCCTTGTTCTTGCTCAAGCTACCTTACAAAAACCGACAGTTCTGCCACCTTCGATGGAGCCCTATTTCGTAGACTGGATGCTGCCTACTTCATGAATCACTAGTAAAAGCAAATTAGATCTTTAAAACTCAATTTGTTGAAATTGTGTTCTTTGACACAAGTGTCATGAGCAATTTTTTAATTTAACACCAGTGCTGTGGTTGGCAGTAAGAATTCAAAAGAAGTTGCCAACAAGCTTCTGCTTTTATCATAAGAGAATAATATTATTCCTGTTGTCCTATTGTTAATCTTTGAAGACAAAAGATCAGAACAACCTTTTCTGTGTATTCAGATTCTTGGAGTTGAAAGAAGTGGGGAAAAGCACACATTCGGCCTATTGGAGTTAGTTTCTCTTACTGCTTTGCATGCAGATGTGGTTAACTTTTTATTCATGTAATAATGCATAGTGTCTAACGTCTCCTTAAAATGTCTGCCTGAATTGACTGGGAACACAGACATTTTAAAATAAGTTAGTTTCCACTTGGGAGAGGGTCCTGAGGGAGTAGAGTCAGAACCTCTAGCCTGGAAGGCTGGCCTGGTAATAATTTGTTCATTGCTGAGTATGTTGGAAATCAGCTGGGACTTTAGTTTTAGTACAACTTTTTTCTTTTTTCTTTCAAAGGAGAATGTGTCCATGACTATTCACCTTAAAGGCATATGGTGTTGATATTAGATATTTCAGAGAGTTTGCTATTTTCCACAGCAGAGAAACCTCAGCTGCCCTTATCATCATGAGAATAGTAGGCTTAGCTCTGCAGCCTGGGACCTCACACCTTGCTTGGAGTCCCTGCTTTTTCCTAGGCAACTTTGGGAAGGGTATGATTCCCTATCTAGCACAAGACACAGCTTACATGTGCTCATTTAGAATTGTTTGCTTAGAAGTTACTGGATCTTCATGGCAAACATAGCTCAAGGGAGGAGGCTGAGGGTCTCCAAGCACCTGGGCAGGGCTTAGCTTTTCCTCTGCCAGATCACTCATTTATTTAAGGAACATATCTTGAGTACCTATCATATGCCAGGCCATTGCTGCTGTTAAAAACAAATAAATGACTCAAATATGGTGTTAGACTCAAAGAATTGTGGCTATAATATACATGGCTTTTAAATTCCAATCAGGTAATTTTATAATTTTTAACATCAGCTAGAAGATCATGGATTTTAAAACCCCCTCTACGAATACTCTTCATAGGGTAAGGTCAACCTCATGGGGAGGTAACCCCATAATGGGAAGAGGATGGATATCACTGACAAAAGATCCTATTCCCAAAAGTGACTCCCTTGGATTTCTCAAGTTCTCAGTATTTTTTCAATTTCTGTTTTGGGCAACAAAGATTTTAAATCTGCAGATATCTTTGAGTGACCAATTCATTGAGCTTATTACAATGGCAGTTCAAGTTTAACTTGAAACGATTATAAGTTAAGTTTAACTTAACTATTAAAATGTCAGTACATCAGTTTAACTTCCTGTTAATGCTCTAGAACTTTCCTTTCTGAGCCTGGAGAAGTTTTCTTTTTCTTCTTCCTGCCCTGTGGCTCTCCTTCTCCTAGGTGCCTACTTTCTGCTAGGCAAGGGAACAAAAAAGCTCTAGGCAGGGGTGGGAGCTCCCCAAACTTGAAGCGGAGGAGGAGAGAATTGAGACAGTACCCCGTTTGGATTTGGTCACAGTGTTGTGGTGAGAATTGTGACCATCTGCTAGCGGTGAGTTAGCTGCTTAGTCAGGTGCTGAGACCAGGTTGGGGTGAAGGGGTTAGCAACATCAAGGGCCCAACTGTGGCTGCAGAAAATGGAATTTGTGGTTGAGTCAGTACAATTTGGTCATTTCTGGTACAAACAGGTAGCTGGCTTGTGTATGCGTGTGTCCAGGTTTCTGAGCACATGCTTGTGCGTGTGTGTGTGTGTGTGAGAGAGAGAAAGAGATAGCTAGAGAACAGAAAAGGTGTAAGATGCCTGGCCGTTACTTATCCAGCTGTGGGAGCCTCAAATAATGGAGCTCAAATAATGGAATGACTCAAATAATGGAACTTTTGAGTTAGAAAAGAGAGGAGGTTGTTGACTTGCCTGGGTGGTTAGGAGGTGCTTCGGGAGCAGTTGTGACTTTATGGTGCCATGAAAATACTGCTTGAAGCCCTCTGAGAGCTGAAGATACCTGAAGGTTTTCTAGATTGAAAAACACGAGGATCGTGTTGGACCATCTCAAAACCCTTGGGCCTAACCTAATGTAGGCCTTGAAGAGCTTGTCTGGGCCCAGTACATTGGAGTGATACCAGCAGAGCTATGGTCGCCATATTGCAGGCCAATTGCATGGCACACCCCAGACTAAGGCTTGTACCTACATGATTTCATTGAATCCTCTCAACAAGCTCATGAAGTAAGTATTATTAACCTTGGTTTATGGATGAAGAAGCTGAGAGTCAGAGTGATGAGATAACTGTGTAAGATCTAAAATCAGAGGGTTTTGATGTCTCTATTCTTCATTGACTTGTGATTTTGCTTTCGTGACTGGATTTATGATAATGATTCTCTATTCTGTCCTGTGAGAAAAGGTCACAGGGCCTCCAGGTCTTGGAACTGAACACTCCAATATGACGCAAACTAACGGCCTGAACTTCCACATTGCTGGCTTTCCTTGCGTGTTAGATTGCTATCGTTGGTTCTGTTGCCCAATGTCCATCTTCTTACTCTGCTCATAATTTGGGTGATATCAAGGGAGGGGAGTGAAACAAACATCTGCCCTTCAAAGACCACAAAGGAAGCTATCGTGTTCTCAATGACAGCACAAGTGGCAGTGGAGAAAGCTAGGAGCTGCCCCAGCCTGTGGAATCACAATGTTAAGTATTAGAGAGGTTAAGAACGAATTTCATTGATTTTGATAAAGAAGTTGCTGGTTTTGTCAATTTTGGCTTCCCAGTTGACTTTTCATTCTATATAAAGAATTTGTCTTTTGTACAGAGCTTGCATGCATTTTCAATTGCTGAATTTGCACACTTAGTTGATACACTGAAAATGATCAATCTGCTTAAAACAGCAAAAGTTAACCCATGTTCACATTCACAGCTGAAATTATACCTCTTCTCAAATTATGCTTATTGTCCCATCATTCGTACACAATTACGTGCTACTCTTTATTCTGGTATAACAGATTTTATTTCTCTTTGGGTTGTACATCTTGAAAATTGTTTTTAATGTAACAGTAATAGCTGCAGTAGCAACAATAACAATAAACTCTCTCTGGTCCCATTCTTTCATCCCTGTGTCCATCATCAATTCTTCCACCCCAATCTTCGAACTCTCTTTCCACAAACACTCCCTGCAGAGCCTCTCTTCTTCCGCCTTCAAGCATTGCTCCCTTCTTGGTTTTCTTATGATATTTTATATTGGAAAAATGCAATATTGATAGTTCTGCCTTCCCACCCAATCGCACTTTAAACTCTGAATCAATTAGGGGCCTGCCACAAATAGAATTCACTCACATGGTTGAACAGAAGAAATTTTAATGAAGACTATACAGAATGCTTTAGTGCAGGTTTAACGGAAGTTGAGGTAGTCAGACATTAGCAAAGTGAGCAGTCATTGGCACATGTGGGTCTGGAGGAGTAAGTGGGGAACATGGTGTTACTGAATCTCAGAGAGGCCTGGAGCCACAGAAAATGGGCTGCTGGGCAGGAGCTGTACCTGTGGAAAGAGGCTGTGATCATCATAGCCAGCCTCGGAGATGGAGTAAGGAGGAAATATGAAGGGAAATGCCCCAACCTCTCTCTCTTGCTATTTCCAGCTTCTCACAGTTGCCTCCCATTGCATGAGTGGGATAGATGACCAAAAGGCAAGAATGCCTGGCTGATGCAGGGCACTTGGGCTCCTGGAGAAGCGATGAGAATGGATTTGACATGTGGGAGCAGCAAGTGGAGAATAACCAGGACAATATATTACTTGTCTTTGGATCCCTGGTGTCTAGCATGGTGCCCAGCACTGAGTAGAAAGTTAGCAAATGCTTTTAAAACTGAACAGAACTGAAAGAGATCTCAGAGCTCAACAGGTTTAGCTCTCGTATTTTAGAGAAGAGAGCACTGGAATTAGGAGATATCAAGATGACTTACTGAAGGCCATGCTAGCAGCTAGTGGCTAAAGGATCGTGGAAGAGTCTCTGGATTTCCTCCATGCAACCTGCTATGCCATGGCCAGTGCTGGTCTGAATTATTTTCCTCATCTCATGCCTCTGCTCCTCATGTATTCATCTCAGGCTTCTTCATTCTGTGATCTTTCTTCTCACTCTGACACCTGGAACAGCTTTCCTTTCCTTCCTCTCAATCACACACATTACTGAGCACCAGATCTGAGTGTTTCAGGTAATGCACTCAGTCCTAGACTCAGAAGTGAGAAGACATGCCACCTGCCACAGTCTGTTCACATCTCCTTTGTACCAGCCCTTCCCTGTGCTTGAAATGGATTTCATCTCTGTGACCCCCTGGTCAACTTTTGTCCACCACTCAAGGCTCAACTGTTGGTCCATGCCTTCTGAGAAGTAGCCTTGACACCTTCTTCCCTGGCTTTGAACTCATTACGAGCTATTCTGTATGCAAGTCTTGCTCCTTTACTTAAAAGATCAGCTCTCAGACTCTAGCTTGATTCCTCTCACATAGCGAGTGACTGAATAGAGGCTGAAAGAATGGATCCATATATGAGCTGCATTTGAGACCATTTCCTTCCTCTTTCGGCTGCCATTGTTACACTCTCAGAAGATCAACACATTTCATTTTTAGTGGCGTTTCTGCTGATTGTGGGGCACCTATGCCAAAAACTGCTGTATTCCCCATTTGACAGGTATAGATGCTGAGCTGCAGAGCAAACCAGCTTGCCCCAGGTCCCGTGGCCCAGGAATTTGTGCTGAAATTTGACTACAAGACTGCCTGACTCTGAACATATTAACCATGCTGCTTTGTCTTACATGCTTGATGTTTCTAAGAATACATTCATTTATTACCTTGTAACATTGAAATAATTAAAATGATACATGAAGAGCATTTTCTTCTCCAACTCACACTCATCTCTTCTGCTGTAAATGTAAGCAGCTGCCTTTGACTACATTTTTTTTATGGCACCTAGATGCTGACCATGCCCCTTGCCAAATTACTTTCAAACATTCAGGGAAATACCATGTTTTATATTTTCTTTAATTACATCTGGTAGCTATATGTACACAGTGAGCAGATTTTATGATCTTGTGATATTGGCAAGAGATTGAAATCTCTGTTTTTGAAAGACAGCCAGATTGAGCTTGGTGCAATTAAGCAATCCACCCAAGGTCTCACAATGAATAGTGGCATAATTTTGACCACAACTATGAGAAAAAATTAGAAGTAAACACAATTTGTTTCTTCATCTCCTTATCTCAGTATCAGACCTTTCCAGGTTTCAGTTAAACATTGAATGAAGCTATGAGGTGTGGTCCCTCCTAGGACAAAATGCATTTTTATGGGTATCTTTAAGACTGAAAAAAACATTAAAACTCAAAAGTGTTAAACCATAATGGTGGAAATAGAACGACAGGTGATTCCATCAGTAATTTGGGCAGCAACCAGCTGCTGGTATTGTGGAGTGATAACACGGGCTTTCCTAATAAGATCTAAGTTTCTCCAATTATCTGATTTCTTACTAACCTCCAAGGGGATGACGATGATCCCAGTTTCCACTCTTGATTCTCTTTTTCCACGTCTTCCTGGATGTACACAGGTGCTGTGGGGTGACCTCCAAAGTAAACTCAGGACCGTCTGTGGCCTAACCCAAGAGACCTAGTTGGATTTGGACTTGGAGGAGACATGAAGCACAGTCCCGCAGGAGCAAACTGCAGTGTGGACAAAGTTTACTTCAATAGTTTGATCCTGATTGTGACTCATATTTTATGTGGAAGACAAACCTGGAGATAAGGTATTTGATAAGAACTTGCTTTGATATATTCCGAACCTGTAGTTGGTTATATAATTCCAGGAAAAGCAAAGGGACTCAAGTTTTCCGATGTGTGTATCCTTAGATAGAGAAAGAGAGAAAGAGAGAGAGAAAAGTCAAGTCATTTTTGATCAGTACTCCTCTGGTCCTTAACATTGAGATATTATGTTGTCATTTTGGTGGGTCGCTGACAGCTGCATAGGACACCAAGTCAGCTCGTGCCGTGCAAGGATGATGCATCTGTGATAACTCACAGAGGGGGTTCCCAACCATACCTCTGGAGCAGTGGACACTCAGGATTGGTTGCTCTGTCGGGAGGACGAGGGAGTCTGATGTGGCTTGAGCAGGAAAGGGTTTATATACAGGTGTGAGCTATCACTGACTTGCTGGCCTGTTTGCTCTCTGTGGCATGTGCATATGTATGTGTGCATTTTATCTTTCTTTCCCTTAATATTTTAAGTGATTTCTTGTGTATATTCTGTCCCTGAAACTGCCACAACACTAAGCTTATTTTTCCATATCTCATCTGCACTTCATATTACTAGGTATTAGAAAATAATAAAAATACAGACACTGGTGTTTCTTATTTACTCAGCTTCCTTACTGTCTTAATGCTTTTCGGGGCTTGTCCTTTATTTGCATTTCCCCGCTATTATTTTATGTTGTTGTTTTAGCATCTGGCAAACTCTCCTGCACACTTATAGGATATATATTAAGAAAATGGTAAATATGTTCTTAATTGCCGTTTTCATATTTAAGTGCTATCCCTCTGTTGTTGCACTACAATGGTGTATCTGCAGACTATAGCTATGGTTATCACTGGTACAGGGACAGAGCAGAGATCTGTGGGCTAGAAGCCAATTTCCAACAATGTCCACACCTTCTCTAAGACTCCAGATTCCTGGAGTATAGACAGAAACTCTGGCTTCATTATATACAGCTTAAACCTCTCAGTGCTGTTTTATTTTGGTTTGGTTTTGATTTGGGAGGTTAGAGGTAGATTCTAACTAAGATCATTATATTTTCTCAACCAACATGTAAAATGCACTTTTTAAAAGTCAAAGACACATACTACTTTGTAAAAAGTGGGTTTCAGTATTTGAAGTCATGAACTAAACTTTTAGGCATAAATGCAGGACTTTTTCATAGGCCTTGTTCAATTCTCAGATTATAATACAACATTTATGGAATGGCTGTCTTTATGCAAGACAAGCAATTTATTTCTTATTATTTGGTATCATTTCCTGAGGATGTGAGTTCTGTCATTATAACCCAGATTGTGGGTTATCCTGCAGATGAGGTGCTGCAGATGCATATAACCCAGATTGTAGGTTATCTTGTAGATGAGATGCGAGTCATCTTGCAGATGAGATGCTGTGACACTAGGCTGGCAGCTGATAGCAGACGGGAGTATCTACTCAATGCAACGGGTCGTTCTGTGCCTGGGAGTGAAAATTTGACATGTAGGGATAAGCTGTCAGTCCAGCAGGAAGCCTATTTTGAATTCTCTCTAGATTTTTCGAATTTTAAAAAATGTTTTTCAGAGAAAGGTTAACCATGTTTATCCATTCTTATTTGCTCAATGAGTATTGACTGAACAATTTAATGTACGAAACAGGAATAGAGCGATGAATAAGATGGTCATTTTCTCCTGTTCTCATAGTTTACGTTCTAGTAGGAAAAACAGACATTAACAGACATCTGAATACCTAATTATTACATTTTAATTGCAATTGTCTTAAAGGTGAAACAGTGAGTCCCATGAGAAAATACAATAGGAGACAATGTATTCACAGCATTTCATAATTCTGCAAAAGTGACATTTAGACAGAAATATGGTGAGTGAAAAGAAATGAGCTAAGATGGCGGGGTGGGGATGGGGAGGAATATTGTTATTCAGGCAAGGACATGACATGTGATAGGGTCCTGATGCATGCAGGTTTTAGGTGAGGGACCTAAAAGAAGGACAAAGGAGAGCTTAGTGGGTGCAAAGGAGAGTGGAGTGAGATGAGGCTGATGGGGGCAGCTGGTCATGAGTTTTAACTTTATTATTAGAACATCAGGAAACCACAGATGTTTTTGAGCTGTGGCACAACACAATCAGACCTGTGTTTCCAGAAGGGCTGGCCGCTGGTGGAAAGTGGGTTGAAAGGTGGTCAAGAATGAAGGGATAGCAGGAATGAGGCTACTTCAACAGTCTAAGCTGGAGATGAGGTGGTAGCTTCTGTGTGATTTAATGCTTTAAATGCCTACTGTATTTGGGGTGTTGGATCAGCCCTAATTGGTACTAGCTAAGCTGTACATCTCCTGGCAGTTTCTCAGTGTTAAAGTGAGGGCACCCAGTCCTCCACACCAACTTTGTATGTCTCAATTGGGTGTGTATTTAAGGATGGTATGTGTAACGCTGTTTCCTTAGGGCTTAGAACCCTGTAAAATTGAAGGCAGCAGCTTCTATGAGCTCTGGCTTTTGTAAAAGGCAGTAAGATTTGATTATTTAACAACCTTCTGGCTGCACCTATTCTTGCTCTTGTTATTTATTTATTTATTTTTGACAGTTAGCGTGCCATGCTTTGGAAATGCCATATCTGTTGTGCAATATCAGGGTGACTAAGTGAGGCAGGGTTTCTCACGTTAGGGGAAACACTCCAGCTCGTGGGGAACGTGCCAGCAAAAGGATCAGATGCATCCCAATCCTGTAGGTCAGGTGCCCTGTCTTCTTGATTGTGTGCCAGATGCTGCTGCTAATGATATGAGCTTCACAGTTCTGCTCCCAGAGGCTGCTGCTAAAGCCGCTGATATGCAGCTCTCCAGATACAGAGGCCATCTCATAATGGGAAAGTCTTCTCACTTAGTCATTTATTACATTGCACCAGGTTTTCACACCTTTTGGTAGGCTATAAGAAACATTAAATAGTGGACACTTTGGAGACAGACATATCTTGATTGTACTAGGTGGAGCTCTGTAGCTTTGGGCATTTTAACCTCTGTGAACCTGATTTTCCTCACCTGTGAAAAGGAGATAATTTATAACACTGGCCTTCTGAAATTCCCATGGGAACTAAATGTGATGATGTATATAAAGTGCCCTGCACACGATGGGGCTACTACAGTGTAGGCATCTGATAAGTATAAGTTTCCTTCCCGATATTAACCATGTAATATCTAGCTTGTCTGATGTCACACAAGGGGTCCAGAGTCTTTCTGCAGTAACGGGACCATCACCACATCTCCATATTTTGTAGCTGATTTAGTTGTTTCACTTGTCTGTGCTGTTTCTCTTGTCTGAGGGCACAGATGACTAAATTTTCAGTAGAAGGACGAGGAAGGTAAGACTATAAGCTCTGAGTATACCTGACCATAACTTGTAGACAATTAGCAACATAATATATGCAGTCTGGTATTTGGTCTCAGACAAATGCATGAGATGACATGGTGGTGCTCTCAAATAGTAAAGAGAATGGATCCTTCATCTATGAATTTACTGAAACCTCATTTGAAGCATTGATGATCATCTATTACATCTTTGGGTTAATAGGTCCATGAATGTCTTAACTACATTCCAAGAAGTGCTTTTCCATTGTGTTCAATTTGTCCTTTTACTAACCTTAAATGGTGCTTCTCTGTTCTATTGTTTTTTTGAGTTGGGCAATAAATTGTTTTCACCTCAAACCCCTGTTTTTGGTTTAGGCATGTGAGCCTAAGTGAGCCATGGTGAAAAAGCACTGGACCTGGGCTCAGAACGTTGGTGCAGAGTATCATTTCTGCCACCTGCCTTTTGGATGGATGCCATTTCTTTGAGCCTCAGTTTTCTCATATGTGAAACAGTGATAATTGCACTCTGACCCCTTTCTGTTAGCTGTGAGGATCAAAGGGTATCGTTGAAACGTTCATAACCTGTAAAGCACCATACAAAGGTTCTCCTCCAGTTCTACTGAATTAGAGTCTCTGGTGATGGGACCCAGACACCATTACTGAAAAAAAAATTACCCAAGTGATTCTGATGTGGAATAAAGTTCAAAATCCACTGCTCTGTAAAAATATAGGATGATATCCCCATTGGCAAATTACAGACGTCATTTGTCTTAGATGGACTCAAATCATTTTGGTGATTTGATGAATCTGATGTTCACTCCTTACCCCTTCAGTGATTATTTTCAGGCCTGCCATTGTTCTCGCCTGTATTATCTTTCCACAACCTGGTTCTCCAGCCACATCATACTACCTGTAGTTGCCAATCACTGAAAGTCACATGACTTCCCTGCCTTTGTGATTCTGCTCAGTGATTTCTCAGGAGAATGTTCTTACTGTAGTGCAGGGACCTGGCCTTCTTGTAGCACTGATAGAGACATAGACATAGGCACATAGGAAGTGATCTTATGACCATTCAATTTATCTTCTGTTTTATAGAGGAAAACCTTGAGACCCAAAGAATGTCAGTGTTTTTCCTGAGGTTACACAGTTAATGATAGAGTCAGTATTAGAATCCAGGTCTCTTGACTCTCAAGCCAGTGCTCTTTATACTATACATCCTTCTAAAAATACTAATTGAAGCCGGGCATGGTGGTTCACGTCTGTAATCCCAGCACTTTTGGAGGCTGAGGCAGGTGGATCACTTGAGGTTAGGAGTTTGAGACCAGTCTGGCCAACTATCTCTGCTAAAAATACAAAAATTTGCTGGGCATTATGGTGCGCACCTGTAATCCCAGCTACTCAGAGGCTGAAGCAGGAGAATCACTTGAACCTGGGAGGTGGAGGTTGCAGTGAGCCAAGATCAGCCACTGCGCTCCAGCCCAGGTGATAGAGCAGGATTCCATCTCAAAAACATAAATAAAAATTAAACATATTAATTGAGCACCTATTATACATTGGGCACTGTTGTGTAGTTGTGCTAATAAATAAATATGCAGACACTCATGTATCCCATGCCAAACTTAAGCAAGTGCTTGTAATTCAGCACCAAATTTAAGCAAGTGCTTGTAATTTAGCACTTGTGATTTTTAAAACGATCTTTTCTAGTATACTGAAACACATACTCAATCTTCAGATCTTTTCAGGACATTATACTTTCTCCTCTAGTGTGTCCTTCTACCACCCACAACCCATGCGTGTTTTCCTTGCGCTCCACATCTCACCTGAGCTGCATGAAGTCAGGGCTTCCCCCAGGGATTGCGGTCACCCTCCTCCTCCAGGCTCAGAGCACCAGCAGGCTGATTCGGGCCTATTTCCCTCATCTCAATGCTCATGTTTGGCTACCTCACCGTGGCTCCCTTGGGTCACCAGGTGTAGTCTTTAGATGGATCCTTTAAGTTCACATCTGATGTCATGACATCTGTTCCTCAGGACCGTCATTCACCTGGGATTTGTACTTGGTGTTTCACTTTGGGAGATATTTTTAAGTTGTGATCGGATACAAGGATTTTGTTAGAATTTACAAAATACGTGCTTGGGCCAACATACCCAATCTAATCTTCAAAGTGTCCCTGTTTACAGTTATGGAGCCAGGCAGCAATCTGATTCTCAGCTAGCTCAAATGGCACCCAAAAACTCCTACTGAATATATAAAGTGTGCAGAGGGATAAGTGCAGAAAACTGCAGTTCTCTTCTCTTCCTCCTTCTTAAATTTGATTTAAGAGCAGAGATTGGAATTGCTGGTCACTAGAGAGTTCTTCCTGAAAACAAAAAGAGTGGCTCACACTTCTCTATTTCACAACCCAGTATCCGAAGGACTACATGAAGCAACATGAGCAAAGCTCATTGTCCTTTCAACATTTGCTCTGTTTCTCTGCATTTCTAAGGCCCCTTTATTTCCAGCATATCAGCAACATCAGATTAGAATACAAACAATAGTGATGGATCAGTACTCTATGTCATAAGATCAAATATTGACTGAAGTCTACAGTAGCGAAGAAAAGTTGGCAAATCTGATCTCCCTTGTTTCTAATGCCAGAGCCTGTCATGTGTTGTTGAAAATAAAGTTCACTTTATGAAAACCACTAGAAATTGTAAGGAAATTATTATGTGTGAAATCTTTCAAGATCTGTATTTCCTTCTAGGGAATCAGAAATAGGCAAATATTGAATATTGATATGAACAAAGGATATACTCTCTTAAGCTATTATTTACTTTTTCTTCCGGAAAGAACTATGCATTTAGTAGACATGTATATTTTTGCTATGGACATTAATTAATGCTTGGTCTTTAGCTACTTCTTTCTTATGTGGCTAAAGACCGCCCCCAATCTCCCCTGCCTTTTAAGTCCAAAAAGCACGTATTGAGCATCTACAACACGCCAAGCATGATTCTAGGTGCTGGGGATACCACGATGAACAAATGTGTTTCTGCTAGTGCAGGAGACAAAGACTGTACCTTTCAAAACGTTTAATGAAATTGAAAAACTTTTTGAAAGAAGTGATGAAGGGAGAATAGAGGGAGTAAATGAAATGAAAAAGAACTATAACCACACATTCTGTATTTATTAAAATGATACTTTGTATACCTATATACTATCAAATTAGGAAAAAACTAGATGAAATATATACACATAGATTTTTAAAATATGATACTAAAACTGACTAAAGAAGAGAGAAAAAGTCTGAATAATACTGTAACTTTTAAAGCAATTGAACTAATTATTTAAAGTCTTCCTACAGTGAAAACATCAACCCCACTAGTCTTAGAGGTGAACTCTACCAACCATTTAAGGAACAGGTAATTTCAAACTTTCAGGTAATAAAAAAGAGGAAATGCTCCCACCTTATTTCATGATGTGTATAAAGTTTGGTGTCAAAACCAGATTAGGACAGACAAAAAAGGAAATTACGTAGCAGTTTATTTTGCTTATGAACAAATATAAAAATGCTAAATGAAAATGTTAGCAAAATGAATCCACAATATATTAACAAAATATAAATTATGATCAAGTTGGATATTTTCCAAAATGCAAGGTGAGTTAATGTTAGAAAATATATTAATGTCATTCACTATCTTAATGTGAACAAAAGTATGGCTATCTTGATAAATACAGGAAAAGTACCTATAAAGTCTAACAACCATTCATGATAAAGATTTGTAGCTACCTAAGAATGCAAATTTCCTGAACTGTTTGAGAGCAGCTAAAAAAGACCATCAGCAAACATGATACTTAATGGCAAAATGTTAAAAAATATTCTGTTTAGGATACAGAGTAAGACAAAAATGTCGGGTATCACTGACTTTATGCAAATTCTAAAGCAAGAAAAAGATAATAAAAGGTATTATAAGGATTAGGAAAAAACAAAAAGCCATTATTTGTGAATGATACAAATTTTTGCATAAAAATGAATAGAATCTACACAGTTTATGGTTGTATTTCAGGCATATATTAAAGTCCTTGGATTCTCAAATGTAGCCTGGTTGATGGAAAGGTTAAGGGGTAATATATGTTGAACCTTAGCAGTCATCAGGTTCAGTGCTAGATTGCTTATTTAAAATAGTAATAACAATTATTATTGCAGCTACCATTGATAGAACTCCAACTTCCCTGCTGAGAACTAGATACATTTTTACAGTGAATATCTCTAATCCTCACACATACTTCAAAGTACTATTCAAGGTATCATTATCCTT
The DNA here is from genome assembly GCF_002776525.5 of Piliocolobus tephrosceles. Classification (NCBI taxonomy): domain Eukaryota; kingdom Metazoa; phylum Chordata; class Mammalia; order Primates; family Cercopithecidae; genus Piliocolobus; species Piliocolobus tephrosceles. Next base: position 148,848,206 of record NC_045439.1, read on the forward strand.
CTTTCACAGATGAGGAAACAGATTCAGAGAAGTAAGATAATTTACGAAAGTTCACACAGCAAGAAACCCAGTACCTCAGAAACCAACAGGACATCCCCTCCTCCTCATTTTCCCTTCTTCTTCCAAGAACTAGCCAAGGCTTGCTGAGTGGGAGCTGTAAAACGCCTACCAAGCTGGCCATGCATTAGTCAATTCCGACAGGACGATAGAAACTTAGAAGCGGTCTCATTCTCAGATGGATTTGTACAATAATAAAACTTTGACATTTCATGAGAGTATTTTTAAGCCTGTGTTTTGGCATTGCAGGGGCCACAGAGAACAGAACATGGGGATAAAAACCTGCATTATCAAGCTGGACTTACCTGTCCTGCTGCCCTCCCCAGTTCTTAGCCCCTCCCCATGTTCCCTTCAAAAGAGAAACAGAGCTTTCTTTTTGGAAAATAAATCTAGAGGCAACCTTGAATCCAATCCAAGGGCAGTTTCCCGAAGAGCCAAGCTGCCATTTAGTTCCTTCCCAACCCTTCAATTTAGTGAAAATGTTGCAAACCACCTTTACCTGATACATCGAGACTGCAGTTCTCCAGGTTACTGCTGTGGTCATCACTTGAATTACTGTTGACTTTACATCTGGAATTGATGAGCTTGTATATAGTTGCATTTTTAAACTGCCTTAGGATTGTACTCACAAAAAGGTTCACAAAGTGTGGGGGAATTGGGGCTGAGTAATAGAGTAAGGTTAGAATAATATTATTTTCATATTATTTATAATCTCACATCTCTGGAATACACCCACCTTTGTCATAATTCATTGTGTCTTTTGACTCAGGGCTAGACTCAGAATACAGCATGGCCCTGAATGTCACAATGATACTTAAAGCATCCCAATGATATTAGAAGGGAAATAGTTACAGTTTCATTTGATGGAGAGGGCATGAAGGACAGTTAACATTTATCAAATGTTTGCTATATTCTTGGCATTATGCTACTAATTTTAAATTATTTTATATAAAACAACATGGTGCTGGCAACATGTATCACTAAGACATACCACCAAACATGGTTCAAGGCTTGGAGCAAGCCACATGAAATGCAGGGTCCATGATCCGCTTACATTTTCATGTCTCCCCTTTTCCCACCTTACCCACTACAATGGACTGAATGTTAGGGTCCCCCCACTCCAAAATCCACATTTTGAAATTCTAATTCCAAGTGTGAGGGTATTAGGAAGTGGGGTTTCTTGGGAGGTAATTAGGTCATGAAGGTGAAACCCTCATAATGGGATTGGTGTCTTGATGAAAGAGACTCCAGAAAGCTTTCTCACCCTCTTTCTGCCATGTGAGGATACAAGAGAAGTCAACAGTCTGCAACCCAGAAGGGGACCCTCCAGAACATGATCATGCTGGCACCCTGATGTAGGATGTTTCTTCTCTAGAACGATGAAAAGTACATTTCTTTTGTTGATAAGTTTATGTACAAAGTTTATGGTATTTTGTTAGAACAACCTGAGCTAAGATACCCATGTTTCTCAAAGTATTGCCTTTTGGTTGCAGAATATAATACCAAAAACTGTATCTGCCTTTTTAGTTCTGATTTACTGTTCACAATGAGGAAGCCACTTGCTTAACCTGTTTTGTTCCCTCTAACACAAGCCTCTTGACTCCCCTTCTCCCCTTCCCCACTCCCTCGGTCTTTCTTCACTGGGGATATCTTGAGGGTTGTGTGAACACTTTATTAACAGAACTTTAGTTCCTTGGAATTAGAGTTCTTTCAATATATAAGGAATAATAATTGTGTCTTTGAAAGTTGTTCACTCAGATGTAACCTCTGAAAAGTCATTGGTTGGTATCTTTCTGTCTCTGCCAAACAGGTCACTTCTCCGTGCTCAGTTTTCCATATCTATAAACTGGGAATAATGATACTTATGCCATAGGGTTAGAGAAGATTAACAGAGGTTTCATATGTGAAGCAGTTAGAACAGAGCCTTGTAAATTTCAATGCTACATATGAGTTTGATATAATGACATATTTTTACTGCTGCTGCCAGATGTGAGACATGCAATTTAATATCACAGTGTTTGCTGCAATACACACTACAAATGTAAGTGTGCTATCTTGAATTATAGCTTTGCAAGTAAAGATCAGAAAAATATTTTATTAGAAAAAATTTAACACAGTGGGGACTTTTTAGGAGCACAGGCATGTTGGTCATACCTCAGTCACTCTTGAAAATAGTTCCTTAGAACAGACAGTCTTGATTATTTTTTTCTTTCCAATTTTTATTTTAGGTTCAAGGGGTACATATACAGGTTTGTTACATGGGTACATTGTTCATTGTGGGAGTTTGGCATACAGATTATTCATCACCTATAGGTAATCAGCATGGTACGCGATGGGTAGTTTTATAATCCTCACCCTCCTGCCACCCTCCACCCTCAGACAGGCCACAGTGTCTATTGTTCTCTTTGTGTCCATGTGTACTCAATGGTCAGCTCCCACTTCTAAGTGAGAACATGTGCTATTTGGTTTTCTGTTCCTGCATTAATTTGCTTAGGACAATGGCCTCCAGCTGCATCCATGTTGCTACAAAGGACATGATCTCATATTCTATAGCTGCCTAGTATTCCGTGGTGTATATGTTCCACATTTTCTTGATCCAGTCTACTGTTAGTGGGCATTTAGATTAATTCTATGACTTTTCTATTGTGAATAGTGCCAGGACGAACATACGCATGCATGTGTCTTTGTGGTGGAACCATTTATATTCCTTCAGGTATGTACCCAGTAATGGGATTGCTAGGTCAAATGGTAGTTCTGTTTTAGGTTCTTTGAGAAATCTTCAGATGATTTTCCACAGTGGCTGAACTGATTTACATTCCCCCTAGCAGTGTATAAGTGTTTCCTTTTCTTTGCAACCTCATCAGCCTCTGTTATTTTTTGACTTTTGAGTAATAGCCATTCTGGCTGGTGTGAGATGGTTTTTCATTGTGGTTTTGATTTGCATTTCCCTAACGATTACTGATACTGAGCATTTCTTCATATGCTTGTTGGCTGTGTGTATGTCTTTTTTTGAGAAGTATGTTCATGTCCTTTGTACCCTCTTTTTAAAGGGGTTTTTTTTTTTTGCTTGTTGATTTGCATTTCTTACAAATTCCAGATATGAGTCCTTTGTCAGAGGCACAGTTTGCAAATATATTCTCTCATTCTGTAGGTTGTCTGTTTACTCTGTTGATAGTTACTTTTGCTGTGCAGAAGCTCTTTAGTTTAATTAGGTCCCACTAGTCAATTTTTGTTTTTGTTGCTATTGCTTTTGGAGTCTTTGTCATGAAGTTTTTGCCTGGGACAATGTCCAGAATGGTATTTCCCAGATTTTCTTCTAGGATCTTTATAGTTTTAGGTTTTACATTTAAGCCTTTAATTCATCTTGTGTTGATTTTTGTGTATGGTAAAAGGAATGGGTACAATTTCAGTCTTCTGCATATGTCTAGCCAGTTATTCCAGCAGCATTTATTGAATGGAGAGTCCTTTTCCCTTTGCTTGTTTCTGTCAGCTTTGTCAAAAATCAGATGGTTATAGTGTACAGCATAATTTCTGTGTTCTCTATTCTGTTCCATTGGTCTATGTGTCTGTTTTTATACCAGCACCATGCTGTTTTAGTTACTGTAGCATTGTAGTACAGTTTGGAGTCAGGTAATATGATGCCTCCAGCTTTGTTCTTTATGCTTAGGATAGCTTTGGCTAGTTGGGCTCCCTTTTGCTTCCAAATGAATTTTATATATTTTCTTCCTAATTCTGTGAAAAATTTCATTATTAGTTTGATGAGAATAGTATTGAATCTGTAAATAGCTTTGGGTAGTATGGCCATTTTTTACAATATTGATTCTTCCTATCCACGAGCATGGAATATTTTCCCATTTGTTTGTGTCTTCTCTGATTTCTTTTTTCTTTTTTTTCTTTTTTTTTTCTTTTTTTGAGACGGAGTCTCGCTCTGTTGCGGAGGCTGGAGTGCAGTGGCCGGATCTTAGCTCACTGCAAGCTCCGCCTCCCGGGTTTACGCCATTCTCCTGGCTCAGCCCCCGGAGTAGCTGGGACTACAGGCGCCCGCCACCTCGCCCGGCTAGATTTTTGTATTTTTTAGTAGAGACGGGGTTTCACCGTGTTAGCTGGGATGGTCTCGATCTCCTGACCTTGTGATCCGCCCGTCTCGGCCTCCCAAAGTGCGGGATTACAGGCTTGAGCCACCGCACCTGGCCTTCTCTGATTTCTTTTAGCGGTGTTTTACAATTCCATTGTAGAGATCTTTCACCTCCCTGGTTAGCTGTATTCTTAGATATTTTATTCTTTTTGTGGCTGTTATGAATAGGATTGCATTCTTGATTTGGCTCTCAACTTGGACATTATTGATGTATAGAAATGCTATTGAATTTTGTACATTGATTCTGTATCTTAAAACTTTGCTGAAGTTGTTTATGAGATCTTGGAACGTTTGGTCAGATACTATGGAGTTGTCTAGGTATAATGTTATATCATCTGTGAAGAGAGATAGTTTTACTATTTGGATGCCTTTTCTTTCTTTCTCTTGCCTGATTGCTCTGGCTAGGACTTGCAGTACTATGTTGAATAAGAGTGGTGAGAGTGGACATCCTTGATTTTTTCTGGTTTTCAAGGGGAATGCTTCTAGGTTTTGTCCATTCAGTGTGATGTTGGCTGTGGGTTTGTCATAGATGGCTGTTAGTATTTTGAGGTATGTACTTTTGATGCCTAGTTTGTTGAGAGTTTTTAACATGAAGGGGTGTTCAATTTTATCAGAAGCCTGTTCTGCGTCTGTTGAGATGATCATGTGCTGTTTGTTTTTAGTTCTGTGATGAATCATGTTTATTGATTTGTGTCTGTTGAACCAATCTTGCATCTCAGAAATTTGAACCTGGTGGATTAACTTTTTGATGTGCTGCCGGATTCCAGTTGCTAGTATTTTGTTGAGGATTTTTGCATCTATGTTCATCAGGGATATTGGTCTGAAGTTTTCTTTATTTCTTGTGTCTTCGCCAGGTTTTGGCATTAGAATGATGATGACCTTTAAAAGGTGTTGTGAATTTGAAAATCACCTCTACTGACAGGCCTTCCTTGTCCACTCCCTTTAAAGAAGCCAAGCAGTATCACTCCACCAAATCATTCCATTTCATTATCTATGTAGTACTTTTCACAATCCTGTGTTTTTCTTGTTTGTTACTGGATCCGCTTTTGGAATGCAGTCTACCTTGTTTTCTGCTGTATCCACAGGGCCTCAAACAGTGATGAACACAGAGTAAGTTTCAATGGTTATTTGTTACATGAATGTGTTTATAAAAAGGCAGACAAATGATGATAACCCCACTAACGGCTGACTGGTTTGGATTAGATTGTGATATTTGAATCAAAGTCCTTGCTGATGGTGGCAGACATCTCAAGTTTTTCCCATGAATTCATGATGATACAAGACTGAACTTATTTCTGACTGCCATTGTAATGCGCAATGTATTATCAGCTCACTAAAATATGCTTTCATTTACCCGTAATTGAGTAGGGCACTAGCATCAGAAACAGTGCAAGGTACTGCAGAAGTGGGAGTAAACTGTTGAAAGGGCTAACATTTATGGAGCACTTATTATATGTCATGAACACTTGTGTAAATTTTTCTACTATATTTCATTGCTTGGCTGTTACACAATTTATTGATCTATTCTTCTTTTGATGAACATTTCCTATTTATACTGATGAACATTTTTTACTCGTGTCTCCTCATGCACACGTGCAATGACTTCTCTTAGGGTATTGGTGTTCTTCATCTGTAGTCTTTGACAAGGAGCTTAACCTCCATTAGATTACTGAGTCAGAATCTCTGTGGATGGGACCCAGGAGCTGGGTTTTAATAAGCTGTCCAGGTGAGCATGATGCACGTTAGAATCACCTGGAGAGATTTTAACAAAACCTAGGGTTTGAGCCCTCCCCAAGACAATTACGTCATGATCTTGCAGGATGGGGTGTTGTGAGTCTTTGTTGTTGCCTGAGAGCTATGGCTAATAGTTATGTAAGTAAAAGTTGGATTTTCAGGTCCTAGGGGATGGGGTTATTGAATTTTACTGAGTGAATTCAAATTGCTTTTCCCAAGTGGTGGTTCTGATTTATGCTCCCACTAGTTCTTGATGAGTATTCCCGTTGCTCCACGTCTTTACCAAAACTTGTATTATTTGACTTTTTAATTGTTGGTGTTTGGTAGGGGTGAGATGGTATAATTTTAATTTGTGTCCGTTTGATTAGTAATGGGATTGAGCATCTTTTTGTATGTTTAAAGGCTACCAATACTTTTTTCTTCTGTGAAATGCCTGTTCATGGTCTTCTGCTATTTTTTTCCTACTGAATTGTCTTCTTACTGATTTGTGATAATTCTTTGTGTGTCCTGGATACTAATTCTTTATTCATTATGTATGGTGGAACTATCTTCCTTTTCTACATTTTGGCTTTTTATTTTCATGAGGAGGTACTTTAACAGAAATTGTAAATTTTAAGTAACTGAATGGTTTTTTGTCCTGTTAGTGTTTGTGGCTTTCTTTTTCTTTTCTTTTCTTTTTTTTAATCCTGTTTGAGAAATCTTTGCATATCCAAAGTTCAAAAGAGATTCTTCTACACTTTCTTCTAAAAGTCAGACTTTTACCTTACACATTTAGGTACTTAATCCATTAGTGGTCTGAAGTAGGTCTCTGCTTTCACTTATTTTCCTTATGAATTAACAACTGTTAACTGTTTACTAATTAACCCATCTTTTCCTTGCCAAGCTACCATGCCAACTTTATGTATGTATTTGTTTTACATAAATGCATGTGTTTTTCTAAACTATCTATTCTATTGATCAATTTGCTTATCCAAGAGCTAGTGCTTCATTACTTTACTCAATATAAGTTATGGATTATAATCAGCCCTGACCCATGATAGAGCAAATCCAACTACTTAGTTTTTCTCCAAGAACATCTTGCATTTCTTTTCTTTTTGTTTTTTCAGAGACTGGGTCTCGCTCTGTCACCTAGGCTGGGGTACAGTGGTACAATCATAGCTTACTGCAGCCTTGAATTTCTGGGCTTAAGTAATCCTCCTGCCTCAACCTCCCAAATAGCTGAGATTACAGGCATGCACCACCACATCTGGTTAATTTAAAATTTTTTTGTGTGTGAAAATGAGGTTTTACGTTGTTGACCAGGCTGGGCTTGAACTGGCCTGAAGTGATCCTCCCACCTCAGCCTCCCAAAATGCTGGGATTACAGGCATGAGTCAGCATGCCCAGTCACATCTTGCACTTCAATGGCTTAACCATTAGCTAGTCAGGTACGATGAAAAGTGTTGCTAGAATTCTGATTAAGAAAATGCATTGAATCTTTAGTTCAATTTGTGAATATACATCAACTCTAAAAATGTTGAACTTCCCAATTAATGAGGATAGTATGGCTCTATTTAGGAGTTCTTTAATGTCTTTTCATACAGTTTTATATTTTTCTACATATACTCCTTCCAAAATTTCTGTTGGATTTTTCTGAATTTCTTATATTTTTGTTGTTACTGTAAATAGTATCTTTACTTTTGAGTTGCAATTTCTAACTGCTGGTATCTGTATATGAAAATGAAATCGATTTCAGAATTAATCTTATGTGTGGCAACCAACATAAATTCTTTTATTAATTCCAATAATATCTTATAGATTATTTTGAATTTTCTGTGCAAAGTTACATCATCTGTAAACAATTGCTTTCTTTCTAACCCTTTTACCGTGTGTGTGTGTATGTGTGTGTGCACGTTTTGCTTTACTACTTACTGGGGCACTAAGTTGCATAAAAGTAGCATAAATGTAGTAATAGTCAACCTTTGCCTTGTTCCTGATTTTAAAGGCAGTGATGTTTTCAACATTTCATCATTGAGAAATATATTTGTGGCAGGGATTTTTGTTACTTTTTTTCTCTTGTTCTCTCTGTTTTTAGCTAGTCTTGAGCAGTTTAAGAAAGTTCCCTGCTATTCCTAGTTAGCTAAGAAATGTATCTTCTGTGGTTGAATTTCATCAATTGTTACTTCTGCTTGTTTTGAGATAATTATTCAAGGTTTTCCCCCACCTTTAGTCCATTAATAGGTTGAATTACTTTAATACATTTTCTAATGTTGACTCAGCTTTGCATTCTTAGAATATACCCCCACCTGGTCTTGATTCATTTTCTCTTTTTACATTCAACAATCAGTTTTTCTACTGTTTTCGTTGAGGATATTTTTACTTTATTTTCACAGGTCAGATCACCATGTAATTTTTCTTTTTTGTACTGTTTTGTCTCATGTTGGTATTAAGGCTTTCCTCACCACACAAAATATTTTAGGAGAGTAGCCCATTTCCTACTCACTGAAAAGCTGGTATAAGATGGAAATTATCGGCTGTACCTGGTGGCTCACACCTGTAATTCCAGCACTTTGGGAGGTGGGCGGATCACGAGGTCAGGAGATCAAGACCATCCTGGCTAACAAGGTGAAACCCTGTGTCTACTAAAAATACAAAAAATTAGCCGGGCGTGTTAGTGGGCACCTGTAGTTCCAGCTGCTCGGGAGGCTGAGGCAGGAGAATGGCGTGAACCCCAGAGGCAGAGCTTGCAGTGAGCCGAGATCCAGCCACTGCACTCCAGCCTGGGCAACAGAGTGAGACTCCATCTCAAAAAAAAAAAAAAAAAAAAAAGAAAAAAGAAAAAAAAAGATGGTAATTATCTGCTTCTTAAGGTTTGCTAGGATTCTCCTCTAAAATAACGTGGGCCTGATTCTTTATTTTTGTAAAGATTTTGCTTTTGCTCATTTTACTGAAGTATCACATATATCCAGAAAAGTTTAGCATTCAGTGAATTATTATAAATTGAACAAACCCCTTTAGCACCCAGATAGAGAATCCAAACGCTGCCAGCACCAGAGAATTGCCCTGCCATACCCTCTTACAGTCAATCCTTCCTCACTCAGAGTTTGAAGTAACCTAAGTTTTAACAGCAGGTATTTTTAGTTTCGCCTGTTTTTAAACTTTACATTAATGAAATTATATAGTTTGCATAAGTCAAGATGTTTTGAGAACTCACAAATTTCTTTAATGGCTATGGAGTTATTCTGACATTTTCTTTATCTTCTTTTTGATAATGTATATTTTTGCTCACTAAGTTTTCAAATTTGTGTGTGTACAGCTGTTCAAAGTATTTTTTTTTAATCAATGCAGTATCAGTGGTTGTTTCCGTTTTATTTCTGCCATTTATTTGAAAAGATCAGTTTGGTTAAGTTTGCGTATTTTTATTAGTCTTTTAAAAAGCCAACTTTTGACTTTCTTTGCTGTATAGTTTCTATTACATTAAATTCTGTTTGTTATATTTTTATTTCTACTTTCTTTATGTTTATTCTATTGCCATTTTTGTCTCATTAATTTTAACTGTGTATTTTCTGCATAAAGATAATTTTAAAATAATGAGGTTTTCTAAATATCATTTTAACTACATGCAAAGTGTTACGGAGTATTTTTATTATAATTTAGTTTTGTGCTTCCCCTCCCCCATTCTTATCTCAGTAATTTTAACTGTGTCTTCTTTTTCACATATTTAAAGATAATTTTAAAATGAGCTTTTCTAGATATCATTTTAGCTGCATCCAAACGGTTTTATTAAGGAATATTTTTATTATAATTTAGTTCTATGCTTCCCATCCCCCAAATTTCATTACATATTCTTTGACATATGATGTGTTAAGACATTTTTTTCAAAATAGAATTACCTTTTTGATTTCTAATTTTATCATGAATATATGTGGGCTGTACAATACTGAAACTGCAAAATTTTGGGATTGCTTTGTGATCTAGAATGTATTTAATTTTTAAAAATGGTTTATGTCTACTTATGTAGCGTGTCTGTTTTCCAATTGTTGAGTGTGGTGTCCTAAATACTATATTCACTAGATTTATCTTTTAAATTGTGTCAGTTAATCTCTATCCTTACTGTAACAGTGAGAATGGGTTAGGTTATGCAGCAGTAACACACAAACTCACAATTAAAGTTTACTTTTAGCTCCTGTTCAATATTGTCTTTATTGAGGAACCAGCCTGACAGAGGATCCCATTCTTTGCTTTCAGCAGGGAAAAGACTTCTGCAATCTCACCCCAGTCACTACATGCTTTTCTCTGGAAGCAGCACATATACTTTCTGCTCATATTTCATTGGCCAAAGCAAGTCATATAGCCACAAAAGCCCCATCTGACTTCAAGAGGGAGAAAAGTATTTTCCTGTCATGGAATCATCATGATATTCTTATATATGATTACGTTTTTTTCTTCATATAGTGTAAAACGATATTATTGAGTTGCTGTAAGTTAAAATTCTACAACTTTCAGGGAGAATCGTATAGTGATCATCTTTGCATTTCAAAATGTTCTTGCTTTAAATCCATTTTGTTTGTTATTAATAGATCTCTTTGCCATTTGGGGAGCTCCATAGCTGCCTGGCATATAGTTCCCCTCTTTCTATTTTCAATGTTTTTATTTCAAGTGTGTATCTTGTTAAAAAGTAATATAAAAAATAAACTACTCTTGGATTGTTTTATTGTCCTAAAAATCTCTACCCTTCAAGATAAAGTTTATTTCATGTGCATTGACGATTTTTGCTGGTATGTTTAGAACTTTTCTACAATCTAATTTTGTTTTCTATTTATCTAGCCATTCCTTCCTTTTCTTATTTCTATTTTCCCTCCCTCTTCCTTCCTTTCCCCCATTTTCCTCTTTGTTTTCTTTTTTCTCTTCTCCTTTCCTTCCTCCTTTTCTTTCTGACTCCCTGTCTTCCTGGTTTTGGATCGATTGAGATCTTTTTGTTTTTTTGTTTTTTTTAATGTATTAGTTTTTTCTCCATTAGTTTGGGACTGTATAGTATTTTAATCTTTTAGTGTTTACTGTATTTATTTTAACATGCATATATGCTAACAAAGTATGAATTTAACAATCTTATAACCCTACTCTTCACTAAAAAAAGGATCTTAGTATCTTGATAGTCAAAATTTGAGTCATATGTATCTGGGAAGTTTATAGAGATAGACAGTTTCCACCCTAGCCCTACTGACTCAGAATCTACATTTTATCAAGATCCCCTAGTAACTTGTATGCATATTAGAGTATGAGAATCTCTGCCTTAGAATATATTAACTTCAGTTGTAGTCTTTCTAATTTATATGCTTTTGGTATCTAGAATTTAACTCTATCTGGATCATTTTTCACTCTCAAATTAGACTTTATTATTTCCATTTTATGTAGTTAACATTTGCTTACCACAAGTTTGCCATTTTACTTGCTCAGTATTCCTTTTTGTCACATAGATCTTCCTTCTCAGAGCCTTCCCTCCTTTCTAAGGCACATCTTTTAGTCATTCCTTTCATAAGGTGCTATTGGTATTGAACTCAGTTTTTGTTTATTGAAAATGTCTTTATTTTCTATTGTTTTAAAAGTATCTCTTACTGGATAACATTTCAAGGTCAACAGTTATTTTTTAATTTTATTTTTTTCTCAGCATTTTGAATATATTTTTATTGTCATTTGACTTTTTTTTATTGTTGAGAAGTCAGCTGACAGTCTAATTGTACTTCCTTAGTAATTAATCTCTCTCTCTCCCTCTTCCTGCCCTCTTTCTCTTTGCCTTCTTTGAAAACCTTTTAATACACACACACACACACACACACAATTTTCCAGATCTGATGAAAGATACCAATTCCAAGGTTTAAAAAACATAATAAATTGTAAATCTGAATATATATATCCATGAGGTTTCCTGAACCTAAGCATAGGTATCTTTCATTGAGTCTCAAAAGTTTCCAGTCATTGATATGGTTTAGATCTGTGTCCCTACTCAAGTCCCATGTTCAACTGTAATTCCCAGTGATGGAGGTGAGGCCTGGTGGGAGGTGACTGGATCATGGAGGTGGTTTCTAATAGTTTAGCACCTTCCCCCTAGTGCTGTTCTCATGATAGAGTTCTCATGAGATCTGGTTGTTTAAAAGTGTGTAGCACCTTCCCCGCTGCCTCCCCTGCTCTGGCCATGAACGATGTGCCTGCCTCCCACCATGATCAGAAGTTTCCTGAGGCCTCCCCAGGAGCTGAGCCAGATGCCAGCATTATGCTTCCTAACAACCTGCAGAACTGTGAGCCAATTAAACCTCTTTATAAATTACCCAGTCTCGGGTATTTCTTTATAGCAGTGTGAGAATGGACTAAGGCAGATAATTGGTACTGAGAAGTGGGACCTTGCTATAAAGATACCTGAAAATGTGGAAGCGATTTTGGTACTGGGTAATGGGCAGAGGTTAAAAGAGTGTGGAGGGCTCAGAAGAAGACAGGAAGATGAGGGAAAATTTGGAGCTTCCTAAAAACTTGTTAAATTGTTTTGGCCAAACTGCTGATAGTGATATGGACAATGAAGTCCAGGCTGAGGAGGTCTCAAATGGAAATGAGGGAACTTACTGGAAACTGGGGCAAAGTTCACTTTTATTATGTGCTAGCAAAGAGGTTGACTGCTTTGTGCCCCTGTTCTAGGAATCTGGAATTTTGAACTTGAGAGTGATGATTTAGTGTATCTGGCAGAATAGATTTCTTTTTTAAAATCTTTTTTTCTTTTTTATTATTATTATACTTTAAGTTCTAGGGTGCATATGCACAACGTGCAGGGTTGTTACATATGTATACATGTGCCACATTGGTGTGCTGCACCCATTAACTCATCATTTACATTAGGTATATCTCCTAATGCTATCCCTACCCCCTCCCCCGACCCCATTACAAGCCCCAGTGTGAGATGTTCCCCATCCTGTGTCCGAGTGTTCTCATTGTTCAGTTCCCACCTGTGAATGAGAACATGTGGTGTTTGGTTTTTCTGTCCTTGCGACAGTTTGCTCAGAATGGTGGTTTCCAGCTGCTTCCATGTTCCTACGAAGGACATGAACTCATCCTTTTTTATGGCTGCATAGTATTCCATGGTATATATGTGCCACATTTTCTTAATCCATTCTATCATTGGTGGACATTTGGGTTTGTTCCAAGTCTTTGCTATCGTGAATAGTGCCGCGATAAACATACATGTGCATGTGTCTTTATAGCAGCATGATTTATAATCCTTTGGGTATATACCCAATAATGGGATTGCTGGGTCAAATGGTATTTCTAGTTCTAGATCCTTGAGGAACCACTACACTGTCCTCCACAATGGTTGAACTAGTTTACGGTCCCACCAACAGCGTAAAAGTGTTCCTATTTCTCCACATCTGTTCTTTCCTGACTTTTTAATGACTGCCATTCTAACTGGTGTGAGATGGTAGCTCATTGTGGTTTTGATTTGCATTTCTCTGATGGCCAGTGATGATGAGCATTATTTCATGTGTCTGTTGGCTGCATAAATGTCTTCTTTTGAGAATTGTCTGTTCATACCCTTTGCCCACTTTTTGATGGGGTTGTTTGATTTTTTCTTGTAAATTTGTTTGAGTTCTTTGTAGATTCTGGATATTAGCCCTTTGTCAGATGGGTAGACTGCAAAAATTTTCTTCATTCTGTAGGTTGCCTCCTCACTCTGATGGTAGTTTCTTTTGCTGTGCAGAAGCTCTTTAGTTTAATTAGGTCCCATTTGTCAATTTTGGCTTTTGTTGCCATTGCTTTTGGTGTTTTAGACATGAAGTCCTTGCCCATGCCTATGTCCTGAATGGTATTACCTAGATTTTCCTCCAGGGTTTTTGTGGTTTGGGGTCTAACATTTAAGTCTTTAATCCATCTTGAATTAGTTTTTGTGTAAGCTGTAAGGAAGGGATCCAGTTTCAGCTTTCTACATATGGCTAGCCAGTTTTCTCAACACCATTTATTAAATAGGGAATCCTTTCCCCATTTCTTATTTTTGTCAGGTTTGTCAAAGATCAGATGGTTGTAGATGTGTGGTGCTCTTTCTGAGGCCTCTGTTCTGTTCTATTGGTCTTTATCTCTGTTTTGGTACCAGTAGCATGCTGTTTTGGTTCCTGTAGCCTTGTAGTATAGTTTGAAGTCAGGTCGCATGATGCCTCCAGCTTTGTTCTTTAGGCTTAGGATTGTCTTGGCAATGTGGACTCTTTTTTGGTTCATGTGAACTTTAAAGTAGTTTTTTTCCAATTCTGTGAAGGTCATTGGTAGCTTGATGGGGATGGCATTGAATCCATAAATAACCTTGGGCAGTATGGCCATTTTCACAATATTGATTTTTCCTATCCATGAGCATGGAATGTTCTTCCATTTTGTTTGTGTCCTCTTTTATTTCATTGAGCAGTGGTTTGTAATTCTCCTTGAAGAGATCCTTCACATCCCTTGTAAGTTGGAATCCTAGGTATTTTATTCTCTTTGAAGCAATTGTGAATGGGAGTTCACTCATGATTTGGCTCTCTGTTATTAGTGTATAGGAATGCTTGTGATTTTTGCACATTGATTTTGTATCTGAGACTTTGCTGAAGTTGTTTATCAGTTTAAGGAGATTTTGGGCTGAGACGATGGGGTTTTCTAAATATACAATCATGTCATCTGCAAACAGGGACAATTTGACTTCCTCTTTTCCTAATTGAATACCCTTTTATTTCTTTCTCCTGCCTGATTGCCCTGGCCAGAACTTCCAACACTATGCTGAATAGGAGCGGTAAGAGAGGGCATCCCTTTCTTGTGCCAGTTTTCAGAGGGAATTTTTCCAGTTTTTGCCCATTCAGTATGATATTGGTTGTGGGTTTGTCATATATAGCTCTTATTATTTTGAGATACATCCCATCAGTACCTAATTTATTGAGTTTTTAGCATGAAGGGCTGTTGAATTTTGTTGAAGGCCTTTTCTGCATTTATTGAGATAATCATATGGTTTTTTCTTTGGTTCTGTTCATATGATGGATTACGTTTATTAATTTGCATATGTTGAACCAGCCTTGCATCCCAGGGATGAAGCCAACTGCACATCAAAAAGCTGGCAGAGTAAATTTCTAAGCAGCAAAGCACTCAAGATGTGGCCTGGCTGCTTTGAACATCCTGTAATCATATGTATGAACAAAGAAATGACCTGAAATTGAAGCGTATATTTAAAAGAGAAGTAGAGCATAAAAGTTTGGGAAATTTGCAGTCTAGTCATGAGGTAGAATAGAAAAATCCATTTTCTGGGAATGAATTCAAGCTGGCTATGGAAATTTGCATAAATAAAGAGGAGCCAAATCTTAATAGCCGAGACAATGGGGAAAAGGCCTCTAAACCACTTTAGAAACTTTCACAGCAGCCCCTCCCATCACAGGCCTAGAGACCTAGGAGAAAAGAATGGTTTCATGGTCCAGGGTCAGGGTGCTGCTGCCTGTATAACCTCAGGACACTATTGCTTGCATCCCCACCACTCTAACTCCAGTTGTGGCTCAAAGAGGCCCAGATACAGTTTGGGCCACTGCTTCAGAGAATGCAAGCCATAAGCTTTGGTGACTTTCACGTGGTGTTAAGCTTGTGAGTGTACAGAGTGTAAGAGTTGAGGCTTGATAGCCTCTACCTAGATTTCAGAGGATATATGGAAAAGCCTGGATGTCCAGGCAGAACCCTGCTGCAGGGGCAGAGCCCTCATGGAGAACCTCTTCTAGGGCAGTGTGCAGGGGAAATGTAGGGTTGGAGCCCCCACACAGAATCCCCACAGGGGCACTGCGTAGTGGAGCTGTGGGAAGATGGCCAACGTTCTCCAGGTTCCGGAATGGTAGATCCACCAACGGCTTGTACCATGTGTCTGGAAAAGCTGCAGGCACTCAAGGCCAGCCTGTGAAAGCAGTTGTGGGTGCTGTACCCTGCAAAGCTTCAGGGGCAGAGCTGCCCAAGGCTTCAGGAGCCCACCCCTTGTACTGGTATGCCCTGGATGTGAGACATGAAATCAAAGGAGATCACTTTGGAGCTTTAAGATTTAATGACTTCCCTGCTGGGTTTCTGACTTGCATGGGACCTGTAGCCCCTTTCTTTTGGCTGATGTCTCTCTCTTGGAATGGGAGTATTTACCCAATGTCTATACCCCCACTGTATCTTGAAAGTAAACAACTTGTTGTTGATTTTATAGGCTCATAGGCAGAAGGGACTAACCTTGTCTCAGATGAGACTTTGGCATTTGGACTTTTGAGCTAAGACTGAAATGAGTTAAGACTTTGGGGGACTGTTGGGAAGGCATTATTGTATTTTGCAATGTGAGGAGAAGGGGTAAGGGGTAAAATGATATAGTTTGGATCTGTCTTCCCACTCAAATTTCATGTTTAATTGTAATCCCCAATATTGGAGATGGGGCATGGTGGGAGGTGATTGGATCATGAAGGTGGTTTCTCATGGTTTAACACCATTCCCCTAGTGCTGTTCTCATGATAGAGTTCTCACAAGATTTGATTGTTTAAAAGTGTGTAGCACCTTCCTTGTCCCACTCTCCTGCACCAGCCATGTAAGACATACCTTCTTCCCCCTTTGCCTTCTGCCATGATTGAAAGTTTCCTGAGGTCTTCCCAGCAGGTGAGCAGATGCCAGCATCATGCTTCCTCATAGCTTGTGGAACTGTGAGCCAATTAAATTTCTTTTCTTTATAAATTACCCAGTCTCAGGTATTTTTTAGAGCAGTGTGTGAACAGACTAATACAATCATTATGTCTTTGAATGTTGTCTTTCCCCTATTTTTTCTCTTTTCTCCTTCTAAAATTCTCATTATGTGATTGTTGACTCTTCTACTCTAGTTGCCATGTCTCTTATTTGTATAGTTTCTATCTCTTTGTGTGTAGCTGACCTCTGGGTTATAGCTCATATCTGTCTTTCAGTTTACTCATTCTCTCTTCACCCATATCTTCTGAATACAGCCTGTAGCCCCACTCAAATGTGCAGGTACTCTCAAAGAATATGTCAACCCTAGCCTTGACATATTCTCTGATCTCAATTTCATGTCACTTTGGGGCAATATTTTCCCTTTATTTTATGTCCCAGTTAACCATGACTTTGAGAAATGTTTATTATATTTTATCCAGTATTTTTATGTTCTGTACTAGATTTTTCTACAAATCTATTTCACCATATTTTTATATATGAAAATTTAAATTTTGCCTGTCACTTATTCTATTATAACTAGTATATTAATTTGTTTTTTGAGACAGAGTCTCACTCTGTCATCCAGGCTAGAGTGCAGTGGCATAATCACAGCTCACTGCAGCCTTGACCTCTCGGGCTCAGGTGATTCACCCACTTCAGCTTACCAAGTAGCTGGGACTACAGATGCATGCCACCATGCCTGGTTAATTTTTTGTATTTTTTTTTGTAGAGACTGGGTTTTGCCATATTGCCCAGGCTGGTCTTGAGCTCCTGGGTGCAAGTAACCCACCTGCCTTGGCCTCCCAAAGTGCTGGGATTATAGGCATGAGCCACCATGCCCAGCCTATTCATTATTTTTATACTGTGATTTATCATTTTTGTTCAGTTTTATCTGCTTGTTGACAAATTCCTATCTGATTCATTTTGAGGTTCCCAAGTTAATTTACTTAAACAATATTTGTTAAATGAATGATGACAATAGTTGATTGAATCTTATTATATTATCTAAGACTTCATTGTGGGGAAGTACTCAAAAAGGTAGTCCCATAAATTTAACCATTAAGGACTCAAGCAGATAGCCAGTATGGTAGGAGGAAATGCCGGTTCAAGTCCTAACTTTTTTCATCTCCTGTTGGACATCTTCCTAGATTGCAGAAAATTAGAAAAACAAGATATTTTCTCTAGATGCTTCCAGAATTGTATAAAGATTGTGTTCCATAAATTTTTTGTCCTGAATTCTTTTAAAGAACTATTAAAATTATGTTCAAGTTCCAGACCACAAAAATGAAAATGCAAATAAATAATGTGATTGAAGAAGACACTGAAGGATAGATGGCAAACAGTCTCAGAAAATTATCCTCTCTCTCTTACCGCTCTTATCACATAGCAGCCGTTGGTCACATAAATTCTAGTTGAATATGGGCTTTCCAATTTTTTCCACATTTAATAAATTAAAGAGTAAAAACTAGACATCTACGTAATATTTGAGCCAAATATGAAAATTTATTATAGTCAAGAAAGGACAACTTATTAACATGATCCAAAGATGACTAAGCCACTCAAAAGACTAGGTGCATCTGTCTCCTCATTCCATGATTTAGAGGCTTAGATAAATCTTAGTTCAAAGTGAGTATCCACCCTCAATCTCCGAAGACTACCACACTTGAAGGTCATTTCCATGCATGAAGAAACCATAAAATTTTCAAGTCTACAGTTATGGCAAAAATAAAAATTATATACAATCCTTAAGATTGGAAAGGGTTTTTACCCAGTTTAATCCTTGACCTAAATGAACACAAGGTGAAGCATTCATTAAGACTGAAAAGATATCAAAATAACATTGATGAGTCTGTTAATAATGATATTTATGTTTCTGTGTATTTCCTTCTGGCTAATTAGATATTAGGATGCTTTGCAAAGTGAAGTTTAGCACTCCACTGACAATATTGAACCTTTGATCTCTCCTTCTATTCAGTTTCTGCAATATCTGACAATACTGGCGAAGACCAGCTCATCAAAGATACTCACTTCTTTCCTGGTTTCTATATTGGTAAACTCCCCTGGCTCTCCTCCAGTCTTTCTGTTTGCATCTTCCCCCTCCTCCCACTCTCCACAACCCATTCCCAGCCTTTAAATTTTGGGATAATATGAAATTTTGAAGTTGGCCATGAGTCATTTCATTGGATATCACGCTCGAATTAATTCCAAATACTTCCCTCTATTTATTATCTCTCTTATTTTTCTAGGTCCACGTTTTTAATAGTCTACTTAGTACTTCCAGCAGGACATCCCACAGATAACCTTAATTCACTGCACAAAACAGAAACCATAATTTTCTCATTTCATACCTATTTGCCCCATCTAGAAATCTTAGCTTTCTTGAAGTCTCACCTAATGTTCCTTACCATTCACATATAATTATGAATAAAATCTACTTAAATATACAACCAACAGTTGTATTTCTCTGTTTTGCTTATGATATTTCTTCCTCTTGATACTTGAATAAAAATCCAGCTTATTGTTCAAGAGTTAACCTCAAAACTCATAGTTCTGTAAGTCTCTCTTAATATCCCTCAGTGGAATTAATCACTTATTTTTAGCTTTCCTGGTTTTTTTTTTTTTTTAAACATATCCCTCTTAAGTAAAATATAATTGACACACTTTAGGTATGCAAGCGCATATAAATCCTTTCGGATGAATTATAAGATTAAAGGCTGTCTTTTATTTGTTTGTGGTATGTAGTATTAGGATTTCAATAAATATTTTTTAGGATGAAAAAAGAGTTATGCATGGTTATATTTTTTTTCTATTTCAACCTTAACTAGAAAAATCTCTCCTGAAAAAAATAGAAGACAGGTCTTAATGGGAATTACTGTGTGACTGCTGCTTTTAAAAATGCCTTTATTTATTACAGGCTCTAAAGTAAATAGAAAAAGCATGTTTAATGTGTATCAGCTCTTAAACAGTGATGAAGCAAAGCAGGTAGAAACCAAAACACCGCTCACTGCCCCCCCACCACCCCCCACTCTTAGTTTGGCCAATGCAAGACAGACTAGTATCAATTTCAGTTCAATGTAACATCTGTTTAGCATTTGTTATTTACAAGACATAAAGGCAGAAAGTACAAATGAGACACTTTTTGAAAGAGTTCTTTTTGTACTTTTTGCTTTACCATTTTTTTTTCTTAAACTCAGAATGACTCTTGTCCACAACCAAGCAAATTTTGACATGATATTATTGGCTACTGACAAGATTTTCATTGAGAATGTTACTGGCTACTTGCAATATAGTTGCATTTTCAGAGACAAGCTTGAAGGTGCCTTGAAGCAGAATGTATAAGGACAGAAATCATATGGATAGTTCTCATAACCTTAGGAATGTTTCCAGATAATACAGAGTGATAAAGATTCATTTATTATTCATAAAATTATCCCAAATACCAAACTTAATTGAACTTGAATACTTTTAAAGTAACTTGTCCAAAAGAAGTAAGCCACAAACTTTAATGATTCCTAAAGCATGGGCACAGTAATCATAAAGTTCTCATAAATTCTCAGAAAATTCTAAGTTACATACAAAATAAGAAATAAAAATAATCCTTTTAAATTTACTGTTTGTATTTGCTACCTACTTTCAGGATCTAACAACATAACACACTTATATTGCCTCTGTGAACCACAAAGCACATGCCGTACTGTCTACCTCCAACAGGAAAAAACTACTTCTTGACACATGCAATTTAACAATAATTGCAGGGACCATTCATGTCTGAGTCCTAGAACTGGAATTTCCTGCATTATGGATATTTCTTGTAGGAAATGTTGCTGGTTTGGCAGAGTAAAAAATAGATAGCTTTGGCTCTCTTGGGAAGTAACACCCTGAATGGGATCACTGTGACATTCTAGAGGTTTAACCTCTAAATTTGGTGAACTGAATTCTGGAAGATGAGGATCTTTGGTAGATATCTGTAGACGTGCTATAAAAGCAAGTTATAAATTGGCTGTACATTTTTAAATGCTTCTTGGGAAAAAATGAAAAAAGCATCTAAGCTATTAATTTATGTAACAATGTATCTTACATGATGGTGGTATCAGTAGTTGTCCAAGAAGAGACAGCTATGTCACATGTTATGTCTATCAATAATCAAATAATTCAGTCAAATACTTGTGATATGATGAGCCTGTGCTAGGGATGAGAACACAGTGTCCAACAAGACAAAGTGCAGTGCTCCAAGAGATGATACACGAGTGACTTTAGCCTCAGAAAATCTTTCAATAGTCATCAAGTTAGATATTACTTGTGAAGGTGGGTTGTATTCTAAGTTAAAAGATAATTGAGCTCCTAAACTTGCGTAACAGTATGGCAACTTCTACTTGGCAGATATTTAGAACTAGGGTGATCATATAAGTTATCACCTAAACTGGGGTAGTTTTGGATAGAAAGGAGGGGCTACTCATAATTATTCTGGGGTGGGAGGCATAAACCAGGAAAGTACCAACTTACATATGGTCACCCTATCTAAAACCAGAGATCTTTGTTTAACTAATAATATACACTGCTCAATTTGAAACTTTCAACAGGCAGAGAAACACCAATTTATCTGTTTTCCTTAGTAACTGGCCAACAGAAGTGACATTTGATAGAAGTATGATACTCATTCTTCTAGGTGTCTCAAGTTCATCATTTCCTGATGATCAGGAAAGATCAGAAATCCACATAAATGAATCACATTAGCTGTCTTCTTAGATGATACTTTCCTGCTTGGAGCCTGTATTAAATGTCAGTATGAGAGAACTGTGCAACCATGTGACTTTGCATCTCTGTTTGTGATAAAAATATTGTTGAAGATTTTTCCCATTGTGTCATTTAATGGCACTTAAAAGAGTCCACATGATTTCTCCTAGAACGTTTGTTCTCTTTTCAAGAATAAATGAGCTTCTTTCTGTCAGATAATGATTTATATAGGCTTCCCGTTTGTCCTTTAATGCCTGGCTCCCAGTGGTGAGTCATAAGAATCCATCACTGAGGTGAAGCATTCCTATTTTGCTAATTTCTGTGCTTGGCTCTCTCTCTCTTTTTATGGGTCATTGTGTTTCTTCTGAATTAGTTACATTCCTGAAGCTTGACCTTTAGTATTTAATGTTGCTTCATCATCAAATAAAGTTTGAACTTTTTGACCTGGTACTCATGGTCCCATGTGTCTGATCCCAAACTCCCGGTCATTCTTATTTGCTACTGCTGCTCCTTATGTGCCCTTTCTCCAACTGAACTATTTGCTCTCCCCAGTACCTGCCTCATATTTTCTTGCCTTCATGCTGATGTTCATGCTATTGGGGACCTGAGGAAAACTGAAAAGTGTATTAACAGCTACAGCGGGGTGTAAAGTAGAAAGTTTGTTGGGGAAGAATAAGATTGTCCATCAGAACATTTGGAACCCATTGGAAGAGAAAATGTGTAACACCCTGAGCCCTTCTTTACTGCATATGCTCTGGCATAATGCCATTATCCTTTCCATATGGGAAGACTTGTCCTTGAAAATTCACCTTTTGAATGTGCAGAGACTCATTTCTGTTCTTATTTGTCTGGGGTGTGGGAGAAAGGGAGCGGCACGGAGATGGTGTTGAGGGGGCAGGAGTCACACATCACGTGTTGGGCACAGGTCTGCTAAAGCCATCTGCTTCTCTTTGGATAGTCATTCAAAACCTTTTAGGCATTTGCCACCCCACACTCCACCTCCCAAAGCCAAAAGCTTGGGCATATGCCCCAAGGAATAGAATCATAGGAATTTACCTCATGTTTATAATCCTATAATCTTCTTGGGTGGGGAGGAGAGAATGGGAAGCCATTGGAGTTATTCCTGAATATGACCAGGCATTTGGGGCCTGAATGTTTTTGAGAAGTCATGAGAGAAAAATGTAAAAAGAAAATATGTATGGGGCAATATTCACAAATCCTAATTTTTTCCATGACCCCTTATTTATTTATTTCCTCCCTTTTTGTTTTTCTTGTGCATTTTGTAGGATAGGATCTTGGCTCTATTTCAAGCACATTGCAGAGGAATGGTGGAAAGGGATTGCGGTTAGCTAGGTTATCCTGAAAAACAACAAAGAAATTGAATACTCAACTTGGCAGTGGCCCAGACGTCTTCCAGTGGATACTGGTCTGCTATAAGCACAAAAGGCCCACGCACAGGGGCTTGAAAATGTGGTTAGGCCTATTTACTTTCCAGCACAGAAGGAAATTAGAAACAGAAGTTTGGATTGCCACTGAGAGGCAATTTTGAGTTAATTAATCAAGCGAGGGAATCCAATGGCAGTAACAGAGTCAGTTTTCCACTTTGGACTTGGAAGCAGGACCTCAAGTGATTCTAGTAATCTGAATCTTGTGTGGCTGCCCAGGGGGCTGTCTGCCATTTCAACACACCTGGTTGCAAGATTGTAGAATGCAGACTTCCTTACCTGTTTTTGCATTGTGCTGTCACTAGTGGTTAGAAAATACTTTGCAAAGGTAGCTGTACAGTGACAATGGCACTAAGAAATATTTACATGTTAATTATGATGACAGCAGTTAGGGTAATGGTTAAATGTTAGAGAGAAGTCATAAGACCAAGACTGTGAAATAAGATCATAATATTGATACTGAGAGATAAATCTTAATCTTGCTACTAGTTTGGCAAGTTCACTATAGAGAGAGGTCATGTCCTGCTCAGCTTTGAGCCAATAGTGCCTAGCACACTGAAAGTGTGAATAAATCAATGAAACTCTTCTCATTCATCTCCTGGTCCTTGAATTGTCCTTTTACAGGTGTGCATCTAGTGGTTAAACTACCTTTTTTTTTTTTTTTTTTTTTTTTAAAGACAGTCTCTGTCACCCAGGCTGGAGTGTAGTGGCACTATCTCGGCTCACTGCAACCTCTGCCTCCCAGATTCAAGTGATTCTCCTGCCTCAGCCTCACTAGTAGCTGCCACCACGCCCAGCTAATTTTTTTGTATGTTTAGTAGAGACGGGGTTTTACTGTGTTGGCCAGGCTGGTCTCAAACCCCTGACCTCGTGATCTGCCCGCCTCGGCCTCCCAAAGTGCTGGGGTTACAGGCATGAGCCACCACGCCTGGCCTGGTTAAAACATCTTAAAAATATCTTTGAGAGAATATTTTATAGCCAACTCAGTAACTTCTACTCCCAATGCTTATATTCTTAAAGCATTCATTTTGCATTTTAACCTACATCTTACCTGCCGTTATTCAAAACTTTTGTTTTGTTCTGTCCTTCATGAAACTGAACGTCTCCATCTTCCACATAAAGTGGTCTCCTAAGGAAGTAAATGGTCCAAGTGAGCCACTGCTGTCCTCAGACAGTGAGAAGACCCAGTATACATGAGTCACAAAACCACATTAATGAAACACACACACACACACGCACAGCGTATTCTAGAGAAGTAATAATGAAAAACATGTACATGACTATGTGGATATTTCCTTGACCAGTGTGTTTTCCTGTTGATGCTTTGCTTCTAAATAATACTGAGCTCCTAACCTTGCATACAGCAACCTTTTAACTTTTAAAAGTTAGTTTTTAATTTTCTTGTACCTTTTTAATTTGAAAAATGTCAAACTTAAAAGAGGAAATTCCTATATACTCTTCCTCTCCCCAGGTTATCACCATTTCGTTTGAGTTTGTTCTCTCTTGTCTCTGTCTCTTTCTCTGCATGTGTTTTTCAATCTCTTTTTTTCATTATTGCTCCCTCAAGGAGGCATTTTAGACATATTTTTCCTAATTACCCCACGGAAGTTCAAGACCACAGACATATTGTGTATCTGTTTGTACAGTATGGCCTTTTGGGGAGCCACAAATCATTGTAATATCTAAGAAATTTCTGCCCCCAGGAGCCAATGTTTACCCTCTAATTTTTCTGTATCACTTGAGAGTAAGTTGGAGACATAGTGTACTTTCCCCTAAATATTTCAGTATTTATTTTCTAAGAACAAGAGCTGCTGCTTACATAACCAAAATACAAATATCAAAACCAAGTAATTGAACATGGACATAGTGTTGACATAGTATTATTATTGAACCCACAGTCTATATTCAAATTCTGTCCCTTGTCCCAATAATGCCCTTTATGGCTATTTTTTTCTCAGCCAGGATTCAATCCAGGATGCATACGGCAGTGAGTTGTTGTGTCTCTTTTATTGTAGAATATTTATTTCCTCAGTCTTTCTTGATCTTGACATTTTAAAAGAGTACAGAATATTCTGTAGAATGCCCCTCAATTTGGGTCTGTCTTAGCTTTTTGTCTGGATTAGATTCAGGTTATACATTTTTGGTGAAAATGCCATTAAAATGACGTTATGTCTTTCTCGGCACATCGGGAGACACATGATGTCAGTGTGTCCCGTTACTGGTGATGTTGACTTTGATCATGTGCTTAAGGTGGTGTCTGCCAGTTTTCTCCACTGCAAAGTTACTATCTTCCCCTGTAATTAATAAGTAATTTGTGGGGGAAATACTTTGATACTGTGTAAATATCCTGTTTCTCATAAAACTTTGCCTGCTGGGTTTAGCATCTATGAATGATCTTTCTACCCCGCCATCCTTCTATACTTTTTAGGTGGAATTCTGCTGTAGGGAAGAACTTTTTCTTTGCCCTGCTTATCTATTGGACTCCTGAATTCTAATTTTATTCATTAATTCATGGCCTGGAACAGAAACCTATAGTAGTGAACAGAGGCTAAAGGCAATTAGCTCATAAGAAACACACAGAACATATCCATACTCACATACTAAATGTGTGTACACACAGGACACACAGGACATATACATACACATATACTAAGCGTACACACACACACAGACTCAAAAACATTGGAGACAGCTTCTAAGACCATTTGCTGATGAAGGCATTGCTTATTCCACAAAAGGCAGAACACCTGTGAAGGACTTCTCAGAGAACGCTGAAATCAGTGTTCACAGCTTCTAACAGTAAATTGAACATGAAAAGCTCCACTAACTACCCATTATTGGGCCTGATTGCTTGTGGTTCTGGGATGGAGAAGAGACATCTGCACAGGAATCGGAGCCAGGCCCTGCTGCATGCAGCCACCGGCCTCAATGTGGCACTGTCGGTGTTGGCTGGGAATAAGACACTACATCTTGGCTTGGGGACACAAACCTGGAGTGCCAGGGTAAGGCAACCAACCCAAAGGCGACTTGACAGGGAGAGGAGTCTACCAAAAAGAAACAAAACAAACAAAACTCCCAAACAAGGGAAGCTTTCAAGAAAAATTACAGCGCACACAAGAATATTTTCTGGCATGAGGATAGTCAGCAGACCCAAGAATCTGTGGACTCCATGCATGAAGAACTAGACATAATGGTGCAATATAAAAAAATGTTAAAATAAGAATTCTTGAATCATCAAATAAGTAAAAGAGGGAAGGGGAACAAAGAATTCTTAAGAATAGGTACGGATTAAAATACAGAAATCTTGGAGGTGAAAAGTGTAGTCATTGAAATAGAAATTGTAAGTGATAAGGTGAACTGTAGGCTAGACATCTGGGCCAGTCTAGGGTGAGGCAAGGAAGGTATCCAGGGTGCAAAATGTAAGAAGGCACTCACTGTCGCTGCCAACCCTGAACTAGCGCAAGCCCGACAGTGAGTGACTTCTTACGTTGTATACTCTGAGTACCTTGCTTGTCTTACCCTTGTCCCAGCGCTGGTTGACATGGTGGAAGGGAAAATTATGAACTGAAGATAAAACTAAAGGAATGACTGGGATAGCAGATAAAGAGGTTTAAAAATGAAAAGAGCAGCTGGGAGATCTGGAAGAAAGCTCCAAATTGTATTTTTAAAATCCCAGAGAAGAGAAAAATAAAGAGTAAAAAAAATATTGAGAGATAACCTGAAAAGTTTCTAGAAGTAAAGAAAGATGTTAATCTTTTGATTAAAAAATTTCATCCTTATAAATGACTTTAAATGATTTATGATTCATTGCTGAAAATATGAAGGGCCCCAATTCCTAATGATCCCCTGACCCTGGCCTGTTTAATTGGGTTGAGTAAATTCGATTTAATCTCAGGGCATTGGCTCATTAAAGAGAATTATGTATGGTACAAAGATTATATTCTCGGTTCTACTTGTCTGGTTGGTAAACAGTCTGTGACTGGTTTTCAGTACTCAGCTACTTCCTAGCAGCAGTGGCTCTATAGTGACTCGACTGTATCACCACTCACTGAGGGGAGGTAAAAGCCTTTTGTCAGCAGCTATAGTTCGGAGTTAGGCTACATGTGTGTTTGAAACCATCCACCTACAGGTCTTTCCTCCTTGCTACTGTGTGTGAAATGTTTTCAGCTCCCTGTGCCTCTGCTCTGGTAATAGGCCTCGTCTGGCAAGGGAAATGTGTTTTGCTTATCAGACTGCAACACTAACAGCACAAATCATTCAGTAGAAAGTATGCTTTAGTCCTTGAAGCTGTTTGGTTTTCTTTGCTCCTTATCACAACTAACTATGTAGCTACAGGCAGGAAGCCTGACCATTTGGGCCAAGTCAGTGCACACTTAGCCAGAGAGATGGGTCATTGCTTATTTCTGGGCTCTCTTGAGTCCTCAGGCCAATTTAGGACTAGAAATGGATGCAAAGTTTACCTCCCCATTTTTATGGGATTTTTATCACATGGGTGGTAAACAAAGGCTCACTTCATGAAGAACTTTAGGGCAGGTAGAAATCCTTAGGTATAGGGGAGGGAAAATTTTGAACAATTTGAGTAACCCTTGTAAGGCTCCTTGTTTACTTCAAGATAATTAAAATGTCCTGGTTGAAGGAGAAAAATATGCTTTGAGAATTACTCATTTGGTGTTTTTAAATTAAGGGTTTGGCATCTCTTTCCACCAGTGAGTAATTTCTTTTGCCGTGAGTGTCCATGTACAGATAATACACCAACCAAAATAATACAGAGCCTGCAGTTGAAACGTGCCTGGGAAGAAGTGCAGAGTGTCACATGTGAATTGTGGCTCAGATGCTAAGTCAAAAATCTCACTGGAAGGCTTAGGATCTAAATTACGACACTGAAGGATTGGATCGGGGTGTGTGTGTGTATGTGTTTGCATAAGAGAAAAACAAACAGTAAGAGGAACAGAGACTGAGAAACCGGGAGATAGGGAGACCAAAAATACAAGAGATGGGAATAAAAACAGATTACTCTTGAGAATTCAGTTAAAAATTAGAAGACTGAACTAGGTGAGAGAAAAATTGCGTGGTCATCATCAAAGTCCAAATATAAACCTAAAATAAAGATCATCCATGTGTCAGCTGTACTAAAAATGTAGACATTATACAAAGGGCTGTCCCCTGTTCTAAGCAAGTGGAATGGGGTGTGGAGAGAAGTAAGGTTTGTTGTGGTTGTGTAATACACAGGATTACAGGGAAACGACCTTTTCTAGTGAGATCCTGAGACCTTACTAATGAAGTCTCAGGTACCCATTGTGTGCGGCTTCACTGGGTGTCATCTTAATGCAGTGGTGTGGTCTGGAGAGCCTCAAAAGAATTTAGAGACAAACACTATTTAAATGTTCACCTTCCTAACTTATCCCATCTCAAATAGAAAATGGATATATGCCAACTACGCAGTATATTCATTTGGACTCAATACAAATAGGATATTAGGATAAAGTTTTTACATTTCAAAAGTTGCTTTCACTTCTAGTATCTTCTTACATTTTTAAAACAAGTCTGTGCTGGGGAGGTATTAACCTTTTTCAGACAAAGAAACTGAAGCATAGAGATGTAAAGCTCCTTGTCTAAAGCCACAGAGCTAGAAAATGGCCAAGCAGGGCTTGAATCTAAGTTCACTGTTCTACTGTGCCATGTGTCTGATTGCCTGCTATGTGAAATGTTATTTGTGGATCTGCATTTTGTTCAATTTTCCATTACAACTGTGTTAACAAAAGAATGTTAACATCCAGGTTTATAGAAAATTACCATATCCAAATCCTCTGCTGGAAGTTGAGGGAGATCCCTAATTAACTTTTCTTCTGCTACACCTGTGGCTGGGGGGCAAAGAGTATGCATTTGGGAGGAATTTTCTCAGTGTTCTAGGCTGAATGAGTAAATTCTAAGGTTTGGTGACCTTACATGTTGAGAATCATTGCTAGATTAATTATGTAAATTTAGTAGGTTTTAGGGGGCATCTTCTGAGATCCATTTAAGATTGTTTCTTGTCAGTTTTGTGAGAATTCATTTGACTTTCTGTTAAACTTCATCCAACCGTGACAGAGTGGCCGGTTCCTGGCTAAGCAGAGTGGTCAGGCTGAGTTTAGCTCATCTCTGGCTTGTTGGTATAGTTGGAGGGAACACGGCTCAGAATGGAATGTGAGAAGAGAGCTCCACATGATTCCACTTCGAGAAGGTTTATTTGGGGATTAGAACGAGCCTCATTCCATGATACACTCCCTAGCTCCATAATCTCAAAGTCCGTTTGAAACTCAGAAATAGACTCAGAAACAGATATTTTTGAGGATCAGAAGAGGCTTAATGGAGACATAATTATCTTCAGTTTGGCCTAGCACATCTTAAATATGGAAGTAATAGATGAATGATTGGGTGATTAAAAACTAATGTTGGCCTATTGAGTGGTATTACAAATGAAATTTCCCAAATACTTATTCCATGGGCTATGGTTTCATATTGATGGATACTGATGATAAATAAAATTGGACAATTATTTTTCTTTTTGATTCAGTAGCTGATTTTGGATAAATGGCTGTCATAGAAACAGAGAAGAAGCAATCTTTTTTTCAAATTTCCTGTGTTTAAAGCTTTGGTAGAGTCATCACCAACCTTGACATTCAAGTCCCCTAAAATCATTTTGCTTGCTATGGGGTACTTTTTAGAAGACAAGATTTCAGAAGGCTGACAAATTGGTTCCATGTATCTGAGGAATCTGCATTCATATTTTTAAGAGGGTTGTATGAATGTTAAGGCATCTCAGAGTTGTCTTGCCAGAGAGCTGGCTCAGGAGGAGTAAGTTAATGCTTTTCAATTCAGTAAACAGTAATTCAGTATGAGTTACATGTCTGGATCTCTGTTAGGTGATTTGATATTTCATTTTCTCATTTCTTGTTGATATTTTGAATGATATCACTGCTTCCATTTCATAGAGTAAGAATGTATTAGGCTGTTCTTGTGTTGCTATAAAGAAATACCCGAGACTGGGTAATTTATACAGAAAAGAGGTTTAATTAATTCACAGTTCTGCAGGCTGTACAAGCATGGCACCAACATTGCTAGACTTTTGGGGAGGCCTCCAGGAACTTTTACTTGTGGCAAAAGGCATAGCAGGAACAGGCATATCACATGGTGAAAGCAGGAGCAAGAGAGAGAGTTGGTGGGGAGGTGCCATGTACTTTTAGACAAGCAGATCTTCTGAGAAGTCCCTCACTACTGTGAAGACCACAGTAAGTCATGAAGGATCCACCCCCATGATTCAAACACCTCCTACCAGGCCCCACCTCTAGCACTGCGAATTACATTTCAACATGAGATTTGGGTGGGGACAAATAAACTATATCAAAGAGCGAAGAGGCTCAGTGATGAGTCCTTCCTGGCACAGGTTGTTAAGTGGCAGAGGCAGGATTCAAATCCAGTCTTCGGACATGAAGTCATCTCTGTTACAGCCCTATGGGCACACAGGTTAGGGGATTCTGCAAAGTCTCAGGCCAAATGAGCTCTAAGTCACTAGAGAATCCTTATTTCTTCCACATTTATTTTTCCAGGCTGGAGAATAAGTATCGCTAGCATTTGTGCATCATGACATTCTTTTTCTATAAAACAGACTTCTGATGCAAGGCCTGGGAAACAGGTTTACAGGTCTTTACCTTTATAATCAGGGGAATTCAAGTCGCTGCCAAGTAAGATCTAAAATGCTTCCCAAGGGATGCTTGTAGAGAAAAAAATAGAATCACTAGTTTATTTAATTTATCCAAGCAGAAAATGATACTGAGAAGCACTTTACAAAACAGTTTTAGGGTACAGGAAGACTTTGTATGTGATTCAAATAGCCAGATAAGGTGGGGGGAAAGAGTTAATTCTGGGAGGGGAAGTCTAAGAAATCAAAAAAGCAATCATCATACGCTCCCTGGCTCAGCAATGAACTATGTTTACATGGTCATAATAATAATGATAAAACTCTGTTAGGAAGATGTGTGTAGAAATGAAGGTGGGGAGGTGGCATTTGGGTCCCTGAAGTGGCTGCTTTTATCCAAAGGACTTGCTCTATGAATATGGTTTTTGGGTAAAATGTCACCCCCAAAGAGTCAACAGCCTAGTCTCTACACGGCTCAGGAGAAATCTTCTCTTTTATTTTGTAATACTCTTCAAGGCCATTTAATCCTTAGAAAAGGATCTGTAATTTTTAACTTACACTCTGAAGCTAGAAGAATGCCTCTAATGTAATTTTTCTACAACTTCCATTTTCAAAAACTAACCAGAGATCTTACTATAAAGTTTGTTATTTGTTTATAAAATACTAGATCTTTAATTATTAAAATGGGTACAAACTCCAGTTTTACAAATGTGCTGGTTCTGATGAACTTTTCTGATGGAAATTTGAACCATGAAGTAGCCAGGACAGTGATGGGAGACATGGCCTCTGCACAGGCAGGTCACGTCCTCTTTCCTGGACTAATTTCCTCGTTGGAGGAGCAGAGGAGCTGAATTGAAAAACTTTACACATCTTTCCGGCATCACAATTTATGGTGATAGAAATGGACCCCCCCGCTCTGCTACCCTCCTCCATGTTTCTGCAGGTCCACTTCCCTGAGTGCCCCCTTAGTATACTTCTGTGGGGAGTATACTCTGGTCTTGGCAGCTCCCAGCCAGCAGGACAGATTCCTCTGAGGGCCTGTGAGGAGGAGGTATCCCATGAAAGTGGAGCTGGATTCCTACCGCAGATGTGACTGTTGTCTGAAGGATGCTTGTGTCCTAGCAGGCCAGCCTCTGGGGCAGTACTTTTCTGGAGAACAGTCTTCCTTGTTATCAGGAAAAAGAGGCTAATGATATCCTTATGTGTTCATACTTGGCCTCCATCTGGATAAGTGATCCAGCTTGCTGAGAGTGTTTACGGTCCGCTGAGACAAAAGAGTCTTTTGGAGCCTGAGGTGAACACAAAATGGCAAAAGGCAAAGCTTTTCAGAATTCCACTGTCAAATCTGGGGCTAACAGATGCAGCCAGGAATGCTTCCACCTACCAAGCTGAGGATCTCACGGTTTCTCAGCTCAATTCTTTCGACCGCTTGCATCCCAGCAAAGGCTCAAAGTGACCTATTGGTATCGAGGACTCTGGTGCTGTGCTGGTCCCAAAGCCCCTGAGCCTGCCATCATTGGAACTCTTCTGCTAATTTTGTTACTGCTTTCAAACTGTTTAACTAGAGGAGAGGGCTCCCTCCAGTGCTCTCTCCTGAGGCTTTGGAGAGCTGAGTCCCTCTGGGTTGTGGTGCTGATTTTCTAAAAGTGATTGAGAGCTGGTGTTTTGATTTGCAGGGTCATCCCTCAAGAGACGGGAGAAGGCAGTGGGAGCCAGGGAGGCCATTCCTACCTGCGGTTCTAGAACCAACCATCCTGATGAAGGGCTCTATTTAACTTTCCTTCTTATCTTTCACATCCGCCATCTTCCTCTCCCTATCCTTTCTGTGCGTGCTTCATTAAAACAGGATGATTTCCTGTCCCCAAATTCCCTTGGCATTTCCCACGTTAGAACCTTTGCTTAGGGTAGCCTCTGTGCCTGGAATGCCTGAAATTTCTTCCTCTACTTTCAAAGTCTCCGATTCCCTCCAAATTTTAACTCTTTCTTTGTTTTTTATTTTTTTGTTTTGAGACAGATTCTCACTCTGTCGCCCAGACCGGAGTGCAGTGGCACAATCTCAGCTCAGTGCAACCTCCGCCTCCTGAGTTCAAGCGATTCTTCTAACTCAGCCTCCCACGTAGCTCCCAATTACAGGCATGTGCCACCACGCCCAGCTAATTTTTGTATTTTTAGTAGAGAGGGGTTTCCCCATGCTGGCTAGGTTGGTCTCGAACTCCTGACCTTAGGTGATCTGCTCACCTTGGCCTCCCAAAGTGCTGGGATTACAGAAGTGAACCACTGTGCCCGGCCAAAATATTAACTTTTCATGGAGGTTTAGTGCTTTAGGCTATTGGAGCTTGTGTCAAGCATCTGTCCTGATGTCTTTCGCCTCCCTGCTTGGGCCCTATGCTGTCTTCTAGCAGTCCCTCAAAAGAACCACATTAATTCCTACCTTTTGTGACAGGTCCTTTATTTTATACATGGTGTTCTCCCTGCCTGAATGCTCTACCCTCACCATTCCCACCACACCCCTTTTGCCTGGGAAATGATGACTTGTCCTTCACTTCTCAGTGTCAAGGGGACTTTCTCAGGGAAGTCTCCTCTGAAGTCCCATCCTCCAGCTCTGTGCTTTCATAGGACCCTGTACTTGCCTTCATTGCATTTATCAGTATTTTAATGGATTACTTAATTTTGTGCCTGTTTGCTTGATGTCTATGTCCCAGACTAGATTAAACTTCGTAAAGACAGTAGTATATATTTTCATGGTCTTCCCTGAATTCTCAGTGTTTAACATGTAGTAGATGGTCAGTAATTTCTCCCCGAATTAATGAATGTTAAATTGTGTTTCTCCTGTTTGAGTCTGCGTTCCTTCACCACAGGTGACTGCTTCTGCAGCCAGGGCCAGGTCTAGGGGCTCTGGCTGGGCTTGGGGGATGGATATATATGTATATATAGTATTGTGATGATAAACATAAAATTTATCGTTTAACCATTTTTAAGTGTCCAACTCAGTGGCATTAAGTACAACCATGTTGTACAGCCATCACCCGACCTGAGACTCTGATAGCCAGACCTGTAAGAATCTGTATGGGAGAGTAAGACCTGTAAGAATTTGTATGGGAGAAGCTGGAGGCAAAGGGGAATCAGAGTGCAAGGTCAAAAGAGAGCTTTTGGAATTAAGGAAGAAGTGAACAATGCAAAACATTAAGTCAGTACGATGGGCAGTGCATAAGAAAATCTAGATCTTGGGGTGGGCACCATGGTTCATATCTATAATCCTAGGACTTTGGGAGGCTGAGGCGGGTGGATCATTTGAGGTCAGCAATTCGAGATCGGTGGCCTGGGCAACATGGTGAAAATACCATCTCTACTAAAAATATAAAAATTGGCTTGGTGTGGTCATGCATGCCTGTAATCCCAGCTACTCGGGAGGCTGAGGAGGGAGGAGGATCACCTGAGCCTAGGAGGCAGAGGTCGCAATGAGCCAAGATGACGCCACTGCACTCCAGCCTGGGTGACAGAACCAGACACTGTCTTAAAAAAAAAAAAAAAAAAAAAAAAAAACAAACCAAAAACTCTAGAACTCTACAGAAGTAAGGCCAGAGAGGCAAAGAAAGTGGGTTCTAGAGGGAGTTTATCCCCAGAGGGATAAATGTGGTGATGGGGAAGCCTTCTGTGGGCTTGTAACTGAGTTCATGGGTGGATGTGCTGGGATGCCAGGGCTCCTGTGACACCAGAGGCCACTTCTTCTTCACCTCTGTATACTTAGAATCTCTCGCAGAGTTTCGTGCTCGAGAAGGCATGTAACAAAATGTTTTAATTAAACTTATGCTTTATGGCAATTGTGAAGGATGGGGTGGATGTTTGGGATGTGGCTCCTGCCTCCTTAACCCATAGGTGAAGGGTTTCTGAAGTGATCAGTTGCCTCTAGCCTCAAACACACGGGCTGTAGCATCCCTGAAAAGCTGTTCCAGCTTCTTAGCTTTCAGATGGCAATAATGCTGAGGGGATTGAAGAACCATTGTTGACAAAATACAGGTTTGCCAAATTCTCAATTTTTACCCAATAAGCAGGTTGGCTGGTGAATTAGGAAACAAATGAATGCTGGTGTCCTTTTGCTAACCTCTGGCATAGCAGAGTCTGTAAGTCTCCTTGCCCTTTTCCCCTCCTGTCCTGCTGAACTTGGGTGTTGTGGGGTGGTGCTGGACGAAGGACCTCTTTGTAGCCTCTGACAGGTTTTGCTTTCTGCCCTTTGGCTCTGTTTGCATCTTTGACAGACTTGCATTCAGTTGCCAGAACCTTGGGATGGAGAGAGCACATCCTTTCTCTGACACTGTGAGAAGGGAGGGGGCAATGAATGCTTCTCTGAGAAGGCAGGGAGAGGGATGGCTGTCATTCTGCAGCTGCCCTCTTTCTCTAGTTGGAAAAGCTGCTGCAGCTGAGTGCAGGGTCAAGACCCTCTGGATGGGCGGGAAAAGACAGGCATTTCAGACAATAGGACGGTGGGGATAAGTTTGTGAAGATAGGAATTAGCATAGAGTGAGGAAATGAGCCTGAGGAATATGGAGGAAGAAGGTGGTGAAGAAATGAGAAGTATGGGTAAACAGACAATCTGTGGCCACACGGGAACTAAGCAGAAATGTAGAGGTTTGATGCCACAAGTTATAGGGAGATATTCAACATTCTCAAGAATTTATTAAATGAATTTTCTTGGAAGCTATTATATTTCATACACTGATATAGGCTCTGGGATATGATGGTAGGAGAGATTAATGTGGGCCTTCCCTTAAACAGCATAGAGTTTAGAGGAGGGCAGTTAAGTACCAGAGAATTGCAATGCAGTGCCTACGTGAAAATGTACCTCAAAATTAATGTGAAGAAATGAATGATTTAGAAGGTATAGAAATCAGAACCATGGAGGCCTGATGTGAAGCTTTTGCAATAATTGGATACATGTTATGAAGACTTTGAGTGTATAGTGGTGGGAATAACTAGGAATGAACAGAAAGAAGGTGCATTTCTAAGAAGGGATAGTACCTGAAATGAGGTTTTGTCTAAGTTTGCATTCGATATAATATTTGAATGAATGAATGCTGAACTTTGTGACTCTGGGTTATTTTAAGAAGGTGGCAAAAATACAGCTACATGATTTTGAACTTCGGTGACAGAATGGAGATACCAGTAACAGAATAAAGAAGCTGGGAGAGAGGAAGGGGAGTGGGAAGAAAGGAATATGCTGTGGTATGAATGTGTCTGCCAAAATTCATATGTTGACACTGAATTGTCCATGTGATAATATTGAGATAGAGCCTTTAGGAGGTGATTAACTTGTGGGAGCAGAGTTGTCACAGATGGGAATAAGACCTTATAAAAGAGGTTGAAGGGGAGGCACTCTTCTGCCCTTCCACCCCTTCTGCCATATGAGGACACCTAGATTGTACCATCTATGAGGGACGGATCTTCGCTGGACACTGAATCTGCTGGACCTTGATCTTGGAATTCCCAGCCTCCAAAACTAGGAGAAATTTCTGTTATTTATAAATTACCCAGTTTAAGGTAGTTTGTTTTAGCAGCAGAAATGGACTAAGACAGAAGGGAAAGGAAGGTGTTGGATTTGGCTTAAGAAGACATGTTGAGTTTAAAATGATGGTGGAACATCCCAGAGGAAGTGTCTAGTTTGTAGTTAGAGAACAAAGCAAGCAAGCAAAGAAATAAACAAGTATTGGAAAGGAGTGTTGGAGATTGCATGTTAGAACGGGCTGTGAGATATTCACTTGGAGCAATTAGTCAAGTAATAATAATGGGTACATCAGACTGAGTTCCGTGAGAAAGAAAGTTTTATAATAAAACTATAAAAAAGAGCAGAGAATTAAGGCTCATGACTTAGAAATTACTCACACTTTTCTCCCAATGATTGGGTTCTGGATTTGGCCTTGCTGCTGGACTCCTTGGTCCCATATGTCTAGGGTGAGGTCTTCTCCTGGCTGTTCACCAAGTTCATCCTCACCTCCTACGTCTTTCAGTGTTGCTTATTCTATGCTGGGGCTTCAGCCTCTACCCAGGTTTACACACAAGTAGCTGAACCTCAGCTAGTGTTTTCTAGGCTTTTCTTCCCAACAGCTAGACCCTAGCCCAGGGTCACATAGCTATAACTAGAATCCTAATTTAAATTAGATTAAAACTCTCTCCCCACAAATTCTCAGACTGTGCCAATTCCAGACACCTGTATTTCACCACGGCCTAGATGTTTCTTCTGTTGTTCTTTTCACACCAGACCAGATGGACTGGACACAAATGCTGGGACTCACCAATATGATCTGCCTGCCTTACTGCACCCTGTCCCTTGCCGCATTGATGTTCATGTCCACATTTCAGACCTGCCCTGGTTTTTCCTTGTCTCTTTTCCCTCTGGCCCCAGTTAAACTGCTCTCTTACCTCCAAGGTAGGGGGCAAAATAGAGAATACACGATTCTTGGCATGACCTTCCTCTGGTCCTAGAGAAACGAGTCCCCACTAGCATTCTGTGAATCTGTCTGGATTATTTTATCTTCTTCCTTTTTTAAATTTGGTAGTCATCTCAGTAGCTTTTGAGAAGAACTACCTTTTTATGATGTTCCCACACAGCCTGGAAACCTTTACAAAATGTTGTGGCCTTTTGGCTCTCAATTATCATCTGAAAATTCCTCAGTGCTTGTCACAAATGAGATGACAATCTAATTTGGAAGCTTGACTGTTCCAAGGATGTCAACTTTCCAGAATAGAAACAAAGGAAATCATCATGGAAACAAAAAGCCATTATGTTTTAGATTTTCTGAAAAAGAAGGTGTAATGTAATTTTTTAAATTAATTGTGAATTTTTCTGAATGTTCCAGTCATTATCCATCAGTGAAGTAACCTAAAGTTGTGATGGGAAACCTCATTTGTCAATTTTGCTTATAGAAAATTATTTTTGAAATATGTTTATGAATAAAAATTCAAAATGAATAAAAGAGTATAAAATAAAATGTAAGTCTTGTCACATCCCATCCTCCGGTTTCCTAGTTACCTGCCCCACCATTGTTACCACTTGTATAATTCTTTCAGAGATGGTCCTAATGTGCGTGCACACACACAGAAACACAAACACACATATCATCTCTTTATTTTCCTTTAAATAGTGTATTATGCAGTATTCTGTTTGTTTTTGGTTTTGCTTTGTTTTTACTTTCCGGTATATTAGGGGCTATCATTAGTAGGTTTACACAGTGCTGCTTTATTGTTTTCAAAGCTATAAGAGCATTCTGTTATTTGAATACCTATAATTTAACCAATTAATAAATGTATGTGTTAATGTATTGAAGAGCATTTATATTGTTTACAATCCAGGCTATTAAAATCATACTATAAATAATATTTTTATACTTATTAAGATGACCAAGGGAAAGTAAAAATAGTGTACCTATGCAAGTGTTATTATAGGATAAATTCCCCAAAGTGTAATGTTTGAGTACAGAAATGAGGACATTTTAAATTTTCATGGATACTATGATTACCCATTTATACTCCATCAGTTCTTACTGATGTATGAAATCTGTTTCTTTGCACCACTGGACAAATTTACAACACAAAGAAGCTTAACAACAAAGTTTCTATATGAAACTTTATCTTAGTAGAATAAGCATTAATATTGCCAAATAGCAGAATATTTCCATTAAAAAAAGTTAGACATTTGACCTAAGACCAAACAGCCCTTCCCAGGTAATTGTAGGGGACCCTTGTGGATACTAAAATTCATGGATTCTCATGTCCCTCACGTAAAATGGCCATAGTGTTTGCATGTAACCTATGCACATCCTTCTGTATATTTTCAATCATCTCTAGATTACTTATAATACCTAATACAATGTAAATGCCATGTAAATAGTTGTTATACCATAATATACTTCTAATTTGTATTATTTTGCATTGTTACTTCCTAAATTTCATTTTCAATTTTTTTTTTTTTTGAGATGGAGTTTCGCTCTTATTATCCTGGCTGGAGTGCAATGGCATGATCTCAGCTCATTCCAACCTCTGCCTCTTAGGTTCAAGTGATTCTCCCGCCTGAGCCTCCCGAGCAGCTGGGATTATAGGCATGCACCACCATGCCTGGCTACTGTTGTTTTTTTAGTAGAGATGGGGTTTTGCTGTGTTGGCTAGGCTGATCTGGAACTCCTGACCTCAGGTGATCTGTCTGCCGCGGCCTCGCAAAGTGCTGGGACTACAGGTGTGAGCCACCATGCCCGGCCATTTTCAAATATTTTTAATCCATAGTTGAATCCACAAATGCCAAACCTGCAAATATGAATGGCCAACTCTAATTAGCTGCAAGCATGAAAAATAGAATAAATAGCTGTCCATAGTTTGATTTGAGAGGCTCGGAAGACATACTTGGTATTTTTTTCTTAATATCTTATTGGTGTTTTCTACCAATATTGTCTAATAAATATTTGATGGTTTTCAATTAATAAAATCCACTTAACCTGTTTTATGTCATATTTTCCTCACAAGAGTCCTTGGAAATAAACAGGGCCCTGTATTTAAGTTCTTTTTGCCTAGCTCAAGCACTTGAGGATTAAATGCTCATTGATTTGTTGACGGTCAGCAGACCAAGGATTCAGGAATTCTTTCTTCTGTGTCTGTGTTCCATGCCCTTTTCCTTTTGTGTTTGGGATTAGACTTGCCTGATGCATGTGAAAGGAAAGAAAATATTATTTCCTAGTTATTTTCTTCATCTTTCCCCTAAGTTGTGACTTGAACATATTATATTTTAAGGTATACTTTTCTTTTTTTATTTTTGAGACAGAGTCTCCCTCTGTCACCCAGGCTGGAATGTAATGGTGCGATTTTGGCTCACTGCAACCTCCACCTCCCGGGTTCCAGCAATTCTCTTGCCTCAGCTTCCAGAGTAGCTGGGATTACAGACGCTCGCCACCATGACCAGCTAATTTTTGTATTTTAGTGCAGACAGGGTTTCACCATGTTGGCCACGCTGGTCTTGAACTCCTGACCTCAGGTGATCCACCTGCCCCACCCTCCCAAAGTGCTGTGATTATAGGCATGAGCCTCTGCGCCTGGCTTAAGGTATACTTTTCTTAATGCGCAAAGTGCCCTAAAAGGTTGAAAGTAAATGCAAATTTTATGAAGTGAATAAAAAAGCTATCAGGGTTGCTCGTTTTTCTAAACAAAGACTCAGTAAATCTTTCTGGAAAGAAATATTTTCCAAAGAAAAAACTCACTATTTTACTTGTAGTGCAAATCTGAATTATAATATGTATGTCACTTAAAATGTTTTTTCTTTGTGCATTTTTCTAATGTTCCCAATATAGTCCTTAGAAAAAAATGGGTACTTATTAAACATTGTCTGACTACCTAGATTATTTTATGGTTAATTATTCTCCATTCTTTTGCTCTTACGTATATTTAACTTTTGGGACTGTATAGTGCATTAAGAAAAATCTGTCTTTTAATTTAAAATAATGATTAGATATCATCATATTGAAAGACCAGAAAAACCCCACCATTTGCCACATGAGAGGGATTCACTAATTACTAAGTTTTGTTGACTAGTGGAAGACTGATCCAGTATCATTTGTGGTGTTATCTTTTGTTTTTTGGAATGGATGCAGATTTTTACCATTTGTTTCTCATGACATGTTGATATTCTTTGTGTACCATGTCACGCAGCAAAAATGAATAGCAGTATGAAAGCAGCACATTTATGTGTTTAAAAAGTAAGTTTTGGTTTTCTCCAAATTACTTTATCCTTTGGTGTTATGAAACATATTGACACTATAATTCTTTCTAACAAGAATTTCCTCCTTAATGGGGAGAAAGCATAATGGCAATTGAAAACAAATGTTGCTTAGGCATTTTACAACATTGTAGAATTTCCACTTAGGGGCACATTGGATTTTTTGACCAATTCGGCTCAAGAGTCAGGGATGCTTTATTTTGAGAACAAAGACATTAGGAGAGCTTTACGTGAGAGGCTCTTTGTTATGGCCTAAGCATCTGCTGAATTGTCACAATCCACTTGGCTAAATCACTGTTTTGTGTGAGTTCAGTAAACTTCTGTTATTAAAAAAAGAGGCAATAAAAGCACTGAAATTTAGGAAAAGATTTAACCAAAGCCTCTGGGGAGAAAAATGGAGAACACAAGGTGATTTAGAAAAGAGTGTCAGCTCTGGAGAGTTGAGCCCTCTCATTGTGACCTTTGACTGTAGACTTGACCATGTTTCCTCATGAAACAAAACAAAACAGTTGTTTTTGTTACCTGATGCCCCTGGTATCATCCTGTTCCTTCAACAACAAACTTGAAGAGATTTCATTTGCATACTCGGTGTGGGTACCTTCTGGCTACTCTCTAACTATTTATCAAACTTTGTGTTTTAGAGCATGGGTTGGCACACTTCCTGTAAATGACTGGACAGCAAATATTTTTGGTTTGTGAGCCATATAGTCCCTGTTACAACTCTTCAGTTCTGAAAGCAGCAGACATTGAACTCTGAAAGAGATGATTTGTAAACAAATGAACGAGTCTGTGTTCAATGCATATTTACTTACACAATTAACGAGTGAGCTGGATTTGGCCCACAGGGTATAGTTTGCCAACTTTTGTGTTAGAGGATGGGTAACTTTCCATTTATTCATTGTTGACTTATTCATTAACTTAACAAGTGTTTATTGGGCACTTACTAATTGCCAAATACTGTAAATAACTGTCTTCTAAACTTCACTTTGCTTTAATGAAGAGAAAGAGCAAAGCAAACTTACCAAGCAAATTAACAATGGCAACACGACTTGAAATAATTAATTTTCACAAAAACGGAGTGTAGAAAATGGAGTATTAGCCTGCATTTAGATTGAAATAAGTTCTTTGGGTAAAAACATAAAATGATTCTCTATATAGTCTGAATACCATCAGTCTGTATTGAAGGTCTGCTTGAATACAGCAGAGCAGGATTAGATATTTTGAGCATATCCTATATAACTCAGGGGTAGGTATACTGGTCAATGGAGTTAATAGGTATGAAAATGCAAAGACAATTTGCAATAAAATACAGTGTTATATTTTAAGTCTATTCACATGTTACTATTAAGGACAAAGCATGCACGCACATACAATCACAGATTAAATAACATGCATGTGAGGCTTATAATGCAAAGCTGGCAGACATATTACTAAATTAAGTTTTTGAAAGTGTTCCAGATGCATGAAGTTGGTTTTATCTCAGCCACCTTATCCTGTTATAGATCAGTGAATTTCCTCTGAAAGGTAAGGTGTGTATGAGAAAAGAAAAGGAAGGAACATCTCCATTTCTGTGTAAAATGGAGAGGGTTGAATCACAGTCTTTCCA
The DNA here is from genome assembly GCF_002776525.5 of Piliocolobus tephrosceles. NCBI lineage: Eukaryota > Metazoa > Chordata > Mammalia > Primates > Cercopithecidae > Piliocolobus > Piliocolobus tephrosceles. The sequence continues at coordinate 148,890,041 of NC_045439.1, forward strand.
AAGTAAAAAAGGCAAAACTCTTGTCAACCTTTTCATAAAAATGGAGTATTAAAATGGATTACAGCAAACCTTGATATAAAAATTTTACAAATGTGCTAAAAGTCCCAGGCTAACTTCTCTCATTCATAAAAATACTGAATAAAATATTAGCAAAATGAAACTGTGACATTTGAAAATGATGTTGTGTCATGAACAACTTGAGTTTATCTTAGGAATGCAAGGTTGGTTTAACATTTAAAAATTGATGTAATTGGCCAGGCGCGGTGGCTCAAGCCTGTAATCCCAGCACTTTGGGAGGCTGAGACGGGCGGATCATGAGGTCAGGAGATCAAGACCATCCTGGCTAACATGGTGAAACCCCATCTCTACTAAAAAATACGAAAAACTAGCTCGGCGAGGTGGCGGGCACCTGTAGTCCTAGCTACTCAGGAGGCTGAGGCAGGAGAATGGCATAAACCTGGGAGGCAGAGCTTGCAGTGAGCTGAGATCCAGCCACTGTACTCCAGCCTGGGTGACAGAACAAGACTCAGTATCAAAAAAAAAAAAAAAAAAAAAAAAAAAAAAAAAAAAAAAAAAAAAAATTGACGTAATTTATTACATAAGCATGTATTACAAAAGAAAAGAACCATGTGATCCTATTAGTGGATGCAGAAAATATTTGATAAAATTCAATACCCATTGAAATGGCTAAAATTAAAAAATACTCTTAGCTTTTAAAAAATCTATGGGAAACATTAATTGTGGTTAATTGTGAAATAATAGATATTCTACCTGAAATTGGGAATGAGAGAATGACATAAATTGTCACTATGCTGATTTAACATAGTACTAGAAATCACCAGTGCAATAAAGCAAGAAAAATAAAATGTATAAAGAGCGAAAAGGGAAAAATAAGCTGTTACTATATGTGTATGCAGAGAATTTAAAGAATCTGCAGATAAACTATTAAAATGACCAAGTGATTTTAACAAGGTCACTGAATACAAGGTGAATATATAACAGTTAGTATATTTCTATGTATCTACAACAAACAACTAGAATCTGAAACATAAAGTAATTAATACCATGCCAAAACCAGTAAATATCGAGGGACAAATGGAATAAAAGAAATGTAAAACCTCTAACCAGAATATTTAGAAACTTACAGAGAAATTAGAGACCTAAATATATGGGAGGATATAATTAGTTCATGAATTGAAAGACTCAATCACTTATGTATTTCCCCAGTTATATATGCCTTTCTTGAGGGTGAGAGAAAAAGTAAGTTTTTTTTTTTGTTTTTTTTTTTTTTGTTTTTTTTTTTTAAAGAGAAGGGTAAAGGAAAGATGTTACATGCTTTATCTGTGCAATTTGAATATCCCCAGTTCAACTATCATATTGATAGGATGCTTATCAAGTTTGGGCATTTGGAATTTAGAGATGAATAGGATACGGCCCATACCCTTGAGAACCTCAAGAAGTATGTATATGTGTGTAAACTCAAATAACATAATAGAATGAGATCGGTGAGACAAAGTGGGATGGAAGCTTCCCACTTTGTTATGGGGCTTTCATGCTTGTTGGCAAACTTTTCTACTCATAGGCTGCTTTTCAAATTGGAATATGCCTAAACGTTATTCTAAAATGTGTTTAATGTGCAGATTCCAAGGCCCTATCCCTAGAGATTCTGGTTTGGTGGATCTGGAGGCTCAGCAAAATTAGACCTCAATGGCTGCTGAACAGCAGTTTGGGAACTATCCTTGCAGGTGTTTTTCCAGGCTGGTGTTTTAGAGATAACCCTCACAAGGGTGTGGAAGATGAACTGGAAGAGAGGAGGAAAAGGGGGTACAGGGAGGAATCTCATGTGAGAAGGAACATGAGGAGATGATCACAGAAGGTCAAGAGAGAAATGACTTTAATGGATCACTTCTCCTAGAATTCCCCGTGTCTGTGTGAGTCTGGTGGCGCCCTTTGTGGTGAGCATCCTGAGTATGGGAAGCTCACCCTTTTGGCATTTTGTAACTTTCAGTGGCCAGCATGGTGTCCTGTGATTCCCCAGCTGGTGCTTATGAGTGAGTGAGTGAGAGATGTGACCTACCCATGCAAACTTTCTGGGGCATGTGCATTTTGTTTTTGGGATGCTTCAGCTCCTCTTCATTTCTCTTTTGCCATCTTGGATTCTTTGATACCACCTTCTATGCAGCAATGCTGTCAGGTGTCCCTGGTTTGTCCTGGCCTATTGTGCCCTGGTAAGTCTCTTTCTGTCTCTGTCTCTGTCTCCATCTCTCTCTCTCTCTCTCACTCAGCGAGTCATACTCTCACTCTCACTGATACAGTATCCTCAGTGTCTAGCTCCATGCCTGGCTCATAGGTGTTCAAGGAAGAGACAAATAATTCATGATTAAAAATACGAATGAGTAAATGAATGAGGGCAGGCAGGCGGCAGGCCTTGAGGCCTTTGAGCATGTAGACTTTCCTCCTAGGAAACCAGCAAAAAGTCTGCTCTGAAGGCAGTGAGTGAGAGGATTAATTCTAGCATCAAGGCTACCAGTGCCCCCAGCCCAACTGAGCTAAAATAGCTCCCTCCTGCCAGTCAGTTAGATCCAAAACCAGAGAGGGGAGGGCATTCACTCCAGACTGCTCCCTGAACAGACACACGCGCCTGACTTTTGGGAATGACAACTTGTCTATGAGGCAGGACATAATTTATGGAGATTCGCTGGGTTGGATGTTAGATATTTCCTAGGATTTTGGAGTCCAACGTTTGTTCTTTGGATTTAAAGGAAAAATAATGAAGTTATAATTCAGAACAAAGCTCTGCCTCTGGGAGAAAAATAGATGCAAAAGATCCCTTGGTAAGTGCTGGAGAAGGCAGGGGCCGGCACGCTGGCTCTTGGCAAAGCCAGCTTGGCCCCCTTGCAGGGATGAGCAGCCAGGGAGACCTGTGCAGGATCTCAGACCCCAGCTTACGCGGGAGAGGCTGAAATGTCCCTGGGCTCCTCTCTGCATTCTCTGTGGCAAATTCAGAAAAGGGATTAAGTAAGAGTTTCATCCTCTTCTTACTGCTCCCCAATTTAGCCACCGATATGGAAAAACGATCATTTGAAATGAAAGCCCCTTAATGAATATTTAGCTTTCTCTGTTTTGCCACAAATTATTTTAACATTCCTTGGAGCCTCTACCTCCCTCCTTATTTTACAAACTTTCACATTTTAATGTCAAAACAACTCTAAGAAGTAGAAACAGCTTGCCCATAGAGCCTGTCTCTGGGAAGCTAACGTATTTTGCAGTCACACTCCTGTGGTTTGGTGATTGGGGTCAGTTTTAATGCGCTGTGTCTTGCATCCACATGGGGTTTAATTTTCCATTTCAGAGCATATCACCAGTTTCATATGGATTTAATGTTACTGATCTTTCATATTACTTTGATTTTTTTTCTCAAGTAATTTGTCCTCTCTTGGTTCCTACTCGTAATCCTGTTTTTTTATATATTTTATTTTTTACCTGTATCATCCTCAGTTTCTCCATCTATGGAATGTAGACAACATTGCCATTTTCCTAATTTGCTTTGAGGATTAAACTAAATTAATATATTTAGAGCACTTAACTTAATACTTGGCACACATAAGCTTCTCACCGACATTGGCTCTCAATTTTGTCCATTTCTACCTAATAGAGACACTGAACCGAACACAATACTAAATAGAATATTTCATGAAGAAAAATATTATACCAAGTTTTATGGTGTGTCCTCAAAGCTCATGCCACTTTGTTATATACTTGTTTGCAAAAATGTGTCTGTGTGTGTGCGTGTGTGTGTGTGTGTTTGTGTGTGTGTGTGTGTCTCTCTCTCTCTCTTTCATCAGACTGTCTTCCTTCTGGGCAAGACAGCATCTTACTAAGTCCTGAAGGCCCAGCAGGTATATAGAGCCAGCATCTGGTTCGTATATAACAATTATTGGGTTACAAGCAGAAGTGCAGGAATCAGAAAAGCCTGGGCTTTAATCCTGGGCTGTGGATTCCTTGGCTAGTTAATTCTCTGAATGTTGATGTCCTCATCGGTAAACTGGAGATAGTAATGCCTGCCTTTCTAAGTTGTTCTGAATATTAAAGAGGCAATCAATGGGAATGTTTAGTCAGCACTGGCTCTTAGGGTATGTGCTAAATAAATTATAGTTTATTAAGACATAAGTTGATAACATATAATTTTTTTAAAAAAACCAGTATGCACTTTCCTTTCCACTCCATAACCACTTTATTTTCATTGATGCGAGAACCTGTCAGAGTCCTGCCTAATGGAAGGGAACCCTTCCTTCCCTAAGTAACACGCTACACATACAGGACCTCAGGGGTCCTTGGTGCTGACCAGTGAAGTGTCTGCCTCCAGGCTCGTCCTCCATGATGGGCCCTTCTCCATATAGCAGTCAGTATGGCCTTTGCAAAATGTCGATCTGGTGATGCCACCGCAATGCTTTACATCTTGGAGTGACTGTCCATTGTTTTTGAGACGAACAGAACTCCACAAGGCTCCACATTGGCCCTATACGCCTTCCTACTTCCTCTCAAATTACTTTCTTTCTCTTGTCTCCTCTCTAGCCACACCTCTCTTCTTTCAGTTCTTGCTGACACAAGACATTTGCATGTTTTTCCTTCTGTTCAGAATGCTGTTATTCCCTCAGTGGCTTGTTAACTCCCAGTCATCTCAGCTTAGCCTAAACCTTGCTTCTTGGGAAGCCTTTCCTGAGCCATCTAATAGGGTCAAATCTAATATCGCATTCTCTCCTTGCAATGAATGCCTTTCTTTGTAATATTCTGTACAGTCACAGTTTGTTTGGTAATCTTTATCCCCACTGAGACCTTACAAAAGCTCGTGTGATTATTCAATTAATATATATCTCCTGCACTGTACTGTGGGGTCCCCGAGGTAGGGGACCTCCCTCTGTTTTGTGCATTATTGTATCAAGGACTCCTATTCAGTTGGTTTACACTGGCCTGGCCCTGCCAGTTAATAAACTGACACAATTCCTTATGAGTAGGCAAATAACTGACTCCTATGTACCCTGAGTGCCCCTTCTGCCACCCCAGCTGCCCACCTAAAAACTGTGCCCACACCCTCCCCACACACAATTCAGGAACAAAAGGTGGAATACATGGCACAGCAGGGCTCTTCGAATCCTGCTTCAGCACCTCGACTGGCGCCCATGCCATGCCCATGTCTTACCATTCTGAACTGTTTTGAACATCACATGGCAAGTGTTTGGTAATGTCACTTGATAAACATTAATTGGATGAAAAGGATGCTTGCTGAAAGGAAACTCAGATGTGGTTTCAGAGTGGGGCTCGGCTTGCCCTGCAGCTGTGGCCTGGGCTGTAGCCTTGATCCTTTATTCCCAAGTGCCCAGGGAGTTTCTTCACCAGAGGCCTTTCTTCTGACTGAGTGTACCATTCCTGTGATGGTTGGGATTTGAGACCTGGGATCCAAACTAGAAAATGTGACAATTGGGGAAAAACAACCCCCAAACAAGTTCATATTCTCTTCTTCTCTGAACCTCTGAACATTTGCTCCACGATGGATGGGTTGATAGAAATAAGGAGAAATACGGTTGGCAAGAGTTCACAGAAGCATTCACTGTGTCTTCTGTTTCCACCTTAGGCCAGCCCTTTTCTTTTCCTGTGTAAAATAATTAAATGTTGAGACAAGAAATGAATACTTTTTTATTGTTTCATGAAACAGGGTAAACCCAGAGCCCTTGCTACCCAGGGGGTGTTGAAGATGGGAAAATAAAGGATGGTGCTGGGCCCATGATGGGGAAGTGTGCTAACTGTGATGACACAGAAGACAGAGGCAGGGAAGGAATTTGATTGCTCATCGAGGGAATATCTATTTCACAATTCCAAGAAGCAAAGTCCCTTTCCCTCAGCCCTGCTGGCCTGCCGTGGCATTTGGGAATTGTGCAGTGGTAAGGCACATGTTAAGGTCAGTGAGGGGCCCCAGCTCTCAGGGCTTTGACTGTGATTCACCAGCATGGGGTGAAGCGGATGGAAGGCATAGGTCAAAATGAAACAATAGCACCTGTGCAAAGCAGTATGCCACCAGGTTAAACCTTACTAGAATGTTATTGATTCCTTCATTATTTTAAGCGGGGATAAAAAGGCAAATGGCATACAATGTTTTCCCTTATTTTGGATTCAAAGAGAAGATAAAAACGTGCAGAAATAACAATAATAAGTAGAATAGAAAAGTGCTCAGGGAATTTAGAAAAAGAGATTATTTTCTACAGGGGTAGACACTGTTTCATGGGAAAGGTACAATTTGGGGTTTGAAGGGCATGTAGAACTTGAACACAAGAAGATAAGGAAGAAACAATTTATCACAAGTGTTTAGCAGAGAATGATCTAATCAGAGCTGTGACAGTGGTGTGCTGGGTGAGTTCAGGATGAGAGGTGAGGGAAATTTGGGCAAGGGGATACAATTCTATTGTTTGAGGCCGTGGTGACTGAAGGCCTAGAAAGGTGGTGATCAGCAAGAGAATTGTCTGTTCACAGCCTCTGGAATGTGAGTAGACTTGGAAGGCAGGCTGCGGAGAAGTGGGCAGAGGAGGGGAGGATAACAGAGCCATTAGCATAGAACTGGTAAAAAAGAATAGGTAAAGAGGGAACATCAGGTTTAGTTTAGTTTTCCTGAGCTTAAAAAGCCAACAGGAAGGAGGATACGGACATGAGATGGACAGTTAGAAAGATTAGAGCTGAAGGTGAAGGTTACGACCAAGCTATAGATTTGGGGGTGAAATTTATGAAGGTGAAGGGAAGCCACAGGCAATGAGGAGATTGCCTGAAGACAGACTTCAGAGAGAAACTGGGCAGTGAGGGGGTACTGACAGCAATTCCAAAGGAAACAGGCGTAGTGATCTGGGAATTCTCTGGGCGCTGGCAGCTCCTGACTTTGCATCCAGTGATGCAGTTGAGGTGAGTAGAGAGAGGAAGGCCTGTGTGAAAGGGTGAACATTGACTTTTAGACTCTGCCAGTCTGTGTCTAGGCAATGTCTAGTCCCAGTTTGCTGAGGACTTTCCTGATTTTAGCATGGAAGGGCCCCATCTCAGGCAAACTGGTACAGTGGATTACCCTGTATATCTCAAATCTTCCTGCCGTGAACTTACTGCATGCATAATATTTTTTATTTTTTACCAGAGGATCAAATCTTTCCCGTTGAGGCATCTGTGCATGGGAAGAGCACTGTCATCTGCAGGTTGCTCAGCAACCCTGCTGTGTGTCCAAAACACATGGTTTTACTTGGACCAGACTGGCCAACTTTGCCCCCTAATGGGTCATGGTTATACCTAAAAGTAGCCCAGTGAGCTCCAGCTTTGATGAAAAATGGACAAACCATTTTGGTGCGAAAGTTTGAAGCTATGAGCTCGACGAGAGTGGGCTCTGTCACTATTGGATGTTCTTCATTTGCTGTGCATGTGACCTTGGAATATGGGCTTTGGTCATGGGTGAAGACACAAGAGACAGAGAAACATCAGGGAATGCCTAGTTTGATACATTATTCAAGGCTTCATCTTGAAACTGGAAACAGGTGTCCTTGAGTCTAAGCAGACATATGTAAACCAAGGCCCCAAATACCTGAATGCAGATACACCATTAACTCCCCTGTATGGACAGTGGCTCTTGGGAAAACTCATGTCAAATTATCCACCAAGGTACACACTAGATATTTATGAAATATTCAGCTCTGAACTTGGCTGTGCAGGAGAGTCCAAAGAAAAAGCCATTACAGTTCTTGTTTTAGGGGCATCAAAATTCAGTCAAGAAATAGAGGCAAATACACCTGAAAAAAAATCTGAAAAAGCTTCACATGGTGAGGCATAAAAGTAGGTATTCTAGAAATTCAGAAGAGGGGATATGGGTGTGGGCAGGAGAAACTCAAGAGGGCTTCATGGAGCAGGGGCTGCTTCTGTGGGGGATTGAGGAATAGAGAGGAGACAGTGTCTTCACAGAATCACAGCCATTAGTGAAGGCTGAAAAGTCAAGTCTCTTTCTCCGGGAGCCCAGTATCACCTCCGTGACTTTACTCTTGCTTCTGTCGCCAAAGGCTGTATTTAAAACATGATAGGTGAGCAAGAGCAAAAGTAGTGACTACTTTTCTCCTGTAGTCACTTTTTGATTGCTGATGGCAACTGTAGTTGGTTTCTTGTTCAACTTCCAAATTCTCAATCCCATCACATGTCTCTGGGTCACGTCACTGGTGTCCTGAGTTATGGTATTATATTATAGATTATGGGCCAGGCGCGGTGGCTCACGCCTGTAATCCTAGCAGTTTGGGAGGCTGAGGCGGGTGGATTGCCTGAGCTCAGGAGTTCGAGACCAGCCAGGGCAACACGTGAAACCCCGTCTCTACTAAAATCCAAAAAAACTTACCTGGGCATGGCGGTGTGCACCTGTAGTCCCAGCTACTCGGAGGGCTGAGGCAGGAGAATTGGTTGAACCTGGGAGGCATAGGTTGCAGTGAGCCAAGATCATGCCACTGCACTCCTGCCTGGGTGACAGAGCAAGACTCTGTCTCCAAAAAAAAAAAAAAAAAAAAAAGAGAAGAAAATTATGAGGGCTGTCAATGTTTATCTTTTCTTTTTACTTTTCTCATGTACTTGCCAAGGCAGAGGAGCTGAAATAATTTCTCTAAGAACTGTTAAATTTTCTGCTACAGTCAAATAAGGTGTGGTAGGCTTTACTCTTCATCCTGTCAGTGTGTGGTAATTTTCCAAATTCTACCAACAAAAAGCATGGGGTTCTGTTTGACCTATTTGGCTAATGTTTCCAGGTGCCCTAACGTTTAGGAAGGACCTCCTCAGGCTCCTCTGCTTGGACCTTGGTTGGACTCCTTAGGATTTTGGATTTAATAGCCTCAAATGCAAAGGCCAAGAGCTCCAAGTGACTCACTCTGATTTCCTTACTGGGGGCCAGTTTGCAGCACTTTCCTGGCAAAGCAAACCTCTAAAGCATGTAGCAATTGCTGTGTACTTAACTTTTCACAGAAAAGGGAAATGCAATTGGATGTGTAGCTTCTTGGAGGGAGGTTTTGGAAACAGATTGAATATATAAAGATGAGTGGCAGGAGCCAGCTCGGGGATGGATGAGGGAGGATGGCAGGTTGTGGGAGCTGGGAGAGGTGAGGGGCCCTGAGGAAGAGTGGTGGGAATGAGATGGCAGCACTTCTGTCCCAAGGAACTTTGCACATAGTGATGAAACAGTCTACCAGTGATGACATAGTCTACTGTGCTATGTCTTGTACTGAACTTGCAGTTGAACAGATGGTACAGTTCCTCCCTATAGGCTGGTGTCCCAACTTTTGTGTTAGTCTAGTGTGGCTGACGTGGGGAAATATTAAAAGTAAAGAACTATGAGGAGTCTTGGCTCCAGGGACTGCTCAAAAGCCATCCTGACCAATATCCCTGTTTCTGACATTGCAGATTCTGAGTGTGTGTTGATCAAATGAGTGACCACGTGGGACTCACTGAAGAGCTGTTTTGTGAGAGAAAGGGAATACATAACAAGCTTTCCCTTGTCTTGGGAGGTCTTATCATGACAAATCTCAAACATAAAATTCAGGCTGGGCACGGTGGCTCACGCCCGTAATCCCAGCACTTTGGGAGGCTGAGGTGAATGGATCACCCGAGGTCAGGAGTTCAAGACCAACTTGGCCAACATAATGAAACCCTGTCTCTACTAAAAATACAAAAAATTAGCTGGACATAGTGGCGGGTGCCTGTCATCCCAGTTACTTGGGAGGCTGAGGCAGGAGAATCGCTTGAACCCAGAAGGCAGAGGTTGCAGTTAGCCGAGATCGTGCCACTGCACTCCAACCTGGGCAATAGAGTGAGACTCCATGTTGAAAAAAAAATGATCAGTCCAGTCTTTCAGCCATTTTAGTGGCTCATCATTACCTTCCCCATCACTGCCTTCCCAGTCTCCACAGTTAGGCATGCTTAGTTAGGCAAGTGAAGATAACTTGCAGTACCTCAAAATGTGACAAATGGGTTTTCGATCTAAATATTTTCTTGAACTAGAAGGCTATGGACAGAGAGGATGGAACCCTGACTTCTCCATTGCTGCTTGCACTGGGGAAAAGCATTAGGAATTCAATTCCCTCTGTGTTCACTGCAGGAGTCGTCCTGCTGCCACGTTATACTCCTGTCTAGAATTGCAGAGAAGAGATGTCAGGACTTGAAAAATTGCATATGCCGACATGTTTGGGGTTATGTTATCACTCTGTGGAAAGCCTTCCACTGCTCTTAAAGTTCGTAAAAAATTATGTTTTCATCACCTCAGAGGGACCAAGCCAAACATTTGGTAAATTTCTGCCTCAGTCTGTTTGCAGACTGTTGATGAAATGAAAGATGCCTGCTTCAAACCCTCATCACTACTGGACCTGAGTGGGGATGTGTTTTGCAGTTTCAGTACACACACACACACACACACACAGACACATACAGATAGACACACAAAGGCACACAGAGACACACAGACACAAACACACAGACAGACACAAATTGATAAATATGCAGGTGGAAATGGGGAGAATAATCCCTGACAGATACAGAAATTTTGTTGAAAGGTCTCCTTATGCAGAAATAACTTCTACAAATAAATAAATATCAAACAAATCTGAAGAGTTGGTGAGATACAGGCTTGATCAAAGTTCATTCTGACCTAGCCAAGCAGACCTTCCGTTGGATTCTGGCTGGATTTAACTCATATGCAAGATGACATGGGCTGGCTATGTGTGTGCACCCTGACTCGTGTTATGAGCCTCTATTTCTGCAACAAAACCTAAATCAGGGAGAACGGAAAGCTCTGGGTCTGAGTTTAGTGACTGGGCTCAATCTGTACATGAATAACACTGAATTTATGTCCAAATTTTGCCAGAGACAATCAGTGCTTTTTAGCAAATGCCAGACTAAATAAGCTCTTGATACAGGGTTTTGCAAGGTATCCCCCAATCTCTTACCCTTTAGAAAGGACTTCCTTAACATTTCTTCAAAGGGACCTGATCCTGTTGACCTGAAATTACCACATAGGTGACACTTTGACTTGCTATATTACCCTTAAACAAATTTATTTACTTCTAATAGGACAAAACTAAAATATATCCAGTGCCTGAGGGCATCTACATAGGAGATAATCGGAGAAATGAAAATGAATCTCTCCCTTCAGTCTCCTTGGACTGTAAAGGAAATGGCTCAGAACAATGCCTCTGAAGGTTGCCAGACCAAAAGGATGAACCTTGTCCATTGTTAAAAGCCTCCCGGTCTGGATGTCTGTTTATGTTTTTCATATGTGAACTTGTGACCCAATAATAAACTACCTGGCTCTCAAATCCATTTCCTATCGTAAACCTTTCACCTGGGCCAGCCGTGGGCAGGTGCGCTTCTGCCAGTCGCCTGGCCCTGCTGCTCATTCTAGCCATGAGCATTTGTTCCAGGGCGCAGCCAGCACCCTTTAAATTCCGTTTGAACACCTCGTGACTGGCTGCTGTGTGGGGAACAAGATAAAAATCCTCCCAGCTGCCTCCAGCCGGGCTGGTTCTGACCCATGTTTCTCCTCTGGGCGTGAGGACGATGCTTTGTGTGTTCAGTTGAGCAGCCACAGTTGCCTTTCTATGTGAGACTGAGCCGATCATGGCTTCTGGTTGGTTCTGTGCCATTCTGCCGTGCCCAGAAACCCATGAAGACCCTTACGCCTGAGAGTTACAAACACGCCTCAAATTAATTTTCTTTCTTTTTCTTTCAGTTCACTTTCAGGCCAGGCTGTGCAACCCTTGAGTGTGCACATCTCCTCTGGGGTCAGGCTCTTGGTGTTTTCTCCTGGTGGACTCCCAGACTCCTGAGGATTTCTCAGGCTGCTTCCCTGCCTGGAACACTCTTCCTAGCTGCTGTTCCTCTGGCCATATCCCTCTTCCCTTCAGGTCTCAGTGTTTTTCTAAAAGGCTTTAAGCTACCAGCGTGGTTTGTAATTTTCTACACACGCATCACACTCATTTTCTGCAAAACACTTAACACAATCAGTAAAGATATATGTGTACTTCTTTACTGTCTTTCTCCCAAAATAAAGAGTAAGCTCTATGAGAATTAATACCACATCTTTATTATTACTTTACATCTAACATTTACATTGCTGTAGATTGTCAATAAATAGACCGTGATAGAATCAATGAGTGAGACTATTCTCAGATCCTGAAAATGCCCAGGACTCTGCATTAGTTTTCCCAGAAAAGGTGAGAAAACAACAACTTTGCCTCTCTTCCTCTTGGAAAACTAGGAGAGTCAAAAGGAGAGTTAGCATGACAGGGAATAGAAAGGTACATCCAGCAAGCGTTTCGTTATTGTCCAAGAAAAATATCAGTAGGCTAAGCTAACACCTTTGTGCTGAGTCCAGACATGCCTGGTCCTACCAGCTACCTTGCCAGCATTTCCCGCTCTGCCTGGTCTGGCAGCCCAGGTCAGAGCCTCTGTCTCCCTGTATGGTTAACTATTAGAGTTACTGTAGAATTGTTGGCACATCATTTATCCCCTGGCATCTTCTCAACAAGGATTAATCATCCCCATGGGACTTGTTTATGTACTTGTTTGGTTTTGATAATTCTTGGTGCCTTCTGCAGGGGCAAGCCCTTTGCATAGAGCTTATGGAAGGCTAGGATATCTGCTACCTAAGTTGCTCTCAGTAAAGTCAATGCAGTTCCTTTCAATTCCATTCCACACAATCAATCTTTGCTTAACTATAATGTAGATGAGTAGTGGTTAATGAAAGCATTCCCTAAGCCACTTAAGGAATTTCCTGTCATAGGTGGCATTGGTGTTTTCTGGTCTCTTTGGGAACCTCTAAGTGTTGCTGCACAGGTCTCTAGATCTTTGGAGGTTTTTGATGGGGTTGGGGAGGAGTGATGCTGGAATGGCGTATTCACCTACGGCTTCCAGAGTGACCATTTCAGGCAGGACACCACCCAGGCGAGGTTACCTTTGCCAACGACCTCTTAAATCTTTTTTAGTAATCCTTTTTGTCACCGTTTATCTTTCATGTGTTGTGTCCTGTCCTCATGTCTTTCTTTCTCTCTCTGCTGTGTTGGTAAGCATGGACACTGACATGCTCAGGGGTATCAGTTTCTACCTGGGCTCTGGATCTAGACGGTTGGTAGGATCTGATTTGAGTCAGGGGTGTTACTTCAATACCTTTTTGCAGTATTTTCTTTATTATCATTTCAAGTGATTCCTTCTGTTATAAACTTGCTATGATTGCCTTAACTGAGCACCTACTACGGGCCAAGTGCTCTGAGCCCTGCTTTCAAAATAATTCATAATTCATTACAGAAAACAGATGCTTGAGTGAACAGAAAGCAAAGCAACGTCTCTTGTTGCATACGTGTGTGAGTGTGTATGAGTGTTGTATAGGGATTGCTGTCATACCCTGATAAGGACCAAGTCCCTGAATTAGTTCTTGTTGTGTTTCTGATTGGTAAGAATTTATACATTTACATCAGGGGTTGCAAATTCAAATGTCTGTGTGATTCAGGCAGAAAATATGTATGAAATAAACTGGGGGACTATGATATATTTGAGAGAGCACGGCTACTCTAAGGAGGCTAGTGGCTATGCAATATTTTCTGATTATTGCTATTCAAGAATGAGGAACCAATGTTGCCTGCTCTTTTGATTATTCAAGAGAACACAAAAATCCACATTTCTTATGTGACTTTTCCCAATGTTTAAATCATGCTGTTGGCCAAAAAACATCCAACCTACTTCTGAATGCAGCTCGCAGCCACCAATTTATAAAACTGGTTTGCACTAGGAATGCAGACTTTTTGATGAATATCTTAGCTGAACTGAAATTGTTGGGCCTAATTTTGGGGGCTTTTAGCTACTGTGTTATCAGTTTATCTCCTGTGGTGCTGATGGCCTTAGCTACCGTGGGTCGCTGTGTACTCTCTGATTATCCATTATCCTCTGGAAGATTTACCCTATTTGTTGCTGTGCATGTGGAGAGAACTTCACAAGATGCCTGCAAAAATCACTGAATTCTGTCGCTTTGAACGCTGCTGGGTTGCCCTGGTTTCTGTTTCCTCTTTCATCCTCTCTGCCTTTATGTGAATTCTGCCTTCCCTAAATTCTGTTCTTTAGAATCTCCTTTTCTTTTTCACATCTATTCTGTTCTCTTGACTCTCTGGCAGAGACTAGTTTAGTTGTTCATGAAAACAGTTTATTCTTCTTCCTAGGCATATAACTGGATGAGACCCCCCCAGCCTTCTCCCTGCAGCGAGGGAAGACCGTATGACTGACCAGCAGAGTTCGCCTGGACTAACATCAACTGCCTCCTACATGCAGGCTTCCCAGCCCTGTAGTTCCTTACCCAGTAGCTTCATGCAGATAATCACCGCGATGTTAAAAGCCAGGTGTTGCATATAGCAGACCACCAAGATGGAAGGACGATGAATTCCTGCATTAATACCTGGGGAGAGTTTTCTGTTTGCTCAGAAACTCCTGTACTTTACATGAGTGAAATGAACTGATAGTGTATTTGAGTCATTATCTGTTTTGGTCTGTGCTGTGGTTTGGATGTGGTTCGTCCTGCCAAAACTCACTGAAATCCGCAGTGTGGCCATGTGGAGAGGTGAGGTCTAATGGGAGGTGGTGGGTCATCGTATGGATCTCTCATGATTAGATTTATGCTTTCCCATGTGGGTGAGGGAACTCTCCCTCTAGAGAGATTGGATTAGTTCCCACAAGAGCAGGTTGTTAAAAAGAGTCTGGGGCATCCTCACTTTTTCTCTCTGGTTTCCCCTCTCACCGTGTGATCTCTCTGCCTGTGCCCCCTCCCTTTCCACTTTCTACCATGAGTTGAAGAAGCATGAGGCTGGGGACAGTGGCTTATGCCTGTAATCCCAGCACTTTGGGAGGCTGTGGCAGGAGGATTGCTTGAGTCCAGGAGTTTGAGACCAGCCTAGGCAACATAGTAGGATCCTGTCTCTATGCAAAATACAAAAACAAAATTAGCTGGGCGTGGTGGTCCATGCCTGTAGTCCCAGCTACTTGGGAGGCTGAGGTGGTAGGATCGCCTGAGGCTCGGAGGTTGAAGTTGCAGTGCATCATGAATGCACCACTGCATTCCAGTCTTGGTGACAAAGCGAGACCTTGTCTCAAAAAAACAAAAACAAAAAACAAGAAGCAGCACGAGACTCTCACTAGATACAGCTGTCCAATCTTAGACATTTTAGCCAGCAGAACTGTGAGACAAGCAAACCTTGTTTTTAAAATAAGTTACTCAGCCTCAGATATTCTGTTGTAGCAACACAAAATGGACTGAGACAGGGTATGTTAATGGACTATCAGATGTCTGCTAGACTGTAAGCCACATAAAATCAGAGTGAGTTCTCTAATTGTCTTTTCCAAGCTGTGTTCCAAGAACAAAGCGTAGAAGCAAACACACCATAGGTGTTCAGAAAACGCTTCTGGAATAAATGAATGAAAGAAAGAATTTCTTCATAGAACTTTGTTAGGGACTTAGCCATCATACATCCATCATATAGATGAATGAATGAAAGAATTTCTTCATAGAACTTTGTTAGGGACTTAGTCATCATACATCCATCCATCATATACCTCAGTCTTCATAGCATAATAAATGAACAAATGGAAGCTCACAGAGAGAAAGTGACCGTCCAAGACCAAATATCTAGTTAATCCCAGGACACAGATCAGCAAGCACAGAGTTTCAGTCTGTTGCCTTTTTTCATCCCATCTTTCATCCACAGTAACCATATTTACATCCACGGATGCTAAGGAAAGAAAAGCAAGATTTCATGCCTTTGCTTCTAACCCATTAATCTCAACTAGAATGAGTTGCCTACTAATACAGTTTACATGTGAAATAAGTTCTGAATGGGCCATATGATTTGCTGGGGATTCATGGGAAATCTGTTTTGGAAATCAAATGGCAGGAGAGACATGTAACTGTCATTTGATCTGTACCTTATGAAGTTAAGAAAGTCGTCCTGCAAGTAGTGAACTTGAATTGGATTTTTTTAGAATGGGATGTGTTTTGTTTGGAGAATAGGATCTTGGAATATGATACTGGGTGTACCGAAGCTCAGAGTCAGCAAAGGGTACAGTGTGTTACTGGGTGGTCATAGCCAGACTGAGGTACAGGTTGAGAAAAGCTGAAAGGGATTTCGGGAGCTTAGAAACAACAGGGCAGGTGGATAAGCAAACCTGGACATTGTATTTGATAGTTGGTGCTTATATTTCATTTATTTGAATTAAAATATGATGCAGGTAAATATAAACTCCAGTTTTAAAATGTTTCTGTAGAACAGCTGCCCCCCCCCACACAGGTTTATCCCAGCCCAATCAGTGACAAACTCTGTTTTCCACACAGACCTTTCAAAATTCATCACCATGATGGAATGACTGAAAAGGACTCTTCTGGGTGGCCATTGCTGTTTGTTTCTGGTTTTATAAATCTATGATTCTGTGCTATATGCCTTTGCACTGTCTTTCACAAATAGGCATATCCCAAGAAATCCTGGTTGTCACATTAACTCTGATGGTGGCATTCACTGTGCCTGGCATAGCACCTGTCTGGATGGGCAGGTTTAGGTGATGGAAGAAATGCTCATACTATCCTTGAGTGAGGTTTGGATGAGTTGAGGTTTCATGGAATAAAAACTTTGCCAACTTCTTCTCCAAGAAAATAACATCAATAAGAATTCAATTAGGGGAGGGCAATTTATTTTTCAAAAGTTGCTTTGTGCTTGCAAGTTATTCTTTTGAAGATGCAGTGACTCTATTCTTGATCAGCAATGCTGGAGAATGAAAGAATACAAGGAATAGGGATTCTGAGTCCTCAGAAAAGACTGTATCTTCTGTACTCACTTTCAGAGTCTTATGGGCCAAGATTAGGCTGACCTCAACTGATTGGCATTTTAGCCCTATTGGAGGAATGCACAAGCCCTGTGTCACTTGCCACTGTTTGCTCTAAGTCAATGGTCATGCTCCCAGGAAGCCAGAGTATAGTCTGGCCTCCAGAAGGGCTTTCCCAGGACAGCACAGGTGAGGATGCCTGAGAGTGGTGCCAGCTGAGCCATCACACAGGATTGCTTCAGTTCTAAGACTAACTCAAATGCTGAGTATAGCCCTGGACCGTGAGAGTCTGGGGGATTGAGTTAAGGGGACTGTATGCAGTCCCATTCCTGGGAGGACTACTCTCATAGTTTACCCTAAGAATAACAGTCGTGAAATAAGTGCATAAAAAGCTAGCTGCCAGATCCTCAAAACATGTAGGATTTTCCTAGGAGGACCACTTGAAAAAGAAGACATAGTTGAACTTTGAGAGAGAAGTATGAAAAGAGAAGCAGGTCTTTGCAATGCTGTGGAAGTGTTTCCAGCAGCCAGAGTTGCTCTGTGCTTATGGGCATCATGTTATGTGTTCACAAGGGAAGTTATCTTTCCTGTGAATGTTGGTCTTGACTTGTCCTTTTGGACAAAGGGATGGGTCCTGGAGGGGAGCAGAGGACTGAAGCAGAAGATCTTAGAAATCATATTTTAAAGGGAGTTTTTAATATTTGATTTTAAACAAAATGCATAGAAAGTTAACCAATTGCACAGATGAAAAGGGGAAATTCCTACGTCCAAGTTTTGTCACTGTGGTATTGAGCAAAGTGAAATTTCTGCAATTTCAAGGGGGTATGTACAAAACTCTTCTCTCTATGTATGGGACAAAAGCTGCTTCTGCCTAAACCGTGTTGAGTTGCTTCATAATTTTCACACATACCCCTCTCTCCCCATCAGATACAAGCTGCAGCACCACATGATTGGGCAATGACCTTTTCACACTTTCAAGTCATGCTGGCCATTTGGTAATTACAAATTTAATAGATAACATGTGCGTCAGAATCAGCTTTGAGCCTTCCTATTTGATGGAGTTTTTGGACAAAGAGCTGTCCTTCTGAACTAGTAACATGCCAAGTATGCAGGTAGCATCTAAAGTTATTTTCACCTTATTTATTTTCACAGACTGTATTTTTTTTTTTTTAAAGAATCAAGTTAAAAAAGAATACATTCTGTCACTCTTACCTCATGCCAAAGCACTGCAGACTCTACAGTGTAATCTGCATTTGGGCACAGACAGAGCTTGAGAGGTTGAGCTCAAAGGGAAAAAAGGGTTTGTGAGAGTTATGAGCAGATGGAGGGAGGGTTTTATTTTTAATTAGGAGCTCATTTAGAATGGAAATCTGTATGTAATCTGAACTACAGTGTGTATGGTGGTGGACATTAACTGGGAGAACAATGAGAACCTCTGTTGAAGCTTTATCTGAACTGCAACTCTGTTTTCCATACCTCAGTTGTCCAGGTAACGTTATTGTCAAATCCAGTGACTTAACCATAAGGGGACTCTCAGATGGGGCACAGGAAAAACGTACACAATGCCTGATGATGGGGAAGTGAAGAGAGAGAGCCTGTGAGAAAGAATGAATGACTGCTGCAAGCTGAGATGCTTTTGCCCCGCCTGCATTAAATGCTTGTTTCCAAGACTGGAGTAAGTTTATAGAATTCTCTTAGTCTTTTCCCTCTGCGCTCTCCTAGTTCTTTGTCATCTTAACAGCTTTTGGAGGAACCAGTCAAATATTTAAACTGAGAAATGGTTCTTCTTCTTTTCCCTTCCACGGTAACAAGTTGCACTTGGTAGCCATGTCATAAACCAGTGTAAACACATCTCCCTTTCTGTCTTAAAGTTCACATAACTTTCTTGACCTACTTTACATACAATAATATTAGAGCCAAAAATGTACTTTGCCTCATCAGATAGGGGCTTTGCTTGCCTGGTCCTGCCTCTTTTCTGTCTATCGGTATCTCTTGGCAGAGGTACTTCCATTACAACCTGGTGTCCTGGGGCTGGAGATAAAAACACCCAACATGTAGCAATAATGGATGAGCTAAGTCTGACAGATTACCTCATCAATGTGGGGGTTTGGGTGACGATGGTAAACATACAGCTGTACTTTCCTCAATCCCATTGTCTTATGAGCACTTCTCTTCTCTTGAAACACTTGAGTTCTTTCTAAATAATGCAGAATGTGAGAAGAGAGCATAAGACACCATTTGAGAGAAATCCATCAAGGTACAGGCAGACCTTGGGAAGAATTCAAAAAGTATAATTTCAGGGTGGTGATCGTAAGTTTTTATACAACTTTTTTTTTTGTTGTTTGTTTGTTTTCCAAAAGAGCTTCAAAGGAGATGGTAATATTTTTAACTGAATTTGATCTAATTCTTTCTTGAAGCTCACAGAAGAAACTCAGTGTGAGGTCCAGGAAAAGAGGGGTTTCCCCTCTGTTGGGGAAGGAGGTACATGGGACATAGGATGGCAGTCTTTGACGGAGCTTAAGAATGGCACCAATGAGATGCAAAGGGGAACGGGGGAGGCATGGAAATGTCAAAGGGAAAATCAAGACTACATATGCTTTTAAAAATTACTTATGGGCTGGGCACGGTGGCTCACATCTGTAATCCCAGCACTTTGGGAGGCCGAGGCAGGTAGATCACCTGAGGTCAGGAGTTTGAGACCAGCATGGTCAACATGGGGAAACCCTGTCTCTACTAAAAATACAAAAAAAAAAAAAAAAAAAAAAAAAATTAGCTGGGCATGGTGGTGGGTGTTTGTAATCCCAGCTACTTGGAAGGCTGAGGCAGGAGAATTGCTTGAACCCGGGAGGCCAAGGTTGTAGTGAGCCGAGATTGCGCCGCTGCACTCCAGCCTGGGGGACAAGAGCAAGACACCGTCTCAAAAAAAAAAAAAAAAGAAGAATGTTTTTTAAAAAGCATTTTTTTCACATTATAAAAATGTAATATAAAAAACATTTTTTGTATTATTGTCCGTGGATTGGGGCCAATTAACTTATGACAGGTAGAATGAAGTGTAGTAAAGAAAGCGCCAGTGGAAAAGAGAACAACCCTTGGGAAGGAGGGGAAGACTGAAAATACATTCACCCATGAATAAATCCTTCTGCTTATGAAATTTAAAAACAATTTCACACATTATTACTCTCTTTGCACAACTCAGACACAGTTATTATTCCTTGTGGTATGTAGGAAAGGTGGGTCTGAAAAAGGTATTCCAGATGTGAAATTCAGATTGTGTTGGCTGATAATTCTACCAAAGGCATTTACTTTCTGTAGTTTTCCAAGCCATGCTCCTGGAAGGACACACCTGAGGGTGGGCAGATGCCAAGCGTGAGGTGAGAGGAATATGGAAACGCGGCTGGTTTGTCGAGACAAAAACAGTCTCCTTTAGAGTTTTGTTTGGGCATATTCATGAGGGCAGCCCTGCCCACCTTGGGGGAAATCTTGGGAAGATAAAGTGAGGAGTGAATACTGGGTATTTTTACATGGTAGTACACCCTCAGGGGCAAAGCAGATATGTCTTGTGGGATTGGATTATAACATCAGATAGACTCAAATATCAAACAGAATTTCAGGATCAATGTCCCATTTGTGTGCATCAACAAAACAATTAAACGTTATAAATAGTGAAGGCAGAGGCTAATATTTTCATGTCTTAATTGGTCAGTTCACAATGTTTATTAATATAGTCATGTTTGGAGGTGGAGAAGCCAGTAGATGAGGGAATAATTTAGATTTCAGTTTTGAATACAACTTTTTGCTTTATTGTAATTAAGTCTTTCAAGGCTTCTGTGTTTCCTTTATGATCTGGACACTTATCTGTATTGCCTCTTGCATTTATTGTAATTACTAGTAACTGTTCACTTTTTTAAGATCTTGTTTTAGTCGAGAGAGAGAGAGAGAGAGAATGAGATCAACAGTGAGATCCTTACCTATAGGCCAGGCCCAGGTCAGCACCTGGACATCTTGTGATCAGTAAACTCAACCAAGTTTGGGACTGAAGGCTTTAGCTGGCTTTAAGGGTAATCATGATATCACCTGAGTATTTATTATGTGATAGGTGCTTAGTGTATTACAGGTACTATCTCTTTTAATCCTCCAAAGCCATCCCGGAGGTAGAAACATTATTCTTCCCATTTTACATGCAGGAAAATTGAGCCCTAAAAGGCTTTAGCAACTTGTGTGATGTTACACTGTTCGCAAGTGCAGGGTTGGGATTAGAATCCTGCTCTGTCTGATTTTAAAGTGTGAACTGGATTCCAGGGGGTGAAATCACTGTACTTCTAATTTTATGAAGATTGATGTAGAAGGCACCAACTGCCCATAAAACACCTTCAGATAAATCCTCTAAGCACAGATTTAGTTCTCTGCTAAAGTTCAGTTACTTAGGTTATGGAATATTAATTACTGACATAGCTCTTCTTTTCCCTGTTCTTCTTGAGCAAAATCCAAAGGCAAGTGAGAGCCAAATAAAATCTAGGCACTGGAATGAGCCCCAGTTAAGTGCTACCCCTTTCTTTCTCCTGAGAATGTGCCCCAGCTTAATGTATTTCTACAAATATTAATTAAAAAATAAATGCACCATCCAGTACTATGATAAGTACTATGGTTAGTGTTGTTAAAGAAAATTAATAAAATCAAAATACACCTGTGATAATTAGGTAAATATAAGAGACCACATTTGTGTCAAAATAAATGATATGATTTATTAGTCTATTAATATTAAATTTTTATAATTAGTATTAATACAGTAATATCAACATATTATAACTTGTGTCAAAATAAATATAATTCAGTGCTCTGCTGAGTTATATATTGTGAATTCAACACAATTATTCTGTTGAAATAACATTTCTTTGATTTCTGGATGATCTCATAAAGAGATACTTTTTCAAATATTTGATTTGAATATTCACTTTTACCACCACTGGACCAATAGCCACAGGGAACTAGCTGGACCATGCTTTGATCCTCATACATGGTGCTCAGTAATTATGAGCCCACTAAAGAACATCTCATAGGTCAGAATAAAGCTCATTCTGAAATAGCAGAGAACCTTAGGACAGACATCAAAGATATTTTCTTTTCTCTCTGGGATGGTCAATATCTGAGTATACTCAGGTTGTACACATATCACTGTGATGAAAATAGACTCCTCAAAGTAGCAGAGATCAGTTCCCTGCTAGACATACAGGCAGCATGGAGTAGTTGCTTTGCGTATTCACAAGAAATTTGCAGTTAATCTATGGGTAGAAAATGGGTGATCATTCTCCATTTAAGCAGGATTATGTCCCTTTCCCAAGACCAGGTCTGGCTGTAATAACTTTATAATTCAGGTAGTTAGTTCACTTTTAAAATCTTATAGATGATTTCATCTTTCCCCCTCCACATGCCCCTTTGCGTATGATTCAAGATTCCTTAAATAAGTTATTCTATCAAATATCCATTTGACATTTACAGAAATGTCTTCCTCCCAGGGCAAATACAGGTACCCTTCTTGTATCTTCTAGAACACTAGACAATAGGAGAAATGGGATCAGATTCCAGTGAGAGAAACATAGCAACGAGCTGGATTAGTGTTTTCCACATGGAAGGGCTTGGGGTCAGAGCTGTGTAGCTATGAGGGCATATCCTTAAACTCTTCAGTGCGGTGGAGGGAGAGGGGGGCTTTGGGATCCTGTGGGAAACCCCTAGAGCTATATTGGGAGTGAATGAATCAGTAGGAACCCTGTTTCCAGTGTTAGAGATCCTGACTTGTCAGAAATTCTGTCATTGTGCAGGCATATTCCAAGGCATCTGTTTATGCCTGAGCCCTCAGTGGGCCCTTCCCTAAGTTCTTGTCACAAATGCCAAAAATAAGCTGGGGAAGTATATCACAAACTATGTGAAAAACCGCTCCAGATAATTTGCATTTTTAGATCACCCATTCAAATGCAACCATAGCGGTGTGTTGACTTTGGACCCTAGATGAATTCTTGTGCTTCAGGGTTTGAGTATCTTTGGCACGATCTTTAGAGAGATAGATCATTAGAGGTTGTCCTAGCAATGAGGGGTTCTGCATTTGTTTACATTTTGTAGTGTATCAAAGCAGAGGACAAAATTGTCTATATTTTATATCATATCTGTTTTTTTTTTTTTTAAGTGATTTGACATAATGTACATTCAAGAACATTCAAGAATGTTCTCCTTGGGCTAGAGTTTAGTTGCAGCAATCATTATTCATACTCAGAGTGACCGGGAAGAACTTCTCCTTACCCCCATGATAGACCAATTGACAAACAATAACTGATGCTTCTCCCTGAAGAGCAAGATTCCACGAGGCACGAGTTATCAAGACCCAGATTGATTTTGGCTTTTCATTATTTTGACATTGATTTTACTGACATATACTTAATAACTGATTTTGTTGAACCAATACATAAAGCTCCACAATTGTGGATCCCTTTGGTATTTCTTCCCAAAACAATTATGGAAAATCAAATAAGAGGAACATTAGATTCATTGCATTTAGGAAAAAATGGCCCAGGCTCTGTGCCGGGATTGAGGATATAAAGATAAATAGGTTGTGGCCCCATTTTCATAAAGATCATCATCCACGTGAGGAGGGATAGAGCGTTGAGACATATAAATAAACAATCTTACAATGAAGGAATAAGCCACAAAGAAGTATGGTTAACCAAAATGGAGGTTGATTATGCTAGGATGAGGGAAGCTATGGCAAGTCCAAAAAGTGACACAGTGGTTGAATTGTAAATATAACAAAGGCCCTGACAGATGCATAATGTGATGAAGACCATTCCAAGCAGAGGGAAAAGCAAGAACAAAGGTACATGTGACATACGTGAAATCTTCAGAGGTATGCGAACATTGAGACATAGCCGAAAACATAAAATGTGTTGGGAACTAGATGGAGGCAAGACTGAAAAAGTCAGGGAGGGTGAGATTGTGGCAGATTTTCTATGGCTGTTCTTAGAATTTTGAACTTCATTTTCTAGGCAGAGGGTGATCATCACAGGGTTTTAAGTGGGAAAATTTTGTGACTACTGTTGTGCTTTCTATGACTGACTTGCCATTATTGACATTTGTCTTAGACCAGTTAGTGTTGCTATAACACAATACCTAAAGCTGGGTAATTTATAATGAAAAGAAGTTTATTTGGCTCATGATTCTGGTGGTTGCAAAGTCCAAGGTTGGGCAGCTGCATCTGGTGAGGAATTCATGCTGCTTCCATTCACCATGGAAAGTGGAATGAGAGCAGGCATGTGCAAAAATCTCACATGGCAAGAGAGAAGAACCAAGGAAACCAGACTGTTTTTAACAGTCTACAATTGTGGGAACAAGTCCACTCCCCCAAGAGAAAGAACTCCCTCACCCCCGTGGGAAGGCAGTAGTCTTTGCATGAGGATCCACTCCTATGACCCAAACACCTTCCATTAGGCCCCACCGCCTAACACTGCCACCTTGGTGATCAACTTTTAACATGAGTTCTGGCAAGGAAAAACTACATCCAAACCACAGGAACTTCAGCCTTTCATGCCATCCAAAATCTGAAGGAGATATGAAAACTTTATGGACTCAGTCATCGTAATAAAATTTAAAGATAGCCTTTCTCATGTGATTCCATTCTTATTTTATTTTTCTTTTTTGTTTGCTTGTTTTTTTGAGACAGGATCTCACTCTGTCACCCAAGCTGGAGTGCAATGGCACAGTCATGGCTCAATGTAGCCTCCACCTCCCAGGCTCAAGTGATTCTCCTGCCTTAGCTTCCAGAGTAGCTGGAATGACAGGTGTATAACACTATGCTCAGCTAATTTTTTATTTCTTTGTGAAGTTGGGGTTTTGCTGTGTTCTTCACGCTAGTCTTAAACTCCTGGGCTCAAGGGATCTTCCTGCCTCCCAAAGTGCTGGGATTACAGGAATGCGCCATTGCACTCAGCTTTATTTTTCTTTTTTAAGAAATGTAAATAAATTATTTTTATTTTGATAACATTGAGGCACTAATTAAAATTAATATTGACAGCACTCAGGTGCTATTGGCAATAGGTAACCTTTTCTTTTCTCTTTTATGTTCCTACCAACTCTTAAGATTGAATCATAGGAAGGTGAGAGGCCACTTGATGCCCTGAGGTAAATCTACCATAGGTAGATTCAGAACAGAATGTACAAAAGGGCTCAACATTTTCCCATCCAGCAAAATGAAAGCAGGAACCAATCCTGAAGCCTTTTGCTTTGTATAGCTGCCACCAGGAGACCATCCTTGTCTTTTTGTAGGCGAAGGAGCATGAAACTGGGTGTCGAGGCTGGTGTCCTAATCCTATTTCTTAGGTTGACTTGTTGTGTAAGGTTAGGCAAGTCTATTAATTTTTATGAATATCTAATGTCTTTATATTTAAAGTGTATAAAATACTAGCTGGTCTTACCCAGATGATAGTGTTGTTTTTAAGGGGCCAGAAAGATAATGTTATTTTCAGAAACATAAGTCTTTCTGTAAACACAAAGTATGTATAATGGTCATTGTCAAGGTCAAATGTATCTGACTGAGTCCTGGCTTGATGGTCTGTTCCCTTCACTGGCCTAGATAGCACATGTGAGTCTCCAGGATTAATCTTTTCCTTAAATGTAGAGCAACCCATTTTTGATAATCCACTTGTGTGTGTTAACCATTATATTATTTTAAGGTTGATTATAAACATTTCTAGATTTTACCAATATCTTTCTGCTCTACTTGTGGACGCATGGAGTACTTTACTTCTGAATCCCCTTGCATCTTCCCCCATTATTAGATCAGATATTCTTCTAAGGCTGTAGAAAAATCTGTGAGGAAAGTAGTGAGCCCAAGAGCCCCAGAGAAGACCATGCATTAGTAAGAGGTTAGAAGGGATTATGTATTGGTGTGTCTATAACTTCAGAGGGTAGTCCATAACCACCACTTCTGGGGTCTCAAATGCAGGAGGAGAAGGCTGTCCATCAGTTCCTTGTATTCAGATATGGGTGAACTCAAATGCTCACTGTCTGTCGTTTACTAGCTTACTCTCTCTCACCTTCTTATACCATTCAGAAGCCCCTGTTGTAGTCACATTTTGCTCATGCAACCCTTCAGTCAGTAAGCAACTATTTTAAAAACTGCCTTACTTTTTAGTTTCTCTTGCTACGGGTTATTTGTATTCATTGTCTAACTTTAGCATGTTGTTTAATAATTCTTTTATATCAGAGTTCATGTTTGTTGCAGTGTAGAAGGAAGATGTAATAATATTCAAAAACTGTGTATTATTGTTCGTCTGGCATATAAACATATCCACTAAGGAGCATATTAGGTAATAAATAATTAGACAATTGGTGAATTTTTAGGTAGATGTTGCAAAGTGTTTTAGTGATGCTTGGGGGCAATTGGTTGGAATTTTTAGAAGGGTTGGGAACACATTGCTGTTTTATTTCCACTTAATGAAACGTACAGTCCTAATATGTAAATTCACTAGCAGGCTTTCTAAGATAGTTTAAATCTGGATATCAAGGCATTCCTGCTTTCAATTTATGAACTTAAAAATTGTAAGCAACACAAATCTGTTGCTAGTTTCGACTTTTCCTAACAATATATTTAACTCAGTTACATCAGAAGGGCTAGGAGCAGAATGAAATCCATCAAATGTATTTGTTATTTTGCTGGTCTTGTGAAGAATATTTAAACAAGATCTGCGGTTGGGGAAAAGTAAAGAGGAGGAGGAGGAGGATGGGGAAAGGGAGTGAATTCTGGTAATCATTCTCAAAATAACTGAGGACAGAGCTGACATTATAAAGTTTCAAGGATATTAGTGGAGAATATATACAGTGGGTCCTTTCCAACAACTCAAACATTCAACTTTATTTTATTTTATTTTATGTTGGAGATGGAGTCTCGCTTTGTCACCCAGGCTGGAGTGCAGTGGCACGATCTTGGCTTACTGCAACCTTTGCCTCCTGGATTCAAGCAATTCTCTTGCCTCAGCCTCCCAGGTAGCTTGGATTACAGGTGTCCACCTCCATGCCTGGCTAATTTTTGTGATATTAGTAGAGACAGGGTTTCACCATGTTGGCCAGACTGGTCTCAAACTCCTGACCTCAGGTAATCCGCCTGCCTTGGCCTCCCAACATGCTGGGATTATAGGCATGAGCCACCGTGCCCGGCGTCAACTTGATTTTAATGTGAACTTTCTTTAGTGACACTGGTTTGGGAAGTATGTTCTGGCATCCTCCGTTTAAGGACTTCACAGAGTTTATACTATTAATAGTCTCTATGCTTATTTTATTTTATCCTTTTCTGTGTACATTCCCCAGTCAGTTTGTGGAAAACACTTATGGGAAGACATAATGTTTCTCACATGACGAATAAGTTAATATCCTATTTTGAGTGGTTGGGATTTTGAGTATTGCCAAGGTTGTTAGCCCACGATTATTTCTTCCCTTTCCAGCCTTGTTTGGCCCTTTAGCAGGTGGCTACCTTGATATACACATTAAATCAAGAATATCAGCTTGTCAGCTTGTTAATGAATGAGAAGTTTTGTTGAATATGTGAAGTCAAGTTTTGTCTGTCTACATTTCCTCATTTTTTTTTTTTTTTTTGTCCTTTATATTCCACATCAGCCTCATTTCTCCTCCAACCTTCTACATTGCCCAGTGGCATGAACTCTGGGAAGGAAGTTTGGTATTACTTCAAGCAAATATCAAAAGGTTGAGGCAAGATTTGTGGATAGGAAGCCTGGTTATGAGAAATCAGGTTTTAAAAGGTTAGATAATTGCTCAGAGAGGAATGAAGGAGTGACCGACCAAATCGATGACACTTAGGAAACTGGCCTAAGAAAGGGTCCTTTTCCATAGGGAGATGGCTACCTCTCATCCTGTTTATTACACTTTGTGGCTAATGAGTCTTTATTTCCATTTGGAAACAAAAATCAAATTCAGAGTCATGGGTGAGATAATAGTATAATAGTGCATTATATTTATACTTGCCTTTTATTTTAAAAGATACTGCATGTTCATTATACTTTTTGAGCCAGTTTGATGAATTGGAAAGAGCTAAATGATCTGATAAAATCAGCTAGTGCATCTCTCACTGGAGCATCTTGAGAATCTAATGAGATAAAGTTACAGTTCTTGTAGTTTTTATCAAGCTGAAAGCTTTGCATGGGTCCCTTAAATTCACTGAACTTTGATAGCTTGGGGTTAGGTAGCAACTGGACAATCTCTACCTTTCTCACTCTAGTAGTTATTGTTATAAACTTTGGTTAGTAAGTAGAGTTGGATTTTTTTTAAAAAAAATTATTTCACTAAAGAGGAACTAGAGCAAAGAAATAATTCAAGTGGCCTGACCAACTGAGGAGGAAAATCTGAACAGTCCAATACTTTCCCTACAGCTGTGCTTCCCTCATAGGTGTTAGAGGCTGATGGGGCCAGTTGTGGCCCATGAGAAAGGCCCTGTGGCCCCAGACATGGACAATTATTCACTTCCTACAAATTAGGGTAGAGAACAGTAAATTGAGGCCCCAGCTGCACCGTAGGGGAGCTCTGATCTCAAAGAGAAGTTACCAAAGCTGCTTCTCTGGATGAAATGGAAATTCTTGGAGGTCTGAGCTGCTGGTGTGTTGTAAAGAGCTGTATGGCACATGAACAAGAAGGAAGAATGGCCTCCCAGAGAAGACAAGACTTACCAGTCATCCAGGAAATGGGACTCGGAGAAATTTAAGCTTTGTATTTTGATCCAACTTTATTTTCCTTTAAAACAAGTGGTTCTTGTCATTTCAAACTATAGATTGCTTTGAGACTTTGACGATGAATAGGGTCATTTTAGAAAAATGCACTTTGAACTATCATGTATTTTTGCAAATAATTTCAGTGGATAAGAAAATCCCCTAAAGACCATAGGTTGGCCTCTTAAGTCTAGGTTCTGAAGTTTTATCAACCACAATAATAGTGGGACTCCATTCTCAGAAATTCTGATTCATCAGATATTACAGAGTTAGTCCCAGGATTCTGAATTTTTAATAAGCACTCAAGAGAATTCTGGTTTAATTGAGCTGACTCAAATACTGAGAAACATTGTCATAGGGATCTCTGGCTCCTAGTTAAAAGACATTGCCTCAGACTGCCTTAGAGGTCCAATGTTTCTGTATATATTTGCAAAATTAATTATTACCTTTCTCAATTTCACTCTGTAAGGAAAACTCAAGTTCCCCATCAAATGAATTAGCCATTTTGGAGCAAAAATCAAACGAAAGGAAAGAAGATTTTTGTTCTGACTGAGCCAGCTTGGCTGGCTTCCTACGCTGGCATCACCAGTTGAGTATTAAATTTCCAAGTCACTGGGTGACAGTATGCCTGACTTCATCCCAGTATGGGCATTTATCGACTGCATAGTATGGGCATTTATCGACTGCATTGTACAGTAAGTACATTAAGAACTGTCTTGTAAGAATGGGCTAGACTTAGTGAGACAATCCTGGTTTGTTCTGAAGAGCATAATCAAATGAGTGATTGCAAATGGAAGCTGAGATCAGAGCCAGAAAAGGGGTCTTGAGCAGCAGATTTGTGATCAGGGCAATGCTGCCCATAGAGGGCAAATTGAGGTTTCAGGAGGACTAGCATTCAGGAAAACATTAGGTAATGGAGCTTGAGTTGGATGAAGGCAAGCAGTTCAGGATGGAGGCTGTGAATAGACAAAGATGTTGGTCTTATCAAATACTGGCCAGTTTAAACACTGAACAAAAAATGTTCTACATGGACATTCACTGATGAACCCTTATTACATAGAAGTCCAAGAAATAAAAGCTCATGGATGGTAAGATATGTCCATCTTATTTCTGATGATCATTTTTTTGACAGTGAATTTACATAGAAATGATGAATAGCTCTATGTAGTTTTCATTGGTAATATTCTTTATTAGGGCATTATCTGGTTCAGTGGTTGGAAAACTTGACAGAGACAGAGGGTAGAAAATTTTAGACTTTGTGAGCTATCATAGTGTCTCCATTATAAATTCATTTTTTAAATAATCCTTTAATAATGTAAAAACAATTATTAGCTCTCAGGAAGTACAAAAACAAGGCAAGAATTGGATTTGGCCCTAAAGCTATGGTTTGCTGACCCTCTTATAGATTATGTCAACACTAGGGTTATTTTATATGTACATAGTATTAGGTGTTTTCTGATAGGAAATATAGGTCAGTGGAAGAACAGCTATATTTACTTAAGTTTCTCACTGAGGATATATCCCCTTCCTTATTTACTTATAAGGAGGGCTTAATACCATAAGCATGAGAAGTAGTATTTTCTAAGCCTGAGTCCTCCTGTAGCCATCTAACATTAAAACCCATAAGGAAAGAGTTGGATTTCAACTTGGTTTCTTTTGATCTATAAATTCAGGTATAATGGTGGTCTGGCCCTTCTGGGATCTAAATTTAGCAATTAGCTTATTTTTGTTTATGTTTAACTACAATAAGCACCTTCTGGATTATCTGGATCTGGATTATCTGGATCATTATTTTATTGCCTGTGTACTAAAATGAGATTTAAGTCCAAGTAGACATTTGAACATAAGATTCTTTGGGTTCCAATAGGACTACTTTAACTGTTTCCACATAATGAGACTAAAACAGACATAAACTTCATAATGGCCAAATGATGCCACAAACAGCTTGGAAGGACTTTATCAGAGAAAACATTGATTGGATATTGAGTCATTGCGTGACACATGGTTTATATAGTGCAAAACTAGATAGATCTTGTAACATAGCTATCAACTCCTTATCCTCCCTGGAGCAGAAGGGGTTCAATTTCAGTCAAACAGCATGTTGGTCACATTTGATTAATGCTGTTCATTTGAATTTCGATGATGGCACATTTTATTTGTAAATATGCATAAAGCTTGTTCAGCTATGAATATATGTGTGTATATGCAGTTTAAATTACCTCTAGGAGTATTAGGAGATGGTCATAGTGGTCAGTGTATAAATAGTAAGGGCCAAGAACAAAGTGGTTGCAGTTAAGATGGTTAAAGCAGGTCTGTGCTGGTCCATAGGAGCCCATTCAGTATCATGGAGAGATGCGCCTTCCTAAGGCAGGTGCAGCCTGGAGCCAGGGCACAGGGCCTGGCCAGTAGTGAATGGCTGGGTTTTAGGCTCACTTATTCCCTCAGCTGAGCACTGTTGTTCAGGGGTATGTTTCTGTCCTGAGTAAGAGGGGGTGTGATTTAAGAGATAATATGAGATAATAATCTTTGGGACTTAGTGGCCAATTAAGTCTGGAGATGAAGAATTATTTCCTAACTTCCTCATTGACTGTTATAAAACAATCCTCACTAAGCCACGTGGCTTTGGTGATGATTGTTTTAAAACAATATCTGATTTACTGAATCTTTCAGAAAAGTTTAAATAACTGATAAGAATTTTTCACAAGCTTTGATACAGTTAAGAAAAACAAAATGTAAGAAAAGAGTATTGAAAGAGCTAAGCAGTGGCAGCAATAGGCACGGACAAGAGGTAGCGCACTACAAACTCGAGATCCGTGGGCTTAGGCACTTCCTCTTTCCCATGGGTGTGCTTATTTGGGGGTGTCATGGGCATGAGTCCACAGTGCCCTCTACTGCCTTCCAGTAGGTCTATTCTAACATGCAACAGCATGGTGGTCTCTTGTCACCAGAATGAAGCAACTTTTTTTTGTAATTTATAATTTTTTTTTTTTTGGACTTTAAGTTGTGGGGTACACGTGCAGAACACGCAGGTTTGTTACATAGATATACATGTGCCATGGAGGCCTGCTGCACCCATTAACCCGTCACCTACATTAGGTGTTTCTCCTAATGCTATCCCTCCCTTAGCCCCTCACCCTGGTGTGTGATGTTCCCCTCCCTGTGTCCATCTGTTCTCATTGTTCAACTCCCACTTATGAGTGAGAACACGCGGTGTTTGGTTTTTTGTTCTGTTAGTTTGCCGAGAATGATGGTTCCAGCTTCATCCATGTCCCTGCAAAGGACATGAACTCATCCTTTGTTGTGGCTGCATAGTATTCCATGGTATATATGTGCCACATATTCTTTATCCAGTCTATCATTGATGAACATTTGGGTTGATTCCAAGTCTTTGCTATTGTGAATAGTATCACAATAAATATATATGTGCATGTGTCTTTATAGTAGAATGATTTATATATAATCCTTTGGGTATATACCCAGTAATGGGATTGCTGGGTCAAATGGTATTTCTGGTTCTAGATCCTTGAGGAATTGCTACACTGTCATCCACAATGGTTGAAGTAATTTACACTCCACTAACAGTGTAAAAGCGTTCCTATTTCTCCACATCCTCTTGGCTAAAATCAAGTGTAGCACCTGTTATCAGTTTAATGGAGCTACTTTTAAAGGCAGTTTCCTTCTAGGTGGACCTGTCGCTATGGTGCAGAGAAGCAGGGAGTGACTGGGTGGAACTGCAGGGCTGCTTCAGTGGGCAGGGAGAGAGCATCAGGGAAATCACTCAGAAAGCTGGACTACTCATCTGTCTCTCCGTTTCACAGGAGAAGCAGAGAGCTATTGGTTTGATTGACTTAAATAAATTTTTATTTATTTAATTTATAGTAAGTGCTGGGCATTGCTAGGCCTTGCAAAGTCAAGGGTATCAGGAATATAAGGACTAAAAGCAATATTCCTCATGCTTCCAGAGCAGATGCCTAAGTGGGGAGGAAGAACTCAAGTGTGGTACACTGAGAACGCCTAGGATGCAAACACAGGTGGATTCATTTATTACTAATGTGGCCCAGGGAACCGTCTCACAGTGAGAACATATTTTGTCTGTAGGAGGAGTGCCACATTAGATGAAATCAGACTGTACGCTTGCATGAGTGTTTTCTGTTTAACTTGGGGGTGAAGATTAACTTTCAAAGGGGCCTTAGAGGCAGGTATATGACATCCACATTTTTGAGTATGAAGAGGAAGGGGCAAGCAATGCTTAGTGGAAACAAGACAAAATTCAGAGAGAATGCAAGTGGAGTTCAAACATAGTAAGAAGAGAAGTTAATGGTATGTGTCTCTCAGCAGGGAAAACACTACCACACTCGTGGGAAAAGTTGCCCCAGGCACCTGAGCGTGGAGGTGTGCTGCCCCGCTAGTAGGGGGTTCTCAATATTGAGCCAGGCTGTTGCTTGCTTGAGGCCTGATTACTGTAATACTTGGTCTAATTCTTCTCATCTTGGGCCACAGCCTTAGGCATCGCCGAGCAGCTGCTGTGTGTTTTTGTCCCCTAGCAATGGTGAGCACTTTAGCCATGATTCTTTGAAGCCTAAAAACATATGGCAACAGCTCTCAATCAATGTCCTGGAGCTCTCAATCAAGCTGATGTTTTGTGTGGTTGTATTAAAAATGGATTTGGCCGGTGTGGTGGTTCACACCTGTAATTCCAACACTTTGGGAGGTCGAGGTGGGTGGATCATAAGGTCAGGAGATCGAGCCCAGCCTGGCCAACATGGTAAAACCCCGTCTCTACTCAAAATACAAAAATTAGCTGGGCATGGTGGCAGGCGCCTGTAATCCCAGCTACTCGGGAGGCTGAGGCAGGAGAATCGTTTGAACCTA
The DNA here is from genome assembly GCF_002776525.5 of Piliocolobus tephrosceles. NCBI lineage: Eukaryota > Metazoa > Chordata > Mammalia > Primates > Cercopithecidae > Piliocolobus > Piliocolobus tephrosceles. The sequence continues at coordinate 148,923,562 of NC_045439.1, forward strand.
GGAGGCGGAGGTTGTAGTGAGCCAAGATTGCACCACTGGGCTCCAGCCTGGGCAACAGGGCGAGACTCCACCTCAAAAAAAAAAAAAGGATTTAAGGACAGTTTTCATGGCATCCTTTCCCTATAATTGGAGATATTAAATGCGGCCTGAGAACAAATGTTAAAACATCGTCAGAGACAGTTTAGTAATGAAACACCCAAGTCTTTCGGACCTTAATAGGCTTTAGTGGGATTAACTTAGTAATAGTTATATAATGTGTGATTTGTGGCAATGAAAATGCTAAAAGGGCCAATTTCCACATCATAATGGACACACCTTTAACCTAAAGATACATTTGTCATTTTGTGGTGTTCATCTATATTTAAATGAGGGATAATAATCATCATTGTAGTGGCAACTTTAGCTGTCAAGGATCTTGTTGCACCTCTGCCTCAGCTGGTCTGTGCTGCAACAAGAGCATGGAGCACCAGGGCTGTGGAGCATGTGGGCTGTGGAATAGGGTTGCCTGTTTTCATCTTGACTGCATCACTTTCTGGGCAGTTTTGAGTAAGTGGCTTAACCATTCTCTGAGCGTCAATTTCTTCACCTGTAAAGGCGGGGGAGGGGGAAGGTCATACTAGTGTGTCCCTGTGATGATGGGAATTAATGGAGATAACATGTAAATCACACATAGCAATGTTAGGCATAAAGTAAGTGCTTAATAAGTATCGGTTTCTCTCTTGTTGGATTTGTTGCCATCTTGAGCTCCGTATATCCAGAATTTAAAATGGAGGTCATTCTTCCCAGCAATGTTTTAAAACTTGTAGAGCTGAGTTCTTCTAGGAAGACAGAGTAAAAGGACACCATTTCAGAAGAATTATTATATCTCAGGAACCTGGGACCTATGCTGGTCATGGCCTCTGTCTATTTCTGCTGTCCAACACACGTTCCACGTGTGTCCAGATTTTCTTCCTCCACCTCCAGGAACATCCACATATTAGGAGGCCTAAATTGAATTGCCATCATTATTTTGCCAAGGCCACCACTCCAACTAAAAATTCATTAGTACCAAGGGCCTTAGTCTGAAAATCTGACATGAATCTTTTTGGTAAGAGAGAATCTTTGAGATGTTTTCTTTGATGGCCTCAGGCTGGGGCAGTAACATGTGTCTAAGTCCTCCTCAGTTCAATGTGGGCCAAATATAAGATACTTGAGCATGTCAGCCAGACTGAAGTGAGGATTATTCTGGGCAATCCTGATCATAGGGTCACATCCCATTCCTTTCACCATTGGAGTTTAGCACACATCTACCTTTTGGGTAGAGTTTTATTCTCACTACATAGTGGACAGCTCTTCTGCCTGCCCACAGGCAGACTTTGACATTGCTGATTCTGAATGCTTGAAAGGTTTGGCTTTGCAGTCTGCTTCTGCTGAGGATTTCCTACTCCTGAGCCCTAGAACACTCAGATGTTAAGATGCCAGGAAGATGAGGAGGAAACAATAAAGAAAACTGAGAAGCAATCAGTCAAAGGAGGAAGATCAAACCCTAGGAGAGTGTAGGATCCAGGAGGCCAAGGGAAGAAAATATTTTGAGAATCAGAGAGGGGTCAAGGATGTCAAATGCTGTTAATAGATGAACTAAGAATGGAGACTACGCATCATTTGTTTTTGGTAATACTGATTATATTAGTTTGGTGCATTAGTTTTATTCTCCCTTTAATTGTAAAATCTCCATGGCATTGATTATTATTAAATTTTTTGCAAACAAAGAAGAAGCTAAGATTCAGGATATATAAACTGTCGAGATTCTCAAAGATGGGGGAAAGTCACAGAATTGAGGTCTGAACTCAGGTTTTCTAACCATGATTTTCATTATCTCTGATATCAGATATTTATACTTTGGTTTGACTTTAAATCATAGATTTTCTAGGAAATAACATTTTAAGACTTATTATACATTGTGGATATAAGATTTTGTTCAACTTTTAAACTTACAAGTATCAGGAATCTGATGGGATAGTATTTTTAGAAAATTCCTGCTCTTGCTGGGAATAAAGCTAGGCCTGAGCATGACCACCTTCAACATTCGGCACTTCTGAGAATCTCTAAATATTTTGTGGAAAGTAGAATGGGAAGAGAAAAACAGGAAAAGTAGAGGCCTGATATGTCCTTAAGTGAGTCCTCTCCCTGATCATGTTTAGCTAGCTTCCCCTGAAGAGACTTCTGAGCAAGTCAACGTGTATCAGCCAGGGTCATTCAGCATTCTGGGCAATGCCACAGGCATTAATTCTGGGACAGATTAACTCAAAAGTTATTGAAGAAACAAGACCTGGGTACAGAATCAGATTCTTTTGTTTCTATTTTGCTGTAAGAAAGCACTTGTATGTAGACTATATCAGGATCACCTCAGTTCTATCTATTGATCACTTAGTTTAAGATTATTTTAAGTATTTTTAAAGAGTAGTGTACATGCAAAGAGTTTGGGTGAGAATCTGTGTACCTCATTAAAGTACTAGAATTTGGACACTAGCATCAAGTGGTTCTTCTGTAGCTCAGTGAATGATATCATAAAAATGGAACATTCAAATGAGAATGTCCAAGGACCTGCTGACTTCACTGCTGAATTCTACCAAATATTTAAAGAAGAACTCACATTTTCCAAAAAATCAAAGAGGAAAGAATACTTCCAAACTCTTTTTACAAGGCTGGCATCACCCTGATAACAAAACTAGACAAGTACACTGCAAGAAGAGAAAATTATAGTCCACTATGCTTCAAGAACATAGATGCAAAAATCTTCAACAAAGTACCAGCAAACCAAATTCAATAGCACATTAGAAACACCGTTCAACATGATTACATGGGATTTATCCCTAGGGTGCAAGGATGACTCAACATATGCAAATCAATAAATGTCACACACCATATTAACAGAAGGGATAAAAACCATGTGATCATCTCAGTAGTTTCAGAAAAAGCATTTGACAAAACACAGCATCTTTTCCTGATTAAAAACTCTCAACAGATTCGGTATAGAAGAAATGTACCTCAACACAATAAAGCCCATATACTGCAAACCCACAGCTAACATCCAACTTAGTGGTGAAAAGTTTAGAGCTTTCTCCTTTAATATCAGGATCAAGACCAGGATGACCACTTTCATCACTTCTATTTAACATAGTACTGGAATTTCTAGCCAGAGCCATTAGGCAAGGGAAAGAAGTAAAAGGTATCCAAATTAAAAAGGAAAAAGTTCATTGTCTCTGTTTGCAGACATGATCTTATATTTAGAAAATCTAAAGATTTCGGCAAGTAACTACTAGAACTAGTAAGTGAATTCAGTAAAGTTGCAGAATACAAAAATCAATACACGAAAATCAGTACCATTTCTGTACACTAACAAAAAAATTACCTAAAAAAGAAATCAAGAAAATGATCCCATATGTAATAGCTATAAAAATATTTAGGATTGCATTTAAAGAGGTGAAAGATTTGTACACTGAAAACTATAAAACATTGATGAAAAAAATTGAAGACACAAATAAATAGATATTCTGTGTTCATGGATTCAAAGAATTGATACTGTCAAAACATCCATACTACCAAAAGTGATCTACAGATTGAATGTGATCCCTATCAAAATGTGAATAACATTTTTCACATAAATAGAAAAAAATCCCAAAATTCATATAGAACCACAGAAAACGCTGAATAGTCAAAGCAATCTTGAGCAAAAAGAACAAAGCTGTAGACATCACACTGACTTCAAAATCTATTGCAAAGCTATAGTTACTAAAACAGCATGGTGCTGTCATAAAAGCAGACACATACACCAATAGGACAGAATAGAGAGCCCGGAAAGAAATCTATGCATTCATGGTCAACTGATTTTTGACACAGATGCCAAGAACACAAAATGGGGAGAGAAGACTTTCCTAAATTGTGCTAGGAAAACTGGATATTCACATACAGAAGAATAAAATTAGACCCCCATCTTACATCAGAAAAAAAATCTACGCAAAATGGATTAAAAACTTAAACATAAGACCTGAAAATGTAAAACTACTAGAAAAAAAACCTAGGAGGAAAGCTTCATGACATTGGTCTGGGCAATTATTTTTTAGATATGAAATTAAAGCATAGGCAACAAAATCAAAACTAGACACATGACATTATATCAAACTAAAAAGCTTCTGCACAGGAAAGGAAACAATTAACAGAGTGAAGGAATGATCTACAGAATGGGAGAAAATATTTGCAAAGTATACATCTAATGAGGGGTAATATCCAAAATATATGAGGACCTCAACTCAATAGCAAGAACACAAATAACTTGATTCACAAGTGGACAAATGGCCTTAGTACACATTTCTCAAAAGAAGACATACAAATGGCCAACAGATATATGAAAAGGTGCTCAACATCACTAATCATCAGATAAATGCAAATTATAAATGCACAATGAGATATCATCTCAGAACTATTAGAATGGTTATTATCAAAAAGATGAAAAATAACTGTTGGGGAGGATGTAGGGAAAAAGGAACCCTTGCACACTGTTGTTGGGAATGTAAATTCATATAGCCATAATGGAAAATAGTACAAAATTTCCTCAAAAAATTAAAAATAGGATTACCATATGATCCAGCAATCCCACAACTGGGTATATATCCAAAGGAAATGAAATAAGTATGTTGAAGAGATACCTGCACTTTCATGTTTATTGCAGCATTAGTCCCAATAGCCAAGCTATGAAATCATCCTAAATGTCTAAATGCATCAATGGATTAGTGGATAAAGAAAATGTGGTATATATACACAATGGAATACTATTCGGCTTGAAAAAAATAAGAAAATCCTGTCATTTACAATACAAAGATGGATGTGGAGGAGATTATGTTAAGTGAAATAAGCCACACATGGAAAGACAAATACCACATAATCTCACTTATGTGTGGAATCTAAAAAGGTTGAACTCATAGAAGTAGAGAGTACAGTGGTGGTTACCAAGGTCTGTAGGATGGGGGCACAGAGAAGATATTGGTGAAAGGGTGCAACATTTCACTTAGGAGAATAAATTCAAGAGATCTGTTGTACAACATATACTGGAAAATCGCTAAGAGAGTAGACTTTAAGTATTCTCAGCCCCTAAAAATGATAAGCATGTGAAGTAATGCATATGATAACTAGCTTGATGTAGCCATTCCACAATGTATACATATTTCAAAATATGTTGTATACCGTAAATATATTCTATTTTTATTTTTTAATTAAAAATAAATTTTAAAAATTGAGAATGTATGCATGGCTTTGGAAAAATGTGAATAACGTTCCTTGTTAAGGGACTAATGAATATTTTTGTTCATGGGCCCAGATGGTTAGGTGGGCTGAGGAATTCCACAAAAACGAAATACCGGAGGAGAACTGAGAGCACAAGGGAGATTGATGTGGCTGACCCACCGTCGTCCTTGATTTTGTCCAATGTAGAGATTTATCATTACTTATTTTTCACAACCTACAGTGATATTAGAGATGTAGCGATGGTGCAAAATTGCTGGAGAAAATAACCTGAAACTAATTGGAATATGATTTGCTTCACACAGATATCAAATTCACATTTACCCACCAAGTAATTGCAGATCAGATGCCTTTTTTTCCTGCATTTCCTTTGCTTTTCTACAAGCCACAAAAGACAGCTGTCATCATGAGCTTCATCAAACCTGAAAAAAGTCACTAAAAATTTGGCATCATTGACATCAACAGTGACTTGTAGGCTATTCAAGATGGAAAAGAATCTCTTAAAGTTTAACTTTATTTTGAGACATAAGGTAGTGGAATTCCTGAATTTCAAAATGCTAACAAACAGAATTTATTAAAAACCCAAGGTTAATTAAAACAACCCTAGTCATGAGCCATTGTTAAGTTTTACAGGGCTGTTTTGAATTGTTTAAAAGTAGAGACTGCTGCAAAGTCAAAGTACCCGGTCCTTTTGGATCCCTATGAATGTCCAAGACAACCACAAAAATGCTGAGAAGAGTCCGCAGCTTTGCATTCAGAGCCTCCATGACTGTGCTTATTGTTTGAGAATGTGGGTGGAAACTAGAGCCCAAACCTCAAAGAATAAAACCTGCCTGATACAGAAGGTACCTTGAGTAGATTCTGGAATGGCAGTGACCCAGACAAATTCTAGAGGATTGAGAAGACTCCGGGATACACAAAAAGTTCAAAGATGGGTAGGTAGCTTTATGCATTAGGGCTTGATGAATTGGTGTGCGTGGGGCAGGATGTAAAGTCTTCAGTTCAAGTGGAACGAGGAATTTATCTGTGATCTTGCCATCAAGTAACTGCACATCCTCTTCGGTCACTCTGAATCTCTCTGTGGTTCTGTTTCGTTATGGGTAAAATGTGGGGAAAGTGATTGTCACTGCCTCTCCCAGAATTAATGAGGTGATATTCACAAAGAGCATTGTACTGTTAGGAAGGAATGCTCTGTGGCAAGACATTCTAGGGCAGTAACATCAAGCATGTTTTAAACGTGTCCCTGCTGTTACCAAGTGGGTGCTACGACTCAACAGTCTTATATATCAAATATAAACCCATGCATATGGAACTGTTTAGGAATAACAGATGATGAGCTGAATAAATGAGATAGTTGATTTTATACTAAAGGTAGTTCATGCTTAAAATGTGCCTTGTGGCTGCTATTTCATCTTCAATACAGTAAAGACATACTTGAGCAGTCCCATTTAGATAATCACTGGCCATTGATGGTGGAAATTAGAAATTCAGAAAAAGATTGGGTCGGTGAGTCTGTTTCCTGGGAGACAGCAGGGAAGAAGCAATTTCAGCAACAATGCTGGGATACTCCTGCTGTGTGTTAAGCCAGCTTCACAAACTTGCCTCTGTAACTGTGGCTGTGATACATGCCCGGATAGAACTCGGGACTGGCTACCCCTGGACTCACTCTTCACAGTTGCCTAGAATCTTTTATAACAGGACCATGTCAGAAACCTCTGGGATCCATAAGTAAATAACAAGGCTCTGCGCTCAGAGTGGCACCTGCAGATCTTCCACTTTGCTTCTGCAAGTTATTCAGATACAACATTTCCATTCATCAGGAAAATAAGCCACCTGCCTCCTAAAGAGCATATTTTCCTATATTTGGGGATTCTGGGATCCACTTGCTGAAATCAGATAACTTCACTACCTTAACTTAAATTCTCCAGTGGATTCCCATTACACTTAGGACAAAGATCCCATCTCTTTACCACAGCTCGCTTCTAACCTCTTAGACTAGGGGTGCCCCTTGTTTGCCATGCTCTAGGTGTAGTTTCAGACTCATTTCTACCCCAAGCCTTAGCTCTTGCTGGTCTTTCTGGCTACCGTGCTCTGCCCCAAATCTCCAAGTGCTGGTAACCTCATGTCCAGTTCAAATGTCACTTGCTTAAGGAGTCCTTCCCTGATCACCTGATCTAAAGTCCTCTTCCCTACCTATTCTTCATCTATCATCTTATTTTATTGTGTTTTTTCACTCACACTAACTTCTATTATCTTGCATATTTTTCCTTGGTTATTATTTCCTCCTCATAAAAGTGGAGAGCTTGACTGTCTTCACACTCTTGGGGCTCTTGTGTCTGGAAGAGCACCTGGAACATAGTAGATTCTAAGTATGATTTCAGTGGATGAACTAATGGACAATAATTCACAATTTGGACTTCCAAATTCTGTCTGGGATTTTTAATACTAGTAGCTGTGACTAATTCTACATAGTGATATGTTTGCTGGGAGGAAGTCTTTTGTCTAATGTGTAGTAAAAATAGTCTAGAATTATTCCATTGATTATGACTTAGCTTTAAGGGCAAGTGAAATTCTAGAATTGCAAAATGCTAGCAGAATTTATTAAAAACCCAAGGTTGATTAATACAACCCTAGTCAGGAGCCATTGCTAAGTTTTACAGGGCTGTTTTGAATAGTTCAAAAGTAGAGACTGGTGCAAAGTCAAAGTAGCTGGTCCATTTGGATCCCTATGAATGTCCAAGACAACCACAAAAATGCTGAGAAGAGTCCACAGCTTTGCATTCAGAACCTCCATGACGGTGCCTATTGTTTGTGAATGTGGGTGGAAACTAGAGCCCAAACCTCAAAGAATAAAACCTGCCTGATACGGAAGGTACTTTGATTAGATTCTGGAATGGCAGTGACCCAGACAAATTCTAGAGGATTGAGAAGACTCTAGTATACATACAAAGTTCAAGGATGGATGTTAGGTAGCTTATTCTTCAGCGCTTGATTATGGTCATCATCCTCAAGCAAGATGATGTATGTTGGTCATCATCAAACACTAACAAACAAGATACCTTATCATTATCATCTTTTTGTGTTGAATCACTCCAAAAATAGCTCTAATACACTAATTAGTGCAGACTATGGGATCTAGAGGAACAGCTATTTTTGGAGTGATTCAACACAGAAAGATTTCTTACTAAATTATGTTTCATTTTCTAGATACATAGAGAGTGGCACAAGAATCCAGAGTTTCAATCTCAGTTCTCATCCTTATTAACAGAATGTTTGAAAGAAGCTCAACCTTTCTGAGTTTGTAGTGTCATATGTTACCTGCCTGATCTATATCTAAAGGATGTTATGAGGATCAGGTGAAATATGTGGCTGAAAATTTTCTGAAGCCTTCAAAGTGCTATTTGGATGTAAGATATCAGTTTACACATGAGCACCTAGAGTGATATATCTGTTGATTCCTGTATTTCTTACCAGGTGATATATTTTATTCCTTTCTATATCTGCAGTTCCCAGTGTAGTAGGTATTTAATGCATTGTTGAATGAACAAGTGAATGAATACTATTATGATTTCTTTCTTTTTCTTGGCCAACTTCTCTTTCCCCATTGTAGTAATCATTATTAGATTTGTATTTATTTTTCACTCTCTTTTATAAACTGTTAGCCAACAGTTTATTAAAGAGAACAATTTCATAAAGTTCATTTCAGTGTGATTTTCTTTAATTTTTGTCACTGCATATGGTCTGGACATGGGTCTTCAGCATCGCAGTGCATGGATGAGAGCGAGAGAGAGAATGCATCTGTTCAACAAATAGAGTGAAGGGTAAGGATCACATTGACGGTGGCCATACCCTTCTGGGGTGTGGACTCAGGCATATTTGAGACTTTTTACTGTTAATACTAATCACAACCCTAGCCCACTCTAATCTGTGCCATGGCCATTGGTGTAACTCTGAAGTCAAGACCTTAGTGAATCATGTCCTAGTCTGTTGGGCAATACCTTTATTTTTGGATTTGGGTTATTTGTAGATTGCCTTTTTTTGGTATAAATGAGCAGTACTGTTTATTTCCATTTTGCAATAAAAAGCTACTGGCTATTTAGCCAGAAAGCAAATATTTTCACTCTGAATTGCTTTCTGGACATTTTTTCCAACAGTGTTTGATTTGAAGCTGTGAAACACATTACTCCCCTTCCCTCCTCCTGTCCCCTGCCCCTGCCATTTCCTCTTAGGTGGATCAAAACCAGTGCTTCAAAAAATAAAGCCAGTATTCTTTGATTGCTCCTTTACCGTATGAAAGCATCAGAGAAGCTGAAATAAATGCCTGTTTGGTCCCAAAACACTGCCATCCAGGAAAGCCTGCCAGCCAACCAGGTGTTCCAGAATATTTTGCCTGAGGGCCAGCCTGCCCAGGAACTGGCATTGAAATATGTCTGGGCTTTGGTATTTTCTGTGTAGCTAAAAGTGCTACCTTTGGGCACATTTATTGGGACGCATAAGAAATAGTGTACAATCTGCATAGTGATAAAGTTTTGTGTGTCTTAGACATGTTCTCCAGTTGTAGAATATTTCTTTTACAGACCTTTGGATCCCTCAGGTTGTTTTTTAAAGCTAATTTTGTATTTTTCCACCTGAATGTCTTCTCCACTCTCCATTTATTTAACTGAATTTTTGAATCTTGTTTGTTTCCTTATCCATTGAAAACTTTACACCCAAGCCTTTACCCTTTATGCAATAACATACTTATCCACTCACATACACGCACACCCCCACCCACTCACCAACACACCAAAACAAATTGTAAAATCTTAAAAGTTTAATTTCATTTCCAGCTGTAATGTACTATCAGTAGCCTGGTTGTCCTTCATTTTAGTCATTTCCAGCCCTGCCTGGTTAAACTCAAGGCGCTCAACTCCCAATTGACTCATAGTCTAGGTATTTGGTAGGAAGATTTGAATCTTTCTTTTTCATGTCAGTGACATTGCCTAGTTGTGCTCTGCCAATCTTTAGGTAGCTGATAATAGGGCTTTTTTCTTTTTAATAACAGCAAATGACAATAGTACAATTAAAAAAAGAATGAAAGAAAAATAATAATTTCAGAAAGAACCAGTATCAACAAAATAGCAATGAATTGCAAATTTGTAAAAATAACTTGGGTATTAATATATCAGATTCCTAAAAAGTGAGTGAATGTTTTCTTCTCATTTTTTCCCAGTGTCCTGTAAGTAGAAGATGAAGGAGGCTTTGCAGGTGACTAAAATGCACTGCCTTGTTGTTACAGGGAGCTGACTCAAACCTTTCAGCTATTTTAGTGGCTGGAAAAAAAGAAACACAAAACAATTCTATTTGCTGAGTTTTAAAAACATCTGAACCCATGGAAGACCCAGTCAGACCAAATGCACTGGATCCATAATGTACAGTGGCAAATTAAAGGTTTTGAGAAGCTTTGTGGTAAAGAACTCTGTTTAACCTGATATTTCACACATTCATTAGACCATGAGATTGTCTTCTTGTAGAATAAGAATTAACATCTCATAGAAAATTTCCAGAGACCACAGTTAAAGAAAGGTTCTCTGAAGCCTTTTAAAAGCAGAGAGTTGGCAGCCTGAGGTACCAACTCTAGTGTGATCAACAGAGGAGGACAGACTTGGGAGAAGCAGCAGAAGTCTATGACTTCCAACTGGAACCTAAGGATAAAAGCATAAGAGATGCTGAGTGGTGAGCTTCTGCCCACAGAAGGGACAAGACTGAGGGAGAGTAAAGGGGCTAAGATGTCTCACGTGACCTGAGCAGGCATGTAATAGGCTCATTCCGCAGTTAAGCCAGGCTTTTCCAACTTTGTTGGATATTTGAATCATAGTTGTTTTGTTCAGCCATAAAGACAATTGACTGAGTTTTGACTTCCCAATGTATGTGGAGAAAAATAACCTTCCTGACTAATTAATTCAGTAATTACTCAGTATATCTCTGGTGCGTATTCATAATCATATTGTTGTAAATAGGTTTGAATGATCTGTCTTATTTTCAGTGGAAGTTACATCAATTAGGTTGCCTACAAATTACACCCCCCACCCTCTGCTGCCCCAACTCACACACACGTATCTGTTTCTCATTCTGTGGTGACACGTAATGAAAGCTTATTGAGAACCTGGTCTGTGTAAGACAGCTGCCCTGCAGATGTTCCAGAATTGTATTAAATGCTCTACACATTAATGTTGACTTACAGGAGTCTGAAGTTTTCACCCCAATCTCAAGCACTTTAACTCTTCATTCCTCTTCGATTTCCTTTCAAACTGAATGATTAATAAACAATATAGAAACCACATGTAAAATGCCCAGTGAGTTTTCTTTCTTTCTTTTTTTTCATGTACAAAAACAATGGAGAAAGCCAATGTAGAAATACCGAGGCCAACCAGTGGTTTACTTTGATGCTTACCAGGAAACACTAGGGAAATTTGCCAGTACATGGATCCTGTTTGGAAGAATCAGATCAAAGGAAGAAATACAGAGGGTCAGACGCTGGCACCTCCCAGGTTTATATGTTCAAAGTGCAGTGTCTAAAGCAATTTTCATTCCTTGTCCATGTGGCATTGTGTGTCACTCTTCTCTCTTAAAAAGTCCTCAAAATGAAAGGGCATATGTTCAATGTGAACAAAGGTGTAACAGAAATGCAATTCTCAGGTAGCCTTGGATTTACGTTTTATTTGGGGATTTATTGATCTTTGGGAAAGGTTTAAATGTTTCATGTCCTTCACCCTTTATAAGAATATCCTTAATTTCATTTCATTTTTAATTATCATTTTGTGGTTATATGCAAGAGCCCCTGAAGAAATAATTATTCATGTAATTAGAGTCTATATAAATATAGTTTATATGTAAGCAGAGTCTATAACTCTACTCTTCTCAGAGGCAATGAAAGAAAGGTTAAAAGGAACTCTGGAGAGACTGGATGAAAAATGGACTGATATACAAGTGGCCTAGACATTGTAGCTGCTGAGATGTCAGAGCTCGTGGGATGATACAGGGATTTATGAAAAGCCTGTGATCTTCTGAAGTTCCAGATGAGGGTGTGGAGTGCTCTTGGTGGCAACATTTCAGGAAGGGTGCTTGACATTTGTACTTCAACCTCTAAACTTGGCAAAGAGCTCGAGTATGATGAAGACAGAGAAGAAGGTCTGCATCTTCATCATCTATGGTTTTCTGCCCTAATCACAGACCCTAAACCTGTATACGAGTAGAGCCACCTCATGTCACCTTCCACTGCCTTCTGCTTCTGCTCCTTAAAGAATCTGGGAGGAACTTCTAAGTCTGGTAAAAAGGGTGGATCGTACATATGCTTCTCACTTTGTGTCTCATAATAACATTCCTCAGGCTTTCTAAAAGGCCAACACCTTGAAAAAGTATGTCAAATGGCTTAGCGTTTTGAATGTTTTAAATGTTGGAGGCAGCTTTGCTTCGTTCTGATGGCGCATTTAGCATTTAATAGGAAACCAATTTCCCTCCTTATTTACTTGAGGGAGATTTGGTCCTAGACAACTGTACTGCAGAACTGGGGGGACTTTCAAAAAGGAAACATACTCCCAAGATTTTGTTTCTACTCAAATACCAGGGCACAGCTCTGACCTCATACAAATCAGTTGAGACAAGTCCATTTCTGGCTGTGTATTTGGATCCCAGAATATTATTTCCCCTTGCATTTCATGATTCCACCCCTCCAGATTTGGAGTTATTCACTGTATGATATTCATGGTGACATCTTAGACTTCAGTTTCCGTAATGAACCCATCAGAGTTCCAGCGCTAATTTTCTTTTCCCTGGGAAAAACAAAAAACACAAAACCATTTGTATGGCCCCTTGAGTTGTCACTTCATCAATATGCGAAGCTCTGTTCTTTGGGATAGTTCAACAAATAGTTTTGCCACTGACCACAGATTTGGATGAAATGATCCTTTACTGCAGACAGCACAGGAGTGATCCAAATCAGGACATATGGGGAATGGTTTTTCTTGCCATGTGGCTTTTGCATAGGATCATACAACCACCAGGCCAACAGGCCCACTCTTTAACCCCATCAACTGCAAATAGAGTGAATCTCAGGAAAAAATAGCTAAATTCAAACTACAGACATGGCTTCTGTTTTCTCTTGTCATTACATCCTTGGATCTTAGGCATTACATTAACATCGGTTGGATTTGATTTTTTGGTCAAAAACCTCCTCAGATCTTTTCACTTTAAAATTTTCCAAAGCCTCTTTACATGTCTATGGTTTTTGTTTACGAATTTAGAAAACAATGAACAAAAAACTTTCTCCCCACCCAGTTCAAACGTTTTATTTTGTTAAGCTTGTAAGTGCTATTACCTTTTTCACTAGGGTTCATTTAAATTAAGCCTCAATGATTTGGAGTGAAATTAATTAATAATTAATATAAATATATAAAAGATCATGTCTATATATAAATCTGTTTGACTGTTTTGACTACATGAAAACTTAGTAAATGGAATAAAAGTTTTGAACTCACTGAATAACCAGTTATTCGAGGATGTATATCTTATTAAGTGTTTGGGTGAAAGCTCTTCTTTTAGGTTCCACAAATAAATGAACAAACATAGGAGTGAGGGGGAAATGCAGCTGAGCATAGTTACATATTTTGTTCAATTACTAAGAAACATGGCATTGTGAGACTAGCGCTGCACTCAGGTCTCATTTGCTTTTTCTTGTCTTCAGAATGCCTAACACATTACTCCGGTGGATATTCTACTCATTAACACTCCGTTCCACTTGGTATTTGAGTCCTTTGAAATTCAATTTCATTTTGTGACAAGGCTATTTATGGTGGCAACCGACATGATGAGAAGAATGAATTGTGTACATAACGTTTGATTTGTACCTTCGTGTATTCTAATAGTCAATGTATTGTCGAGTGGTAAGAAACCAGAGCCGGTGGCAAAGATTAGTGGGAAGTTGTTGCCTGCTGCTGCCTGTGTAAATTCTCCCACAAGGGGCCCTTGCAGCTAGCAATTTTAAGTGATGTTTTATTTGTGATTGTGGAAAACCAGAAGGAGCATCCACTTGGAAATCCCATAGCAACAGCTTTTTTTTCACTTGTTCTTTTCCTGGGAAGTTCTAGAAGAAAGGGATAGGAGAGCATGCTGATTTTAAAGAGGAAAACTGTTCAGTGTGTCTATCAGCACTTCAAGAATCAACCTGTAGTCTGTCTTCCGTACCCTAAAATGTCTTAGCACCCATGTGCTTAGTGATACTGAGTTACAAAAGTTAAAGTCAGGTCTGGCATAAATGTGCATTCATCCTTTCTTAGATTGTGAGACTTTTGGGGACAGGATTTGTGTTTTATTTTCTCTGAATCCTGCAGAGTGCTTAATAGTAAAATAATGACTAATAGTAATAATACTGGCAGCTAACAGTTGTTGAGTGTTCACTATAAACCAAGCAATACATTAGGCACTTTATATACATTATCTTGTTTAATCTTAATTATAATTCTAGTGTTGTTATTGTTAACACCTTATAGATAAAGGAATTGAGGCTTAAAGTTTGCATAACTTGCCCAAGGTCATGCAGCTGGTGTAGTGGGTTGAATAGATTCCCATAAGATATGTGCAGGTCCTAATCCTTGGTAACTGTGAATGTGACCTCATTTGGAAATAGGGTCTTTGTCTTTGTTGATATAATTAAGCTAAGAATCTTGAGATGAGATTATCTTGGACTTAAGGTGGGCCCTGAATCCAGTGATTGATCTCTTTTTGAAAGAAAAGAGAGGGAGATTTGAGACACGTGCGGAGAAGAACACCATGTGAAGATGAAGACAGAGATTAGAGCAATGCATCTACCAGAGAAGGAATGCCAGAAATTGCTGACTGCCACCCAAAACTAGAAGACAGGCATTGAACAAATTATCCCTCAGAGGCTTCAGAAGCAATCAGCCCTTCTAACACCTTGATTTCAGACGTCTGGCCTCCAAAACTGTGAGAAAATGACTTGTTGTTTTTAAGCCACTTAGTGTGTAGTAATTTGGTTCAATAGCTGTAGAAAACCAATATAGCTAGAAAGTGACGGAATTTACACTCCATTACTGGAAAAATGGCCCCAATGCCTATGTTTTCCGCCCTAGCCTTTATATGCTCCCAGTATCAATTAGGCCAATGTTATGTTTATAATAAATATTTAATAAATAGTGCTGGATTTTTTTTTTTTTTTTTTGAGATGGAGTCTTGCTCTTGTTGCCCAGGCTGGGGTATAGTGGGGGTGATCTCAGCTCACTGCCACCTCTGCCTCCCAGGTTCAAGGGGTTCTCCTGCTTCAGCCTCCTGGGTAGCTGGGATTACAGGCATGTGCCACTTCGCCTGGATAATTTTTTTGTATTTTTAGTAGAGATGGGATTTCTCCATGTTGGCCAGGCTGGTCTTGAACTCCTGACCTCATGTGATCCACCTGCCTTGGCCTCCCAAAGTGCTGGGATTATAGGCGTGAGCCACTGCACCCAGCCTAGTGCTGGATTTAAGTTTTTTTGAAATAATACAGACGAATACAATTTTGATTCTTCTCATTTCTTTGGAAAAATGTTGGTGCAAGAATGCATGTGAAGTAAGAATAGCTGTCTTTTTTGGTGATAGCCATTTGGAACAACTATGGACGTGCTCCCAGAAAATTTCACCTTAGTTCTCATATGTAGCAGACAGTTATAATCCCCGATATTTAGTATTTTAGATTCATTGATCAAGTGTTTGCTAAAATCCTCCTAAAATCATAAGGCCATCCTGAAGCCCACCAGCCCCAGTTAGTCCACTGGTGCAGTCCCAACTCAGGAGGCTCCCCAAAATATCGCTCTAGGAGCATCCCTCCCACAGATAGCTTATTATTACTTTTTTTTTGGTGGAGATGATTATCTTAGTTTAGAAGCTCCTCATTTTAACTGGGCCTGCAGTTTACTCTGCAGAAGTATAAAGGGGTGGAATAAGTTAATGTTGAAGTGAATGTGGAGAGGGAAGACAGAGGATAGAATCTCAGATGTTTCCCACAGCTGGAAGGCAAGTGTGAGACGAGAAATCATTGCCCAGAAAAATCACTAAAAGAGAAATATAACATTCTGCTTGTGGTACATGTTTAACTAAAATAGTTCACTGGAATTTTTTCTGTAATCAATGATTACACTAAAAAAAAAGTGGATTTTTTAAAAGGTAGTTCTTATTTTTTTCTTAAAAGAGCTAGTCCTGACAAATTCACAGCTAAATTCCCCTGGATGTAAAAAGAAGAGCTGGTACCATCCCTACTAAAACTATTCAAAAACAAATTGAGGAGGAGGGACTTCTCCCTAAGTAATTCTATGAGGCCAGCATCATCCTGATATGTCCTTAGCAAACTAATGCAGAAACAAAAAACTAAATACTTCATGTTCTCACATATAAGTGGGAGCTAAATGATACCAAACCTGGAAGAGACACAGCAAAAAAGAAAACTTCAGACCAGTATCCTTGATGAACATTGATATAAAAGTCCTCAACGAATACTGGCATACTGAATCCAGCAGCACATCAAAGGCTAATCCACCATGATCAAGTAAGCTTTATCCCCAGGATGCAGGGTTGGTTCAACATACGCAAATCAATAAATGTGATTTGTCACATCAACAGAACTAAAGACAAAAACCACATGATTATATTAATAGATGCAGAAAAGGCTTTCAATAAAATTCAACATCCCTTCATGTTAAAACCTCTCAATAAACTTGTTATTGAAAGAATATACCTCAAAATGAGCCATCTGTGACAAACCCATAGCTAACATCATACTGAATGGGCAAAAGCTGGAAGCATTCCCCTTGAAAACTGGCACTATACCAGTGTGACATCTCTCACCACTCCTCTTCAGTGTAGTATTGGATGTCCTGACCAGAACAATCACGCAAGAGAAGGAAAGAAAGCACATCCAAATAGGAAGACAGGAAGTCAAAGTATCTATGTTTGCGGGCAACATGATTCTGTATCTAGAAAACTCCATAGTCTTGGCCCAAAAGCTCCTTTAGCTGATAACTACAGCAAAGTTTCAGGATACAAAATCAATTTACAAAAGTCACTGGCACTCCTGTACACCAAAAACTGCCAAGCTGAGAGACAAATCAGGGATGCTATCCCATTCACAAATGCTTCAAAAAGAATAAAATATCTAGGGATACAGCTAACCAGGGAGTTCAAAGAACTCTACAATAAAAAGGGATGCTGAGGCAGGTGGATCACTTGAGGTCAGGAGTTCAAGACCAGCCTGGCCAACATGGTGAAACCCAGTTTCTACTAAAAATACAAAAATTAGTTGGGCATGATGGCAGGTGCCCATAATCCCAGCTACTTGGGAGACTGAGGTAGGAGAATCGCTTGAACCCAGAAGGAGGAGGTTGCAGTGAGCCCAGATTACACCACTGCACTCCAGCCTGGGTGACAGAGTGAGACTCTGTCTCAAAAGAAAAAAAAAAAGAATTACAAAACACAATTCAGTGAAATCAGAGATAACACAAACAAGTGGAGAAACATTCCATGCTCATGGATAGGAAGAACTGATACCATTAAAAGGGCCATTCTGCCCAAAGTAACTTATAGATTCAATGCAAGTCCTATCAAACTACCAGTGACATTCTTCACAGAACTAGAAAAAAACTATTTTAAAATTCACATGGAACCAAAAAAGAGCCCAAATAACCAAGGCAATCTTAATAAAAAGGAACAACCTGGAAGTATTAACTTCAGTGTTGAATCATATCGAACTTCAAACTATAATACAGGGCTACAGTAACCAAAGCAGCATAATAATGGTACAAAGACAGACACATAGACAAATGAAACAGAGAGCTCAGAAATTAGGCAGTACACTGACAACTATCTGATCTTTTACTAAGCTGACAAAAACAAGCAATGGAGGAAGGACTTCCTACAATAAATGGTGCTAGGGTAACTGGCTACCTATATGCAGAAGCCTGAGACTGGACCCCTTCCTTACACCATATACAAAAATCAACTTAAAATGGATTAAAGACTTCAATGTAAAACCCCAAACTATAAAAACCCTGGAATACAACACAGGAAATACCATTCTGGATATAGGAATGGGCAAAGATCTTACGACAAGGATACCAAAAGCAATTGCAACTAAAGCAAAAATTGACAAATTGGGTCTAATTAAACTTAAGAACTTCTGCACAGCAAAAGAAACTATCAACAGAGTAAATAGAAAACCTACAGAATGGGAGAAAATTTTTGCAAACTATTCATCTGGCAAAGATCTGTTATCTAGTATCTGTAAATAACTTAAATTTATAAGAAAAAAATGACCAAATTAAAAAATGGGCAAAGTACATGAACAGACATTTTTTGAAAGAACAAGTTCTTTTGTAGCCAATAAGTATATGAAAAAAAGCTTAATATCACTGATCATTAGAGAAATGTAAATTGAAACCACAATACTACCTCACACCAGGCAGAATGGCTATTACTAAAAAGTCAAAAAACAACAGATGCTGGTGAGGTTATGGAGGAAAGGGAGCACTTATACATTGTTGGTGGGTAGGTAAATTAGTTCAGCCACTGTGGAAGGCAGTGTAGTGATTTCTCAAAGAGCTGAAAACAGAACTGTCATTTGACCCAGTAATCCCATTACTGTGTATATTCTCAAAGGAATATAAATCATCCTACCATAAAGACACTTGCATGTTTATGTTAAGTGCAGCACTATTTACACTAGCACAAATATAGGATCAACCTAAATGCTCGTCAATGACAGATTGGATAAAGAAATGTGGTACATACACATGACAGAATATTATGCGGTCATAAAAAAGAATGAGATCATGTTCTTTCCAGGGACATGGATGGAGTTGGAGGCCATTGTCCTTAGCAAACTAATGCAGAAACAGAAAACTAAATACTTCATGTTCTCACATATAAGTGGGAGCTAAATGATGAGACACATGGACACAAAGAGGGGAGCATCAGACACTGGGGCCTACCAGTAGGAGGAGGGAGAGGATCAGGAAAAATAACTTACGGGTGCTAGGCTTAACATCTGGGTGATGAAATAATCTGTACAACAAACACCCATGACACACAATTACCTATGTAAAATACCTGCACATGTACCCCTGAACCTAAGATAAAAAAAGAACCAGTCCTGAAAAGACTTAGAGGCATGGATCATCCTCCTCAATTTACATCAGATTTGGTTTTGGTAAGAAGAAGTATTCTTGCCCTGTGCTTTTTGTTAGCACCATCCAGTGGCTTGAAACATCAGGCAGAAAAGCCACCAGTAACTAACCCTTGGAAGAAGCTGGAACTTTGTCTGAGTAAAGACTATGACATTTCATTCTGCTAAAACCAGTGACATTTTAAGGTTGGCATTATTGAAATGGTAGGACATTTAGATAGTTCTGCCCACTCCAGAGCCATTTCATATCCTTTTCTGTAAAGTGTGTTCCTCTTTGTGACTCCATAAGTTTGGCATTATTATCTCTCTTTTTTCAGATGAGAAATCAAGGTGTGGGGAAGTTAAGTACCTGCTGCAGATCATATGGCTTTCAAAGAACTCCAATCTCTGGTGATATTTCCCAATACTTCCCTAAGTAGATGAGTAGTTGGGAGCTGAGAGTCTCTGCTTTACCCCCTTGGCCACATGAAGCTTACCTAAGACTGGTGCCATTCCTGACAACTAGCTGTGGAAATGCTTTAAGGGTTGCATGCTCTGGTAGACTAAAAGCACAGGGAAGGAAAATGAATTAAATATCCGTTTCATTCCAGGACAGTTATGTGTCTAGTTATAGAAAATGCCCTGGAGCCGCCAAGGGTTAGTTTTTATTCCTCATCTCCTTGGGGAGGATAAACTAGAGATTTTTTTATAAAAAATACCGTCGACATTGTTGAATTCTAAACCTTCCTCTGCTCATACCAGCAACTTTCCAATAGCTAAATATGAGCAATTTAGGCATAGGTTCGTAAGACAAAGTGAATCCACTAATATACAGTTGTCCATTTTCCCAGCTGTTAAGGTGCAGATTTCCAGGAACTAAATTAAAATTGAAGATTGCCAGCAACTATTTCCAACCAACTGTGTCTTGGTGCTTGAGTTTAGGGAGGATGTGGCTAAAGAACTGTAAGAATATTTGTTATCCTAGTAGAGGAATGCCTCTTTAGAGACATACAGAAAATACTTCATTGCTTTTAATTACCTTACTCTTTATTATTTTAATAACATTTTATTCAATTAAAAAGTTGAGCTACTTTAGATCTACACAAAATGATCTGGCTTTTATAACACATAAAAGCCTAAGGAAGAGAATGAAAGTTACTTGTAATTCCACCATTCAAAGGTAACCACTGGTAGAATTCTGAGATACATCCATCTAGTTATTTGTAAGTGAATGTGTGTGAGTGTATGTGTGTATGATTTTGTGAAATCAAGACCATACTATTTTTAGAAATGCCTTTTTTCACTCAGCCATATATTATGAACTATGAGCCATATATTTTGATTTTTCCTGCATCATTATTATTCTATGGCATTAAGTGGCTTCATCAATTTACTCAATTTATAAATGGTTTTACATTGTTTTGAAATATAAACAACATGCTATTAATGTCTACGTATATAGATATAAAAGAAAATGTGTCTGATTAATTTTCTTGGAGGAGCTTCTGATTAAAGTACATTTTTAAGGCTTTAGATCCATATTCTACCCTCCTAGAAGGCAGGAAACATTTTCACTTTTTACCCATAGCAAATTAAAGTCCCCATTTCCTTGCACCCCAATCAGAACTTCTTGTTTCAGTCATTGCTGAATTGGTAAGCCAAATATGGTATTTCATTGTTTCAATTTGTCTATTAGGAAGGATAATAATTCATTCGTTATTCTGTCATTTCTTCATGAATTGTTTGTTTATTATACTGAGCATATTTTTTGTCTTTATTTTTGTTGTGTCTGTTGCTGACTTCTAAGAGCAGCATAATTAAATACCTTAACTCTTTTCATCATGAATTTCATCATGAATTTCATACACATATATATCACAGTTTCTTTATGCACTCATTGATTGATGGGCATTTGGGTTGGTTCCACATTTTTGCAGTTGCGAATTGTGCTGCTATAAACATGCATGTGCAACTAATTCTCCACAGGGTGAAGATGTAAAATGTTCTATATTTATCAGTTTTTTTTTTACTATTGTAAATATATTTGTTGTTCTTACTGCTAATTAATCATGGACTCATCATCCAGTAAGATAAATGTTTAAAGGGTGATTGGGAGTGGGAGTTGCTTAAAGCATTAATAAAAGAAGTAATTTGTGACTTCACTGATCTACGTTGATCTTCACTTTAGTTTTACTATGGCTATGATAACATGGATTTATACATAATATACTATGAGTATTTTCTAAATTAATTTCTGCCACAATAATTTTTATCTTGTGTTAAACTACTATTTAGAAAATGGGTATTAATTTCTCCTGTTACTTGGTGGAAACTATAAATACAAGATTTCTCCCCTTAATCCATCCCTCTGCCATCTGAAACCTCACATTTTTGTAGCCCCTTGTTTTCTGCTTTCCTGGCACTGAATTGCCCTCTAAAAGGATATTCAGAACATAATGTTGTGTGCCCTTGCCCATCAGTCATTCTCTCCTGAATGATTTGCCTGGATGAAAGGTGCAACTGTTATGTTACTACTTCTTAAAGGGGAAAGGACCTTTATCCTTTCAATAATTGCAGATACTTCTAACAAAATAAACAGGTAACAAAGTGAAACTTGCTTTTCATGTATTCTCTAGGATTTCAGAAAAATATAACATTAGCATAGTTTATAGGGTAACAGATTTCTCCCGGAACAAGAATCTATTAAAAGTAGTACTGCATTTTCATGTCTCTCTAGCAGTGTCCCGACAGATGCTTAAGCCTATGAAGGAGGGTGGAAATGGCAGGGAAGCCACAGGAAGTATAGCGAGTCATGGCACTCCAATTGTGAGCCCTCCATAGAATCCTAAATAAATATAGTTCACATACTTTGCACACTAATCACCTTTAGTAGTGATATGACTCTTGGATATTTTTAGAACCCTTTTTCTAGGGCTTGTTGCACCTGGGCACAGTAGAGGCAGCATTACCTGGCTATACGCCTTGTCCTGTTTGGAAGACAGTCGTGCGGGTGGCTAACAAAGGAGCCTATGTCTCTTGGCCTTTTCCATGGGTCCTTGCCCAGGGCTACCTGTTACTGGTATTTGAGTAATTTTAAACAGTGCACGATATCAGGATTTTTCCTGAATGGTCTCAAAAATTGACTCATTCCCTGCCTTTCTCAGTTATTCTGGAGTATTGGGATGGATGGGTAGATTTGGAAAATACAGTCCTTGTTTTCTGCCTGGAAATAGTCCTAAAACTGTCTTTCTGTTATCAAATTAGCCATCTGGCCACTTTTATGTAGAGGACAGGATCACTGAAGGTTAAGAGTTAAGCTAAAACCGTATAAAAGTTGCCGTTATTTTTTCCCATAGTGCCAAAATGATAATGAGAAACATCATGTATTGTATCTTTAAGGGAGCCCACATGAATTTGGGCACCTCAGATTTGATTTTCTGCTCTGATACTGTATTCTAGAGTCATTCCTTGCCCTTAAGAAGATGATTTCAAGGCCAGCAACCACACAGAAAAGAATAACCAGTCTTATGAATCAATTTCATGGAAATGTTTGTTTAAATTCTATGCTTTTAGAAATACAAACCAATTAGTTGTTTGAGAAAAGTTCTGAGAAAAAGGAGAATCATGGGGATATGAGGAAAGAAGGATGTGGTGACAGATTTGTCTCTGCTCCTTTTTCTACTCTGTTTGGCATAGACTATACTTTTTGAAGTTCATGATATGATAAATCACTTAAATGTTTTTCATGTTGTGTTTATCCTCTGCTCAATGTTTCTGCTAGTTGGATTGGAGTCTGCTTTTGTGAAGAGTTGATTCTGGGGTAAGATGCTCAATATTCGTAGGATAAATGCACTGGAGGAGATGCAGGATGGAGGACAGTTTTCTCCATCATAGCCAGGGCAGGGAATCAGAATAAAACGAACATTGCTAAATTGCTGTCCTTCTGGGCTAGAGTCTTACCTCTGCTTTTTTGAGGTGTATAGAAGGGTCATTGTTTGATTTTCTGAGCTATGAGCACCTCTCAAAAACAGGGATTTGTATTTTTGGTCTCTGCAGTGTCCTCATTACAGCATGAAAACAAAGTAAGGTCACAGGACATGGAAAATGTGTTTCTCTGGGAAATTCTGGATATGAAATAAAAAGAGAAGTCCTAGATCAGGAATTTTTAGATCTTCTTGAACAAAACATAACTTTAGATATCAGAAACAAAATAATATGGTTCAAGCCCAGTCCTACTTCCATGTGGTCTGGGTATGTGGAGCATTGAGAAACTTTATGAATTTCTGCTGGAGAAAAGGAATCAGGGATTTGAAATTAACAATGATAAAAAGGATAGATAGGTGCAAAATAGACAAAAATACGTTACACATGCAGAAGCGGGATCCATTCATTCTAATTGTAGGGAGTGAGGAAGCACTCTAGAGAGGAGGTGGTATTTCAGTAAGATTCAAAATATTTCAACAGGTTGAGAATTGGAGAGGGGGAAGTATTTCAAAGGGAGGCAGTACTTAAGCACAAAAGCATGAAAGGCCTTATTGCTGAGAATACTCACTTCCCAGAGGCATTGAATACAAGTGGAATAAGTCCAGGGTTTCTTTCTCAGACCTGACCTAAGAGCAAAATATGTGATCTGCATCAAGTCAGTCTCCTACGTGCAAACTCAGATGCAGATCGCTGGCTCAGAATGACCAAAGTCTTCAGACATCACAAGACATATGCAGTGACCGAAAATGAACAGAGCCCTGGGAGGGAGAAAAGGCTTCAGTCAGATTTTGTCCTATTCTATAAATAGATTTTTCAGATTACTTAGAATCTTAGAGTTACCTTTTTTTTTTTTTTTATTCTGAGTATCATTCATAGAGGTTGAAAATGAAAAAAATGTTTCTTAGAACGTATTACATTTGGAAAGAAGCATCCTTTTGCGATTATTAGTGATCCTGATTATTGATTACTACTCCGAATTTTGAACAATGGGCATACTAAACTTTCACTACTTGTTAACATTTCAGTTAAAACAGGCTAGGCAGAGACCTAGACAAGACAGAGTTGCTCTGGAGTATAGATGGCTTTTAAAAGCATCTCTTGCTTTATGCTTCCGTAACAGAAAGACCAGGAGACAGTTTTTACCGGAAAATGAGATATCTGCCTTATGGTATCCAGATGTCATTCTTGTTTTACGTAAAGTGTGTGAGCACGCTTGCTTCCCTCTTTTTGTGTGTGTGTATATTCATCATCTGGCTGTTATCTTTGTAGAGGCACAGTCTCCTTAAAGGTTTTCCAAAAATAGCAAATGAATCAAGGGAAGAGGAGGAGGATTAGAAAAGTTTTCTGGGTTAACCACTCAGCTATAACAACACTTGAGTACTACATTCTGGATCAGGAAGAAATACTGAATGCATAAGCAAAGAAGCAACATGGAGTATGGAAAATGAGTGCCCACACACTTGTGAATGCAAAGAAGTGACTACCTGCCACAGGTGATAGAGTGGAGGAAAAAGTTCAGCTGAAAAGCCAGCGAAAATGCCTATCTATCTACCTGTTTGGATTCCTTTCTTCACTAGAGATGAGTGGCTCCAACAAAACCCTAGCGTCCTCATGCAGTAAGGGATCTTTGGGTTAACTAAGTTCCCATATCAACTAATGACTAGTTCTGAAAGAGTTGAATATACCAAGTACATTTGTTGCAATAACAAACACTATTCCTCTTTTATTTTTATTTGGTGACTCAAAAGCAATTTAGTTGGGTGATAATATTTTGTATTGCACGGAGTCATCATTAGGAACATTAAGATAGTTATAGTTTTAAAAAGGAATGCAGATTTTTATGCAAAGGAGGTTTAATTTTATTGCCATAAAATGTCAGAACAACTTGAATTTGGTAAATGCCTGCTTCTTCTAAAATTTAAAGTTTACTAGTCCATCACTGCTTAGTGCCTTAGGGAAGAAGTATTATCTCACCAACTCAGGGGTGAAAATACTTAAAATGCCTCTTCAATTGGTGTGCAGCAAAGCTAAATAAAAAGAAGGAAAGATTTGGGTTGTTTACATCTTGATTCAGAGAACTAACCACAGAAAGGCATTGTCTTTAACAAAATTTGGCATTAAATTTGTGCATCCCCTTATAGAGTACAAAACACTGTCATTCATATTTATTATTTTTTATATCAACTCTCTGTGCTGCATTTCACATATATAAGTCTTGAGAAGATGAATGATGGAGCCCAAACTAAGCAGCTATTAAATGGCCATGATGTGACTTGAAACAGTTACTCTCACTGCAGGTACTATACTTTTTCTACTAAACCTCATGCTTTAACTTCAAGTTTTCAGCAGAGATTTGTAAATTTCGGGAAGTTTTCCAATGGAGAAGATCTTGGGGGCAAGTTCATAGACTAATGAGGCAACCGTCTCCTATTTCCTGTTTTGATTGTGGTTTCATTGTTAATTTTCTCCTTCACCTCTTCCTTCTTCTCTTCCTACTTTTCCATCATCATCATGTCATCATCATCATCATCATATCTCATCATCAAGCTTAGCTTACACATGGGGCAGAGGTTGTGATGATGAAGTAATCATTCTATGCCATCTCCTTTCCTCTTCATTTGTGTTAGAATTTATCTAGTTATTATGGATAAAGAAGAAGAAAAATATATCTCTTTTATTCTTTATCTCTCTCTCTCTCAAATAATCCTCTTCTTTCTTTGCTTATTCACTTTATCCTTTGTATCTTCCCCACTTTATCAACTCTTCCACCAAATATCTAACCACAGAAATTCCAAAGCAGCTGTTTTCTGGGACAAAATGATCCTCTGCCTCCCTGTTTGGGCACCACCCTTGCATACCAGAGATAGACAGGCTGTTCTGATCTCCCTTTGCCTAAAAATCCAGTTAACCACCTTCACAGGCTTCATTCCACAGGCCACACATCAGCCCATGGCTTCAGTAATATGGAAAGAGGTAATTGTTAAATTTCAGTGCAGAAGCAGAAACCAGTATATTTTGCCCATAATGGCAGTAAATCTAACCCCTCTACCACCACACACACAAAATCGCTTTCAGCTGTGTCAACAAACAGAGCTTTAATTTAACATCCAAACTCTGAGATCACAGTTTCTCAACTTTAGGAAGTCTTCTCCTAAACTGGGCAATATCAGGCTAGAAGGAGCAGGGTGGGTGGGGATTCTCTCTGGGTAAGGAAAAAATGTATTCTCCCACAGATGTGGGATTGCCCTTCAGATCCATTCTAAACAGCACCAATGATCCATCTAAAAAGATAGACATGATAGACATACTTGAAGGGGTAGAAATTCAAATCTTCCAGAGAGTCATAGGCAAGCTAAAAATAGTAGCAAGAACAGAAACAAATGATAGTTAAGGTTAACTTTGGTATTGTACATCAACTGCTGTGGCTATGTAGTCATTGGCCAGTCTCAAAGAGAGGTTCAGAATCTCCGAAACTGTGGCGTGGAGGTGATGGTGATCTACTCAAGTCCCATGTCAAGACTGAGGTACTCATTCCTCCATCTGTAGGAGTATGGCAGTGGATGGCTCCCAGTTGATTCTCCTCCAAGAACTGGCCTCGGCCATCAGTGCTGCCTTGCCCAAGGTCATGTCCCATCCCCAGGGTCTTCCCACACCAAATGGCTGTCCGGTGTATGTCAAGGCAGCACAACTACGGGGGTCACCACAGCCCCAGGGCTTCCCATAGGATGGCTGGGGCCCCTGCTGTGCATGCATCACAGTCCAGCCTCTCTTGGCCCAATCCTAAAAGCAGTCCTCCATAAAACTTTTACATGCAATCTCAGAGCCTCAGAGTCTGTCCCCTGGAGATCCTGATCTACCACAAATTCTTTCAAAACAGTTAAAGAATGTTGGGACATGCTGGAGAAAACAACCCCTGGGTATCTGCCACAGCTATTCTCCATATTCCAGGAATAAAACAAAACCACCTCACTAAGAATCCTTAGAATGCCCCTTGCTATGAAAGAACCAAATTTTATCTCTAAACAACCCACAGAGGTGAGATGTCAATGGCTCCACCAGGTACACCAGTAGTATGTGTCATTTTCCCACTTGTCCTTACCAGTTCCTTTAAGTGAGGAACATTTTGAGCAACAGGTTTTTTAAAGGAGTTGCAGAGTATTCTCACATTAATATCTATAGAATGATAATTAGAAAAGATAAAAGGATACTTTTATCATATGAATTGAGAATGATTTTCTCATCTGAACATGACTACAAATGTGTTCACATTTTTGTTCCTTCTGTCCTGATCCCTGAGTCCTTAGCACATTGGCAACAATGATTGGCTCAATTCTTTCACAAAGTTTATTTTGATTAATTGGTTAAATTTTAAATAAATTGGATACAGTTTTTATTTTATTTTTATTTTATTTATTTTTTATTTTTTTAAACACAGAGCCTCGTTCTCTCACCCAGGCTGGAGTTGCAATGGTGTGATCTCGGCTCACTGCAACCTCCACTTCCTGGGTTCAAGCGATTCTTGTGCCTCAACCTTCCGAGTAGCTGAGATTACAGGCACATGCCACCACACCTGGTTAATTTTTGTATTTTTTGTAGAGACGGGGTTTTACCATGTTGGCGAGGCTGGTCTCGAACTCCTGACCTCAGGTGATCCACCCGCCTCGCCCTCCCAAAGTGTTGGGATTACAGGCGTAAGCTACTGCGCCCGGCCATATTTATAGTTTTAAAATCCTTTTTAGTCACTGTGCAGCCCCCATGATCCCATGTTCTGTAGCTGACTAGAGGTTTATGAACTTTTTTAAAGGTAAGTTATGATGGCTATTAGTGGGTAAAACTTTCTCTTCCAAACTCTGTGGGTGCTGCTCATAATCCATGGGACTTGTTCCTCAAATAAATGCTCAATTTCTTGATTTGCAATTTGGGATTTTCAAATCTATGGCTTCCAAGTTCTACATTAGATACTAAAATCAGGTTATCAGATAGGCAGGTAGTTTAGCAAAGTACATATGCTTATTTTATTTCTTAGGTTCTAGAAAATCTGGTCTAAATCTAAACCTGGTCATTCTTTTATGTTTGGAAAATCCTCCTACATCAGGAGTTGGGGGATGACCATAGTCAAGAATCGAAAAGAATGTTCAGAGTTGGGAGCTGAGCAGAACTTGTGGTATTGAATCTATACCTTCCTTTCTTCAGTAGCTTTGAAGGAAAGTCACAGTCAATGAAATGAAGAAAAAAAAGGAAGTATGTGGGGTTTGGGGGGGTATTTTTATTGAAGTTTATTAAATTACATTACCTAAAAGTAATTATAGTAAGATGCACATTTCTCAAATTTTGATGATCCCAGTTGAGACACAGGACATTTACATGGAACTTTGCATCACCCAAGAAAATTCCCTCAGGCTTTTTCCCAGTCAGTCCCCTACTCCCTCCCCAGAAAGTTAATCTCTGTTTCCATATTATCCTGACAAATTAGCTTTGCCTGTTTGCCTATTCTTTTTATTTATATATTGTTAACTTTTCAATTTTTAAAATTGTTGCGGGTACAGAGTAGTAGTATGTATTTATGAGGTGCGTGAGATATTTTCATACAGTCTTTGCCTATTTTTGAAATTCATAGAAATGGACTCACGTGTCTGGCTTCCCCATCCCACCTCTGACCTCAACGTATTATCTTTGAGATTCCTCCACGTTCTCACATGTGTCGGTAGTTAATTCAGTTTTTCTGCTTTGGTTGACTCATTTTCCATTGTTATAAATATACCACAATTTGTTTATCCATTTTCCTTTTAATGGACCTCATGTTGCTTTTAGTTTTTGGCTATTGTGAATGAATCTGTAAAGAACATTCCTGTACAAGTTACTTGGTGGACATATGTTTTCATTTCTTTTGGGTGAATACCAAGGAGAGGAATTGCAAGATCATAAGTAACATTTGGCATTTTTAAGTTTTTAAATTTTAACCATTCTAGTGGGTGTATAGTGGCATTTCATTGTAGCTTTAACTTTATTCCCCTGATTACTCACAGTGTTGAGTGTTCTTATATCTTCTTTTGTGAAATGTCTGTCCAAACGTTTTGCCCATTTTTATTGGGTTATTTGTCTTGTTTAAAAACTACTTAATTGCAAGAGTTCTTTATATTGCCTGAATACATATCCTTTGTGAAACATACGTATTTTTGGTGTTCTATTTTATACCGTTTCTTGGCTTTTTATTTTTAGCCTTTTGCTTTGTTCTTCAGTAGTTGATCTAGGGATCTATCTACCTATCTACCTACCTACCTATCTGATATGGTTTGGCTGTGTCCTCACCCAAATGTCATCTTGAATTGTAATCCCTATAATCCCTACATGTCTGGGGAGAGACCTGATGTGGGGTGATTGGATCATGGGGGTGGTTTCCCCCATGCTGTTCTCATGATAGTGAATGAGTACTCATGAGATCTGATGGTTTTATAAACGGCTCTTCCTTCTTCGTTCCTCATTCTTCTCTCTCCTGCTGCCACGTGAAGAAGGTCCTTGCTTCCCCTTTGCCTTCTGCCATGATTGTAGGTTTCCTGAGGTCTCTCCAGCCATGTGCAATTGTGAGTTAATCAGACCACTTTCCTTCATAAATTACCCAGTCTCGGGTATTTCTTTATAGCCGTGTGAAAACAGACTGATACACTATCTATCTGTGTTAGTTTGTTCTCACACTGTTATAAAGAAATAGCTGAGACTGGGTAATTTATAAAGAGGTTTAATTGGCTCCCCATTCTGCAGGCGCTATAGGAAGCAAGGCAGCATCTGGGAGGAGGCTTCAGGGAGCTTTGGCTCACGGCAGAAGGCAAAGCAGGAGCAGGTGTATTACATGGCAGGAGCAGGACCAAGGTCGGGGGTGCCACACGCTTTTAAACAACCAGATCTCATGAGAACTCACTTACTGTCACAAGAACATTGCCAAGAGGCATGGTGTTAAACTATTCATGAGAAACTACCTCCATGATCCAATCATCTCCCACCAGGCCCTACCTCCAACGCTGGGTATTACAATTCAACATGAGATTTGGGTGCGGACCCACATCCAAACCATATCACTGTCTGTCTATATATCTCTTACTATAGTAAGTCTTGAACTTTTCATGTAATGTAAGAGGCTTACAACAGTATAATGCCATTTGCCTTCCCAGTCTTTTTTGCTATTACTGTCATATAATTTGCTACTATATAGATTACAAACCCCAAATTACAAGGCTTTTATTTTAACTTTAAATCTATTTTTTCAAAGCTGTTAGGAAAAAATGGTATTGTGTGTTTATCTACTTCTTTACCATTTCAGGCACTTTTAAAGCTTTCCTGTAGAACAAAGTTACCAAGTTTCAGACTAGTATCATTTCAGCATGAAAACTTGTTTTTTAGCATTTCTCACAGTGTAGGTCTGCTGGCGAAGAATTCTCTCAGCTTTAGTTGCTATGAACATGTCTTCATTTCATCTTTGCTTTGAAGGGTGTTACTACTAGATACATGTTCTTTTTCTGGATATAGAGAACTCTAGGTTGACAGACCATTTGTGTGTGTGTGCGTGTGTGTGTGTTTTGAAATGAGACTGCACTATTTTCCTGAAAGGTCAGCCATTATTTTCATTGCTATACTGCTACATATTGTTTATTTGTCTGTTTTTAGGATATTCTTTCTGTTCAGAATGTGTTATTATGTGCTTACAATGTGTGGCCATTATTCCCACAGGCTTTTTATTTTTTCCTATCACCTTCTTCTTCTTCTGAGACCGAGTACAGAGACAATTACAGCTTGCTCTTTTCTCATAGGCCTCGAGTGCTTTGCTCAATGTTTTCTTCAGTCTTTTTTTTTTTTTGCTTCATTTTGGATTATTTCTTCATGTGCTAAGTCCAACATTAGGGCCTGCTCCAAGACAGTTTCTGTTGACTGATATTTTTCCTGAATATAGGTTATACCATCTTATTTCTTTGCCTATCTTATATTTTGTTGAAAACCAGTCATTTTAGCAAATACATGATGTCAAAATTCTGGATTCTGACTTTCCCCTCAAAGGTTGTTGTCATTTTGTTGTTGCTGCTGCTGCTCTTGTTGTTTTAGTAAGTTGCCTAGACTTATTCTGCAGAACTTGTTTCCCCACTGATGTCAGGCAGCTATTTTTTTCTTTTTTTTTTTTTTTTTAATTCTTATTTTCATTTTACTAGCCTGGGTTCCCGTGGTATTCCCCTGCATCTCATAGTTCAGTGGTCACCCAAATGTTGTGCTCAAACACCTCAAGCCAGCAGAGCTTCCACCTTCTGCTGATAAGCCTGTGTGTGTAACAGGAGCATGTTCCAAACTCAGACAGTTTTCAAGTCTTCCCTTGATTTTACTTTCAACTGGGCCCCTCTGGGTGTCCCCTGAGCATGTGTGTAGCATCCCGTCTCAGTGTGCCTGGGGTCTTATCTAGGCTTTCTGCAGTGCTCTTATTTCTAGGATCTCCCTGCTACGTGTCTGGTGAGTCTGCCAGCCTGAAATGCACCCCATCTGTGAGAGCAACCTCAGGCTATGAGGTGTGTGGGTTACTGGCCTTATTACTTTTACTGACAGTCCCACTAGACACGAGTGAGCCCTGCTAGCAGTGAGCTGCTGGCTTTCATGACCAGCCCTGCCCTGGTAGAACTACCAAGACCCCTGAGCTGGAGAGATGATGGGAGCAGCCTCAAGCAAGAATGCTATGGAGGCCCACAGTCTATCTGTCTTTTATTTAATGAGTAAATGCTTCTCAATTGGTTTGTTTGCTTATTTTCTTGTCTTTGCTTAGTTTCCAAAGGCCTCAGATTGTTATTTTTGACAACGTTATCCAATTTTATAGTTGTTTCTTGAGGAGATTTACTGATTATCATGGTGAGAAATCTTGCTCTGACAGATACATCTTGACAAAGGAGAGACGGAAAAAGACAAAGGCTATGATAGCATGAGAAAGCTACTAGGAACAGTTTTCCCTGTGATTTGTAAACCAGTAACTAAACCTCCAGGCTTTTGGTTCAAGGAGCTGTGAGGATTAAATGTCCCTGAATAGAGTTATTTTAACTAAATGACTCAACGATGAGACATGTTTAATAACATGCATAATTATTGTGTCAAGCAAATTAAATACTAGTGATAATTTATAGAAAATATATAACTATATTTTATACATATGTATATGTATCTTTTTGTAATATACATGATATATACTATGAAAATTATAATTATTACCATATCTAGCTCAGAAAAATCTTTATTTTTTAAATTTTGAGAATGATTAAGGATCCCAGAGACTATCAGCATCAGCATTTTCCCTTGATACTTAATGAAAATTGATGCCATCCTAAATTACATGTTCAAATGTAAGTGTTCTATTCCATGCTCTTTGTTTCTGTCTGATATTAGGGACAGAGAGAAATTATCGGCCCCTCCATCTCTGCTCCAACTCTCTGAAACCTTTACGAGGACCTCATGTTCCCTTAACTGGAGGCAAAGCCCTTTCCTTCCAGCAGCAGCGAGGAGAGGTGGTGAACACGCAGAGTGACGGCCTCTCAATGCCCTGCCATGTGACTGGCTCACAGCCTTCTCAGCCTGTGTGTAAAAGGGAGTTTATGGGCCCCCCGATGGCTCTGGCTCTGAAGAGATGGAAGAAAAAAAAGGGGTCTTCTGAGCATCAGGAAGCTGAGGCTGTCTGCTGGGAGGCTTCTCTGACATCACTCCCTCACTTTCTACCACCCTGCTCACCTGCCTCCAGGCTCTGGCAACTAGGCTGCTTGCCATGGGCCTCCAGGCCAGCATGGAAATCCCCACAGCAGAGGGAAATCCCAGCAGAGGCCAAGGGTCCCAAGGATAGCATGTAGGCTTGGAAGGGCTACGGAGAGGGGCAGGAGGGCCAGCTGCTTGGGGCAGAAGTAGGCTAGCCTAAAGACCTCACTGATTTTCACTGAACTTCTGCTCAGCTTCTGTTGGCCCCTTCTGATCTCCTGTAAGGTTTTTTTCTGGACATCAAGGAGTGCACTAATCAAGCTTTACCTTTTGTTTTTGTTACTTGTGTGTTTCGTCTTTTTCCTCAGACAGCACGTTAGGATGTGTGGTGGTGGCATTATTTCTTCAGCCATTTATCTTTCTATAATCTTTCCATAGTCCCCTCCCTATTTCTCTGCAGGTTCAGTTTTTTTTTTTTTTTTTTTTTGAGACAGGATCTTATTCTGTCACCCACACTGGAGTACAGTGGCACAATCATAGCTCACTGCAACCTTTGCCGCTGGGGGGCAAGCCATCCTCCCACCTTAGCCTCCTGAGTAGCTGGGACTACAGGTGCACACATCACCATGCCTGGCTAACTTTTGTATTTTTAATAGAGATGGAGTTTCACCATGTAGCCTACGCTTGTGTTAAACTCCTGGGTTCAAGTGATCTGCCTGCCTCAGCCTCCCAAGGTGGTGAGATTACAGGCATGAGCCACTGCAACCGGCCTCTGCAGGTTCAGCTTTTAATATTTTGCATGAGTTCATCAGGTCAAATTCTAAATGTGTTCCAAATAGAATACAAAACATTCTGGTAATTGACCAGTACAGTGTTTCTCAATCATAGCTGCTCGCTAGAATCACTAGGTAGACGAGCGATTTGAAAATCCTGGTACCCAGGCTGTACACTCCCATCCAGTGAGACGAGAACCTTGGTGGTGCAATCCAGGTAGTCTGTACTAAGAAACAGTGCTCTCATGGCAAGTGATACCTTTATGTGGCACGCTAATATTTGTCTTTGCTGTTTTATCTTAAACCAACATTTACCACATCCTCAAGGGATACATTAGAATATTAATTAGCAAAGACTATAGCCACGCAGAAACTGAATTATATCATGGTCTCCATTGTAGTCTGTAAATACTTCTGAGGTTGTGTTGGCAGAATGCCTTTCAGTGTCCTTGTATTTGCTAGCCGCTTTGGTGGCTGACAGCCTAAGAGAGACTTGCCTCAGGAGAGCAAATAAGAAAAAACAAATAAAACTGTAGATATGAATGTAGTCACATTTCAAAGACTGCTGGCCCATTATGTAAAATGCAGTGACACATTATTACAAATATTTACCTTAATTTCCCCCCCTGTAGTCTTTGTTCTCATTTAAACACTGAATGGCCATTGACTTCTTTTGAAAAAGAAAAAAGTGGTAAGTCTTTCACTACCTTTCTTTTAAGACTCGACTTAGCTTTCCTAGTCCTGCTTTTTGAGATGACTTGATTGCCTCTGTTTCAAGCTCAGTAGTTCATTTCTTCAGCCTCTAAGCCGTTTCACCTTCCTTTAGGCCATGGATAGAAAGCTGGTGAAAGTCAGCAAATATTTTGCATAAATAGTTGCTGGACCCCAAACCTCTAAAAACCAACTTTTGAGTGTTTTTTTCTTTTTAAGGAGAAATGGGTAGAGAAGTGATCATCAGTTTTAAGGATCTGGTGCCTAGCAAGGTGCCAGCAAGCAGTCTGAAAGCCCCGGATATTTGTTGAGAACCTGAAACACAGTGCTTGATGGAGTTCTCCTCTATTTCTAATTCAGGATGGTATTTGGGGGTTAGCAGTCAGAAAGAATTTTCCAGTATGAGAGAGGTAAAAGGGAAGAATGTGTCATCCAGTAGAATTTTGGCAATTCCATTTTAGAATTTTCTTTTAATTGGAGAGACATATTGTTTGTTTGCTTTTTTAAAAAAAGAATCACAGTTATTTTAGGATGTGTGATCCTGGAAGAGTTTATATTCAGATCTATTTAAAAGAAAAACATTTAACTTTTTTTCAAGACTCAATACCTGCTTCACGTTTTCTCACAGTGCATAAGTTTGTCGGGCGTGTTTCTATACTCATTGGAAAGAATAAATGACAACTGGAAATAGAAGGACCGGGGCAGCTGCAAATGACAGGCAGGTTGCACACTGGAAATGCCATGGGGTACCATTCCAGAGACCGCAATACAAGCAGTAATTCCTAGACCTGTGAACTTCAGTGGTCCTGAGAAGCAGATAGGACCTTTTTCATACCAGTAATGACAGTGAAGAATCACAGCTGTCATTTCCACCTCTGCTTCCAATATTCAGTTGACTAGTGTTTAAGGTTATTTAGTGTTTTTATTTTCAGATCTGGTCTATGCGTTTCTACCTTAGTCCATTTGGGGGGTAATAGCATAGGCATAGGAAGAACATCTACTAACCTGGTAGAAAAGATGCTCTGATAACATATGCATCATTTATTTGGACAATAATAACATTCCTAGGAGCAAAGGTCAGACTGTGCCTTTCATAATTTTCTCAGATAGTCTTCTTTTAGCCACGGCACCTCAGTTGGGGCAACCATGAAGTACAACTAATTTTCCAGTAGAGGACAGAATTATGGTTTGCTATGTAGAATAATCTCAGCCTGCTATAATTTATGTTATTTTCCTCCCCGTTCTTCCTGTCATTCCCATCATGATATAATAGCTCGGTACTACCCAAGAGTCATGGAAAACTAGATGGAATTGCTTGGCCTGGTCCTCTGGATAAACATCTCTTGCCATTGTCAAACTGAGGGTCCTCTCTTAGCCCAGTCACCTGGATTCTCCATATGATTCTGGAATCTGGGTGTCCGTTGAACTCTCACAGAAGATCCTCTGGAGGGAAAACCATCCACTCAGTCCACAGCCAAGCCGGGATAGGATAGGTATGGAGAGTGCTGGGTTTTCAGGAAGCAGGAGAAAGATCACCAGGCTGAAGGGCTTCTCCAGGTCCTTTCTGAAAGCAGATGTGCTAGATCCTCATGCCAGTGCAAACTGTTTAAGGACTTTTACTCATATACTGAATATTATAAGTCTCTGTAATATTCAGGAGAGTGGACAAGGTATAGAACATAACGTCAGACACAAGTCTCCCCCATTCTGGGAAGTTATAGCCTGTTGAAAAAATCTCCATGAAATTATTAAACATCAGTGTCTTGGAGGATGTGTCCAGTGTATTTGGAATGACCAGGAATATGCTGTGGAGGAAGCAGGATTTGAGTTGGGCCTTGAAACCTGTACGGACTGTGCCTGGGTGGAGGGAAGGGAAGAACTAACTGCATAGTAGTAGACTGCGATAGCTTGGACCAAACCTGAGGTTCAGAGCTCATGCCAGGAAAGGACCCACTATAGTGACTTGTATACATTTGTCCAGGGAGATAATGACCGTGCCTAGAGGACTGGCAAGGCTTCGGACTTTCACTGGAATATGTCCTCGGACCCACTGTAAACCTATTTCAGCATGTTTTGCTAAGGGCAGGATGTCCTGGAGCATGTATAGCAACAGACAGAATGACAGAGCAGGATACAGGGAGCTGTCTGTTACCATTCACACTAACAGCATCCTGCTTGTCATTTGGCTTGACTTAATATCTTTCGAGCTCTGTGCCTATCTGTGGGTTGGAGACAGTTTGTGCTGTTGTTCCTTTGTGGAGCTTCTCCTCCCCCCGAGGAAGAAAGCCTCATTTATACCCAGGACAGCTCTCCAGATTATTCCGGAGACAGCTCAAAAGACCTGTCTCCTCAGGGAGGATGCCTGATAAGGTCCTCTTCAGGGAAGGGCTTCTCAAATTTTACCATGCATAGGACACACCTGGGGGTCTTGTTCAAAAGGTCTTAACTCATTAGGTCTGAGATGTCACCCAACATCCTGCCTTTCTAATAGGCCCTCTGGTGATGCTGATGCTGATGGTCCGGGGACCACACTTAGTAGTGAGGCTTGCGGCACCGTACAGATGTTTATGGCAACAGGATGGCTCAGGAAGGTTGAGCGTGGGAAGGAGCAGGATGGAGCAGAAATACTTTTCATATGAGACTAGAGCCGCCCAGGCTCCCACATAGACTTTTCAATGAGTCATGGGCACTATCCACCCAGGCTCACACTTCCCATTAGAAAGTGCTCCCCGAGGATGTGCCTACGCTGAAGCCTCAGGAAGACCATGCCTTTCCCATAAGAAGCCCAGGGAAGAAGCTTATGCCTTTCCAGCAGAGAAAGGCAGCGGCAAGCTGAATGCTCGGGTGCTTTCGCCTTTTCTCCCCATCAATGGCAGGTTGGAAGGCGGAGCTGGTGGCTTGTTCCGCTCTGTTCAGCTCAGCTGGTGTTTATTGCCTACCTGCTCTGGGCCCAACACTGTGCTAAGTACGTGGATCTCTGGTGAAGGGTGAAAAGTGGTCTCTGCTGCCCAGGGGCTTACTGTATGATTGGGACAAATAAACTGAACACTTACAAGCAATGAAAGAAAAACATGAGTAGGGATATAATTATGTGCTAAATTGAATATAATCAAGTGCCAAACCCATGACACAAGCAGTAAGTGCTGTGAAAAGTCGGGAGGGTTTGGATGTTGGCTTAGCTCCCTGAATCCAGAGTTGCAGTTTCTAAATTGAGGGTTCTATTGTTTGACTTGCATTGGGTTTTAAAGATCTTGTGGATAGAGAATTGAGAGCTACTGGGTGGGGCAAAAAAAAAAAAAAAAGAGTCCAGCACAGAAACACAAGCCACTTGTTTTAGGTCCTAAGAGCCCCACAGTGAATGCAAATCATACCCCCACCGACCACCCCAGACCTCCCCATCCCTCCAGTGAATGAAACATTTCTTTAAATGGAACCACCCCTAGATAATGATGTCATTGCTACACTGTGCTGGGGTTGACTGGACATTCTCACAGCTTGTAGAGGATTCAGCCTAAAGTGAGTTCTTCCCATAGAAGGTGAATAATAATGAGGCTTAAAGGGAAAGGCCATCTTGGGATCTCAGGGCAGATACCTTATAGTTTGTGGATGGGACAGACAAAATAAGAAGGGGCTGGGAAGGGCCCTTGAAGGCAGAGAGGGAATTCCTGTCTTTCATCTTGTTCGTGAAAGCCCTGTGGAAGAACAGTGCCATTCAGCACTTACACAGCGCTGTAAACTCTTTCATAAACATCAGGCAGTAAAGTCACTTGCTCCTCCTGGAGCATGAATGCACATTGGTCTCCTCCTATTTCTAAGAATGATTATGGACACACTGACAGGAAACACTGGTACATCCCTTGCCCTGCCCAACTGGGAGTACAGGCTAATCCCATCATGGCAAAATCTATCAGGCGGCTCATCTGTCTCGTGTGTGAACCAAGCACCAGTCCTCCATAGCTCCCCGTGTAAGAAACATACATGAAATTCTCTAACATTTCCCATGGGAAATCTCTCTCCCAACTAGGATGGAGGGAAAAGGTGGCACCTCACCTCCTTCCTGATGGTGGGGTCAGGATACTCACTCCCAGCTCCCTTCAAAGAGGTCCCCATATACCCTCCTCTTTTGCACTGTAACTGGGTCTATATCCTTTTCTGGACTAGTGGCCCTGAAATCATGGGACCCCTTGTTGAACATCTCCTGTGTGGAGTCTGTTTCATGCTCACGTTGGTATCTGAGACTGACTGTGGGGTTGCCTCAGGCTAGACAGAGGCAGGAGGAGTGCTCCTGAAACACTGGCTCACACCAGCATCTGTTTTCCATAGATGGAAAAACGCTGATAGGAAATTGCCAAAATCCACCTGCAGGCTGTGCTTGAAAGAAATCCTTTGCATCTGCTGATCTCACTTTCGCTATCAGTAGCACGTGGAGCCCCAGCAGTCCCCAGTTGGGATTCGTGGGCCAAATTTAGCCCACAAATGCATTTTCGTTAGCTGGCCTTGTGGCTTGTAAAAATCTGAATTACTTCTTAACATTTTTAAATGGGTGTAGTTCTCTGTAAAAGTCTGGGTTTCTGGTTTCTCTTGAAAAACTGCAAGGGATCTGGCAACCCAGGCCATGCTCCTGCTTGAGCACGTTGATCTGAAGCAGAGGTACCCCTGCACGCAGCTTGTCCCTGCACCCGTGTGCTCTCCCAGCCCAGCCTCTGTGAGCATTTGGGTCTTTGACCTTGAGTCACAAGAACAGCCTGGATTTACTTCATGTTGATTTTATGGGTGATGTTCCTCAGGTAGGCAAGGAGTCAAGGTAGGGTGGGGCAGGCGCAGTTTGGGAAAAGTAGAATGCTGATTTTAGGATAGCTTAGAAATGATCTAAAGGCAGAGAAATAATGTATGTGCTTCTCAGATCATCCATGGAGAAGGAGCAGTTTGTTTGTTGCTTTCCAATCCATCCCAGATCTGTGCTTTTGTAAAATACAATATGAATTCCTACAAAAATGAAAGGGATAGAAGACATACAAGATACAAGGCAAATTTTATTATTAGATTTTATAGACACGAAATTCATTTTAACGAACATGATCAGAATAAGCATAGGAAAAAGAAAATATTTAAAAATATGGTGCATTTAATGTATGCAAATATAATGTAACTATAGAGGATCACTTTTGTACTAATAGCCCCTTTTCTCTCTGCAATGATAAACTAAGGAAATTATGAGTAAAATAGCAATATATCATGTTAAATACACATAGGCATACTTTTAATGTACACAGTGTATGCCAGTATTTAAGGTTCTAGATGCAATGTATGAGCGTGCTTCTTGCTTGTCAGTTGATGTAGCATAACTGGATTGACCATGGCACCACTCATGCTGAAGATGTTTCTGCTTTGTTCAGTAACATTTAGAGTAGCTTGAATCCAGTCTCACAGAGTTACCTTGACATGAAAGAGAATAAATACCAAAGTAACTTCAGGAATGTCAGGATATTCATTTTTAACTTTTTGCAGAAATGAAGTAAGTGATACAGTATTTCCAAAACTCACCTTTAATCCTTCACCAGTAGCATATTTGAACAATTTATCCTTTAAAGTTAAAATTAATTTTAATTTTAATGAAAGAAAGGGATTTTGGATTTATGAATTTCCTATTTGTAAAATATCCTTATGATGAAAACTTAAATTTAAAACTTAAATTTAAAACACAAAATTTCTAAGGTATAGGGCAATATCCTGGCAGATGTAAAATATTCTTATGATGGTAAGTTACATTTAAAACTTTCTACACAATTTCTAAGATACAGGGCAATATCCTGGCAGATGTAAAATATTCTTATAATGGAAAGTTAAATTTAAAACATTCTACAAAATTTCTAAGGTATAGGGCAATATCCTGGCAGATGTATAATTTCAAGATCATCACCTACTTCATTATTTATTATTAACTTATGGGACTTTCAGCACTCTTTAGAAACTCTGTTTGTCCAAGCTTCTACCTTTTTGCACTTTAATCTTATCTGCCATTGAAAACATGTCACATTCTTTATTTGCATGGAAGTATTAAGATCTCTAAAAAATATCAACGTTACCAAAGAAATAAGCGTGACAGACTGTCTAATTCATATCTTTGGAATGTTGAGGCTTGTTTCTTATCTTGTCTGGAACACAATAGGGTTTGTTGAATAGTTCATATATTACTGATAAAACCTTTCTCTTCGATAACTCATATCCCAGTAGTTGTGTATAAGCAGTTTCCATATCATTACAAATAAAAAGAATAATCTCAAATTTAGAGCATTAGCTTGTAGTTAACTTACAAATTGCATAAATACACCTTTTAGTCCTGCTAACATTTTTGTTTTGTAACAGGACTTTCTTGATAAGGAAGCAATTCATTGATTTACATTGTGGTATAGCAATTCCAGAATGTTTTTCTGCTATTGTAGCTATGCCATCTGAACATAATCCCAAAATTTAAACTCTAGGTCATATTCGTTGATTATTCCATCATGGTTCTATATAATTTAGATCTGGTTGTGTTATTGGAAATGAAACTTAGAAAACAAATTATTTACATTACTGTCATGTTCAGATTGCACATATATTGAAGGGATTGACATTTTAACAATACTTATGCACCTGTCCAGTTGCCGTGAAAGTTATATTGTTAGCTGTATTTTTAAAAAATATTTGCTTGTCATTTTTGGCCTGCATAACATTGTGCTATGGTGTCACTGGAAAATGGCAGTTGTGCTACCTGGCCTCATGAGATTCTCTTAGTGTTTCCAATCCAACATCTTTGAGACAATCTTTTATTAACATTTCAACAAATGCATGTGGGCCTTTAGATTTAGCAATTCAAAGTGTTCTTTCATAAGAAGCCCACCAAATGCATTTGTTTCTGGTGACTTTTTAATGCAATCCTCTTTATTTTCTAAATGATTCTTTTGGTGTTGAGTTACTTTTATAATTTGGAGGTCAACACGCCTTAGATTTTAATGTTTTCATTGCTTCATTAGTAAATGCATCTCTTCAAATAACACTGTTGTTTTAGCACTTAAGTACCAATTATGGCAAAACAACAACAACAACAACAACAAAAACTGAATTCAGTGCATGAAAGATCATACTTCTTAGGTACTAAGAGCCCCACAATGAATGCAAATCATACCCCCACCCACCACCCCAGACCTCCCCATCCCTCTGGTGAATGAAACATTTCTTTAGATGGAACCACCACTAGATAATGATGTCATTGCTACACTGTGCTGGGGTTGACTGGACACTCTCAGAGCTTGCAGGGGATTCAGTCTAAAGTGAGTTCTTTGTGGGGCTCTTAGTACCTGAGTAAAACTAGTACAGCTTCATGATTTCCACTTTTTTAGAATCTTGTCTGTTGTTATCATTTAGTTAACAAGTACAATCAGGATAGGTTGGTCTTCTCTTAGCAAAATAGTTTAGTGAAGCTTGTTTTCTATCTGTAAATTGGGATTACCATTAATAATATGAATTTCAGTTCTCTAATTTAGCTAATGACAAAGATATCAGACAGACTTGGTTAAAATTAAAACTAGTATAAGCAAAAAAAGTTACATATCTCATATATATTTATATCTTTCCTGATTTTTAAACACTTTTTGGGTAACAGCTGACAAAAGTATCCTTAAAAGTCACACTTCATGAAGTCCTGTTGTACATGACTAGTAGGCAGCTTGCATTACATGTGACTCACTAGGAAAGGGTAACAACTCACGCTGTTTTAACGATAAGTGTGAAATTGCTATAAAAGCATCTAAATGCTTACTCTCAAATGTCATAATTATCTTGTC
Source organism: Piliocolobus tephrosceles (assembly GCF_002776525.5). Taxonomy (NCBI): domain Eukaryota; kingdom Metazoa; phylum Chordata; class Mammalia; order Primates; family Cercopithecidae; genus Piliocolobus; species Piliocolobus tephrosceles. Next base: position 148,966,020 of record NC_045439.1, read on the forward strand.
ACAGACCCATAACAAATAGCTTGTGGATTGTCACTCGTCCATGAATAACATTTTGCATAGCACTAAAATAAATTCCTCCCCAAAGGCCCTTATGAAACCATTATAAATTATGTACTATCTCTTGAGAGATGCTGGACTGATAAACTGCTCTCTCAGACACTAAGATTACGGATTATATTTGGCCATGATTATCAAAACAAAGCAAAATAATGCCATTTACACAAGACAGCAGTTATTTTCTCACATTAAAGGAGTCTGAATTGGAGGTGGGAAAGGTAGTCGCTGATTATTTGCATCAGGGATCCAGGGTTCTTCTATCTTGTTGTTTCACTGGACATGGCTTTTTTGACTCAAAGAACTTCATCATCCAAAATGGCTACAGGAACTCCAGCCATCAGGTCCACATTCCAGCTAGCTGGAAGGAGGCAGGTGGTGGGTAAAGCAACTCCTCTTTTTAAGGAACTTCTTGGAGGTTGCATTCACTATTCTTCATACGTTTCATTGGCAGAAGCTTTACTTGCTAAGCCATAAACTGAATTGTAAGAGATGCATTCAATTGTCTATTGGTCTAGTGTTATTTAGTTAACAGATGCATTCAATATAAAATATTATAATAGACTTGCTTTTTTTGCATAAGAACATACTCATTATGTGAAGGTTTCGAGTCCAGGGGTTAGGCTGGAATATTTTCCAAATAAAAGCATGAATAACTTTGGAAAACGGCTATTAGGAACACTTATGACCAAGGCTGAAAACCTTCAAGGGGAGACTGCCTGTGCTAGGTGCCAGGTATATGGCAGTGGACAAGCAAGGTCTAGTAGAAGGGTCACAGGCAAACAGGGAATGGCAACATGGTAGGAAATGGGGTTTGAAGGATACTGCTGGAGTGATTTCACAGCAAAATACAAGATTTCAAATTGGAATCAGATGCAGGCCCTTCTTATGAAAGTGATATGTCCTGCAGAAGTCCTGCTGATTAGCTAAAAGATATACTTGAAGACAGACAGATTGGCATTACATTTGTTAATATAAAACTGCCAGTTTGTTTCCCCTAAATGCAGGTCAAGCCTAGGTAGGAACATCCATGATTAGAGAAATCCCAGGTCTTAGATACCCTAGAAAGAAGGCTCTCTGTGGCAACACATTATTAACAGGAGTTTCTGTCTCTCTACATAAGAAAACATAAACTAGGAAAAGAGGCTTTTTGTTCTTTAATCATACATGAATGTAGTTTTATCAGTAGAAGTTACTCACCTATTTAAAAATGTCCACTTGTTCAGATTAATAAGTTAGAATCAAGGGACTTCTCAAATGCTTGGATGTTGGTAAATATGTAAGTGTAGACATAGATATGTAGATGTTATCGTCAATTATATGTATATATGTATACACACACGTGCACGCACACACACACATATATATTTATACACACACTAAGTTCTAAGGTACATGTGCACAACGTGCAGGTTTGTTACATAGGTATATATGTGTCATGTTGGTTTGCTGCACCCATCAACTCGTCATTTTCATTAGGTATTTATCCTGATGCTATCCCTCCCCCAGTCCCCCAACAGGCCCCAGTGTGTGATGTTCCCCACCCTATGCCCAAGTGTTCTCCTTTTTAATGCCCACCTATGAGTTAGAATGTGTGGTGTTTTGTTTTCTTTCCTTGTGATAGTTTGCTGAGAATGATGGTTTCCAGCTTCATCCATGTCCCTGCAAAGAACATGAACTCATCCTTTTTTATGGCTGCATAGTATTCCATGGTATATATGTGCCACATTTTCTTAATCCAGTCTATCATTCATGGATATTTGGGTTGGTTCCAAGTCTTTGCTATTGTGAATAGTGCTGCAATAAACACACGTCTGCATGTGTCTTTATAGTAGAATGATTTAAAATCCTTTGGATATATACCCAGTAATGGGATGGCTGGGTCAAATGGTATTTCTAGTTCTAGATCCTTGAGAAATTGCCACACTGTCTTCCACAATGGTTGAACTAGTTTACACTCCCACCAACAGCATAAAAGCGTTCCTATTTCTCCACATCCTCTCCAGCATCTGTTGTTCTCTGACTTTTTAATGATTGCCATTCTAACTGGCATGAGATGGTATTTCATTGTGGTTTTGATTTGCATTTCTCTGATGACAGTGATGAGGAGCATTTTTTCATGTGTCTGTTGGCACATAAATGTCTTTTGAGAAATGTCTATTCATATCCTTTGCCCACTTTTTGATGGGGCTGTTTTTTTCTTGTCAATTTGTTTAAATTCTTTGTAGATTCTGGATATTAGCCTTTGTCAGATGGGTAGATTGCAAACATTTTCTCTCATTCTGTAGGTTGCCTGGTTCACTCTGATGGTAGTTTGGTTTTTTTTGTTTGTTTGTTTTTCGTTTTTGTTTTTTTGGTTTTGTTTTTTTGCTGTACAGAAGGTCTTTAGTTTAATTAGATCCCATTTGTCAATTTTGGCTTTTGTTGCCATTGCTTTTTGTGTTCTAGTCATGAAGTCCTTGCCCATGCCTATGTCCTGAATGGTATTGCCTAGGTTTGCTTCTGGGGTTTTGATGGTTTTAGGTCTAATATTTAAGTCTTTAATCCATCTTGAATTAATTTTTGTATAAGGTGTAAGGAAGGGATCCAGTTTCACCTTTCTATATATTGCTAGCCAGTTTTCCCAGCACCGTTTATTAAATAGGGAATCCTTTCCCTATTGCTTGTTTTTGTGAGGTTTGTCAAAGATCAGATGGTTGTAATGTGTGGTGTTATTTCTGAGGCCTCTGTTCTGTTCCATCGGTATATATATCTGTTTTGGTACCAATACCATGTTTTGGTACCAATACCATGCTGTTTTGGTTACTGTAGCCATGTAGTATAGTTTGAAGTCAGGTAGCATGATGCCTCCAGCTTTGTTCTTTTGGCTTAGGATTGTCTTGGCAATGTGGGCTCTTTTTTGGTTCCATATGAACTTTAAAGTAGTTTTTTCCAATCCTGTGAAGAAAGTCATTGGTAGCTTGATGGGGATGACATTGAATCCATAAATTACCTTGGGCAGTATCGCCATTTTCACAATATTGATTCTTCCTATCCATGAGCATGGAATGTTTTTCCATTTGTTTGTGTCCTCTTTTATTTCGTTGAGCAGTGGTTTGTAGTTCTCCTTGAAGAGTTCCTTCACATCTCTTGTAAGTTGGATTCCTAGGTATTTTATTCTCTCTGTAGCAATTGTGAATGGGGGTTCACTCATGATTTGGCTCTCTGTTTGTCTATTATTGGTGTGTAGGAATGCTTTTGATTTTTGCCCATTGATTTTGTATTCTGAGACTTTGCTGAAGTTGTTTATCAGCTTAAGGAGATTTTGGGCTGAGATGATGGGGTTTTCTAAATATACAATCATGTCATCTGCAAACAGGGACAATTTGACTTCCTCTCTATTTCTTTCTCTTGCCTGATTGCCCTGGCCAGAACTTCCAACACTGTGTTGCATAGGAGTGGCAAGAGAGGGCATCCTTGTCTTGTGGTGGTTTTCCAAGGGAATGCTTCCAGTTTTTGCCCATTCAGTATGATATTGGCTGTGGGTTTGTCATAAATGGCTCTTATTATTTTGAGATACATATTGTCAGTTTTTTTTCAGACTTACTTCTTTGTGGATAAGACCTTGCTGCTGAGGTCTGTGAACCAGACATTTATAGTAAAACAGAAAGCAGCTACCTTCACATATATCCAATTATTGAGTTCTCTCAAACAGGAATTTTTTTTCTAGTATTTTAAAGCTTTGTTTTTCATAGATCTTATCTTGTTTTCTTTCAAAGGTTTCATTCCATTTCCCTATTGTTAAATTCTTCCAGATTGCTATTTTTGAAATCTGCCTCAGAAGAAAGCTATTATAGAGTCTCATATTTGTGGGATTATCTAATATTTCCTTTACATAGCTTTCCCAGTAATTTTAAATCACATTCATTAGCTTTTCCTTTGTCAGTCTCAGGGCAATTATTTTTCACATGTCTTTTGGAACTCCTATCAGGTCAGGTGCTACAATTCTGCATGGGCGGTGTTGGTTTCCACTCCCCAGCCCACCTCTAAATTGAAACATTTTTAAGAAAATCAGTGTCTCATTTATATTCTCTCCTTTATCATCTATTGTGAACTGGATTGTGCTCTCCCCCATTCATATTTGAGACCCTAACCCCCATTGTGACTATTTACAGACAGCAGCTTTAAGAAGGTGATTAAGGTTAAATGAGGTTAAAAGAGTAGGGCTCAATCCAATGAGAATAGTGTCTTTATGAGAAGAGGAAGGGGCACCAGTAAACTGTCTCTCTGTCCGCCCCCCTCCTTCTCTCGTCTCCTCTTCTCTCTTTCTGTCTTTCTCTCTACATACAGAGAGAAAAGTTCATGTGAGGACACAGAGAGGTGGCAGATGACTGCAAGCCTCAATATAGACACCTAAAATGAACCACTTAGAACATTTTGTTAAAAACTATTGCTTTTATAAAAACAGATTTAAGACAACATTTTATTTTATCTCATAAATTGAGTGTTTAGTGTTTCATGAAATAGTTACTTAGGAAATCATTCTCTAAGACTTCAACAAACCACTTGGGGAGACACCTGTTGAGATTCACTCACAAATTCATCCACCCAATGTAAATGAACAAAACCACCAGAAACACAACTTTAAAATACAGGAGAAACATATAAGGTAACACAGTGTGTTGCTCTCCATTTCTTAATCATGAAGCAGAAAATGTAATGAGAAGGAAATTTAGTTTTAAAGAGAAACTAGTTTTCCTGCACTTAGCTACTCTGACTTTAAGGATAGTAACAGGCAGGGCCCAGGTAAGGTCGTGGTGACCCTGTCTGAGAAGCCAGAGCCCACAGGTATGGGTCCAGACATCCCAGAGCAAGGTTAAGAAAACAAATTATTTTACCATCCTCCCTTCCCCTCAGCATTTACTCATAACTATTTTTACAAATGCATATATTTTACAAGTTCCTGTTTTCCTTCAATGTAGTTGTAAAGTCACAAGCTATGCTGAGGTTGCAAAATTGTCACTATATGATTAACTGTCTTTGTTCTGCTTCTGTAAGCTTGCCTTTATAAGCCAAGCTCTGTCTTTGTTCAGGACTCGGTTGTTGGAAGCAAATCTGCTGAGCTGCTGTGCACCTAAATAAAATCCTCCTGTTTCACCCCAAAAAAAAAAAAAAAAAAAAAAAAATATAGACACCAAATTTCCCAGCACCTCGATCTTGTACTTGTAGTATCCAGAACTGTGAGAAAATGAATTTAAGTTGTTTAAGCTACCTAGTATGTGATATTTTATAACAATAACCTTAGCAGATGAATACATTATTCAGCATATAATTCCTAGTCAATAGGTATTTGCTTGTCAAATATTGACTATAACTCATTTATGATGGTGAAAAATTTGGTTTATAATTATCTTACATTCTTGTCATAAAAAGCATCTCTAAGAGCCAATTTAAATGCTTTTCCCCAACTGCTTCCCATAAACACACACACACACACATGCACGTGCACACCAGGCATTAGTCATTTTGAGTTCAAAGAATGGCCAGTACATTGCTTTTCATAATCATGGAAATTTCCTAATTACACCCTTTGGGTAGGAGAGATATGTTTCTCAAGAATCCTATTCCTTGGAAGATATGTCATTCTTTCATGTTTGCCTTTGATGTCTGATTCCATAACTCTTTGCTCAGTTGTTTGTCATTGGAGGGTTCCCTGCACCTGTCCACACAGGAAGGTGGAACAAAGGGGAAGGGTGTAGTTTAAGCAGCATGTGTTCATTTATTCATTCACTTAATTATTCAAAACACTTTTATACTATCTACACTGTTCCGGTCACTGTTCTGGGAGCTATAACCACATCTAAAAAGACAATATGTCCCTACTTTCAAGTTTACAATCTAGTGGTGGATGAAGTAGGCAATATACATATGAACAAACAATTAAACAAGGTAGGTGTACATAGTGATAAGTTCTCCAGAACTCTAAGGACAGCTCTCCTCCACCTTCCAGAAACTAGTAGGGGCCACCAGGTTAGGAGCCATAGATCGTGAGGGGACCCAGTAGTCTGTGAGTTGCCCCCAGGATCTGACACATACAATTTTTCAGTTTTAATATTTTATCATTTTGGTTAAATACGTATCTCATTTAAGTAACAAGTGCCTGGGGTGCTACTTTTAGCAAGTTTATAAAGAGGAAAGTCAACTCATTCTATCTAGAGGAGAGATCTTAAAATAAGTTCTATTTATTTAAGAAAGGAGGTGCATATTCTTGAACAGAAAATTCTCTGGGCAGCTAGATAGATGATTACACAGTTACACAGATAATCCTCGTCTTAGAACATTATTTTAAAATTATTTTAAAAATGAAAAATTGCTACATCTGTGAAAGGTGAGATTTTGGGGTCACATGATAAAGTAATAGATAAATTCATTGGCAGAATACCAGTGCAATAATTGGAAATACATCCTCAAGACACCTTTTTAAAAATTTTTTGCAGCAAGGGTATGTATCTCTGTGTTTGCCTTTCCTTGTGAAAAATAATTAAAATTTGAACTGCTTTTAATTACACTTGGTAGACTGATTCTCTTTATATGCAATTTTATATTTAGGGGTAATTACATGGAGGCTTTCCTTTAGAGTTACATATGACTTTACACCATTCTGTGTTACTCTCTAGGAAAGAGTTCTGGGCATGTGGAGTATTTTAAATTCAGGATTTGTGGAAGATTATATTCTTACACATGACAATCAAAAGACAGACATCTCCAAATTTTCTAATTAACCACAGGTCAGCTATATACCAGAAAAAAATGGTATGCCTTAAAGTTAAATTTTGTCAGTATATTTCACCGGATTCATGAAAAAGTTAGATACTAAAATTTTTGGTAGAATGCATGGGGGCGGGCAGTAGGTTAAAGACAATCTAAGATTGTGAATTTAGTAGTTACATTTGAGTTCATTGTGTGTTTAATAATTCATTTTTAATAATTATATGCTCAATAGCTCAACATATTGAATATAATAATTATCTCATTGGCAGCGTGTTGCCTTACCTTTCAAGCCTCAGCCTGCTAATCGATTGTTCAGGAAGCATAGTGCACTTGATCCTGTCCTGATTCTGTTGCTCAAGAACCACACGCAAAGGAGTGAAAGAGAGAGAGCATTGGGATAAATAGCTAATGCATGCAGGGCTTAATATTTAGGTGAGAGGTTGATAGATGCAAACCACCGTGGCACACGTTTACCCATGTAACAAACCTGCACATCCTGCACGTGTACCCTGGAACTTATAAAAATAAAATAAAGAATTCAACAATTATTCATGGTTTGAGAAACATGCTGACTTCAGTATTTGGTATTTTTTCTATTTCCCCACTCCCTGCCAAAAGTACATTCATGCACCTCAGAAGCAACCAAGTCACATCTTTTTTTCCCTCTAAATTAAATTATCAGGGCAGGTGTCTCATTTCTCTACTTACTTTGCCTGAGTAGAAAAGGTAACTCAACGAAAATGCTGTGTGTGACGTGTCTGGGAAAGCTACATGGGGGAAGCAAACACACCTGTTATGGAAACATCTGTGACTTTCCCCAAGGACAGCAAGAAGCACTTGTGTGTCCGCAACAGATGGTACTCCACCCCCTAACCACAGAGTCATGCCCATCTGTCCAACGTAGTACAATTGCACCCCCCGAATTTGCTCACTTTAGATTATCTGATCCTGTTGGAACAGTAGGCTATGGCATTCCTGTGGGAAAGTGTATTGTGTACCACAGTGGTTCGAACTATGTACTGGAATTTAGTAAGTAAAACCCTGGAATAACCAACTTTACTCATCATATGTCCTAATGACCCGTTTCAATCTCATATACTGTTCTTGTAAAATGGTCCTAATGGCATTCCTGGAGGGGGTCCATAGACTATACAGTGTATTAGTCTGTTTAAGTTGCCTTAACAAAATACTGAGTAGCTTAAATGACATAAATCTGTTTTTCTCACTGTTCTGGAGGCTGAAAGTCCAACTTCAGGATTCCAGCATGATCAGATTCTAGTGAGGGTCCTCTTCCTGGCTCCCAGATTACTTCCTTTTACTGTGTCCTCACCTGACAGAGAGACAGAGAGGCAGAGAGAGAGAGAGAGAGGGAGAGAGAGAGAATCAGTCTCTTCCTTTAATAAACCCACCGGTCCTATTGGCTTAGGGTCCCACCCTAATGACAGTGACCTCATTTAACCTTAATTAGGTTCAATGTTCCATCTCTAAATAAAAGCCCTATCTCCAAATTCAGTTACATTGTGCGAAAGTGGTTAGGGCTTCAAATAGGAAGTTTTGGGGGGCGCAACTCAGTCCATAGCATATAGATATGTGAGGATTAAGTGATGAAAAGGTCGATTTTTTTTGAATGCCTATTTAAGAAAAGTCATTTAGGGGTTTCATTTTCTTTAACATAAATCACAAGTTTAAAACGTGACTTTAACCCAAGTCACATTTTCTTTAACTCAAAACTCTATAAAAGTTCTTGGTCAAGTGTTATTGTTCATTGAATCATTTTTCCTTGGTTTAAAACTGGTGAAGGGTGATGGGAGCTTGAGGTGAGTTAGGGAGGAGAAGGGGCACAATCTTAGTGAGGAAGAGGGAGGAGCATAATGGAAAGAACATTTGGTGCAATATTGGCTGAGTTCTAGCTCAGATTTAATCTAAGTTTTATCAGTCAAATGGAGACCTTGATAACTACTTTTTTTAAAAAAATGTTTTATTGTAATTGACAAATAATGTGTATTTATGGGGTACAATGGGACTTTTTGATACATGTATATATTGTGGAATGAGCAAATCAGGCTAAGTAGCACATTCATTTCCCCAGTTATTTCACTGTGGTAAGAAGAATTAAAATTCTCTTTAGCTGTTTTGAAATATATAATACATTGCTATTAACTATAGACCCTGTGCTGTGCGATAGAACACCAGAATTATTCCTCCTATCTAACTGAAACTTTGTATCCATAGACCAATGTGTACTCTTTCCCTGTCTAACTTCCCACAGCCAATTGGGTGTATACCCAAAGGAATTTAAATCAGTATTTTAAAGGGATGTTTGCACTCCTGTGTTCTGTTCATTGCCACATTATTCACAAGAACCAAGATATGGAATCAACCTAAGTGTCCATTAGCTGATGAATAGATTTTTAAAAATGTGCTGATTGTACAAAATAGAATACTATTTAGCCTTTAAAAAAAAACAGGCAATTCTGCCATTTGCAAACATGGATGAACCTAAGGACATTATGCTAAGTGAAATAAGTCAGGCACAGAGTGACAAATACTATATGATCTCACTTATATGTGGAATCTAAAAAGGTAGAAATTGTAGAATTAGAGAGTGGAATAATAACTGCTTCTTAATGTGTATTTGGAGTTTGAATGACTAAATATACATAAAGTGCTTATATTTGAACATATAAGATGTTATAGATATTTTTTCTCTCCCTTACCCCATCTTTCCTAGTGTAATAAAGTTATGCTACAAGTTAGTCACTTATGAATTCCAATTTGAGGGTTCAGTTTGTAACTTTTGCTGGCTCCAAGAAATCAAGATATACTGAGCCACTGCATGAACAGTGTCACTAAGTATAAGAACCTGAGAAGTTCAGCTTCAACAATTCTTGAAGTCTCCCTTGAGTAGAAGGTGAGTGAAGTGTCACAATTGGGCAAGAAGTGAGTTAATTCTGATTGCAACAGTAGGCAGCTATTAAGAGACGACTGTAACTCTGGATGGAAGTTTCTGTGGTTTCTGCTTTCAGCCCTGTCATGTTCAACATTCTATTCAAGACCTAGATCAAAGGAGAAGTTGATGAGCTTAGTATTCAGCTGAGAGAGATGGGTTATGTTGGCTAGAAATTAAGCAATGAGCTCAATCTAGCAAGATGCAAGTTCTGAATTTGGACTCTTAGAAGCAACTGAGGCTCAAGCATTTCAGCAGGCACTACATTCTGGGTAATTTTAAAAATGTGTATGCTTATCCTCACATCCTTTAAGCTCAGCCAAAATCTACTCTGCAAAGTCATGCTTGAACCCTTGCTTTGAGCTAAGTGTTCTGACAATTCCAACATATACACCTGTAATAAAACTGCTCAAATAATGTTAAAGACTCTTTAAAGCCAGGATCTTTACCGTACTAATTTTCATACTCCCAATATCTAGTGTAGTGTCTGGCACATAGGGAATTTTCAATAAATTATGGGCTGTTGCTAGAATAAAAATTCAAAAGTAGGCAGTGTTGAGTTGGCAACTTAATTTCCTAAAAAGTATTAATTGCCTGCCCATGTGGACAATAGAAACAACAACAACAAAAATATCCTGCCAATAAATCAGGCTTTTTGGCTGATGCCTTGCAGTGCCTTGTAAATATGAGTAAGCATGTTTCCTATTCTAAAGTAGGTTAAAAAAAAACACACACACACACACCTAAAACCTAAACTCATTAACTTCATTTCACCCTCTTGAAGAGCCTGCAGTTCCTTTATATTTATAACCATTAGAGTGAGGCATGTTAAATAATTCAAATGAGAAATCCTAGTTTCCATCTTTATGTGTCTCTTGGGTTTTCCTTTGTTCACCCAGTCACCTGCAAAAATCATCAAATGTTCAAATTTATAGTCTGTGACTTGGTCACCCCGAACCTCTTGGTGGCCTGGAATGAGCATGAGATGCTCTTATTTAGCACTTGGAGCTCAGTTAGATATTAGTCTTCCTGTAGTGCAATCCTCTGATGCCAGTGAGGAAGGAAATCAGAAACAGGAATCAGACGATTCTGGCCAACCCTCCCAATACAAGGAGAGAGTCACTGACAGAAATGGGTCTGGATACTGGGTTTCTCTCTCCTAAGTCCTCTGATGCCAGTTATTAAAATGGGTTACTTCTTAGAGCCATGATGTTGAACAGCACTTCATTGAGATGATGCAGGATTTGGACTCCAAAGTGTCCCCTCTATCCCCTGTCAGCAGCATGAGCCTCAGGAGGGCAAGAGTCAGCCAGCATAGTGCACACATCCTCTGTTGAACTCATGTTCTTCCACCCAAGAAACTGAGGTTTCTGTCATAAGAGCAGTGCCAATCTGCTGAAAATCATTGGATTGTCTGTTTCCTTGTTTATGACTTCTCCATATAGTTGATTCTGCTCCAACTTATTTGAAAGGGACATCTGTTGGATGATTTGATGTGATGTCTGTGTTCCCTGAAAGTCATTTCTGACAGGGCGATGTAAAGGAACCTGAGAGGGAGCTCCCTCATGTGATGAGTGGCTCTTAAGTGCAGGAACAGATTTGAGAGGATTATCCAAGACAATAACTTCAAGATCAAACTAGGCCATGGAGTTAGCCATACGGCTCTGCAAATTCTTTGCGGCTCAGCCCTCTGGGGTCTCCTGTCACCGTGCTTGCCAATAATGAATTTCGCTTCCATGTGGGATCTTTCAGGTCTTCTTGACACACTGAAGCCATATGTGTTTCAGTCACTTCAGACATCATCCTGCTGTTTAACTTGAAGAACAGTCTAAGTCAGTGAGGTTTGCCATGGCATCAGATCTCCTTTTAAACCCACACCGCTTGAATAATAACTATGATTCTGGATAGTTGACTCATGAATGTTTCCTGCGAAGGAACAATGAGGGTATTCTGAGGAAATGAAATCCATACAAGTAACTCCCAAACTTTATTCATGTTTGAATACTTTCTAACTTCAAATGTTTTTACCAGACTGGTAACACATAGCAAAATCAACTGGTAAGACTGTCCCCTTTTCTTTCTTCCTCCTCCTCTACCTAACACTTCTCTAGTGTGGTACTAACTGAAGAAGGCACAAAGAGTAAGTAGAGGGCAAGGGAAATGAAAAAATCAAAGAACTCTATACTCTTTTTTTGTAAATTTTCCCTCTCTCCTGGTAATCCTCCTTCAAAGGCGGTGTCCCTTTCTTAGGCCAAACCAAACTCAGAGGGTGAAGTTGGAAAACCCCGGCAACCTTATGATACATGATAAACCCATGTAAGGAGGTGGTCCCTTACAGTTGGCTATGAATATCTTCTTTAAAATGGTCTGACACTCGTGGCATAATTATTTTTGTAAGAGTCCTCAGGAAAGTCTGTTTTGAAATACCCCATAACTTAAGACTACTATAGTACCTCACATAGTTCAATATAAAAATAACCAGGTGGCTTGTGAAGAAGACAGGAAGCAAGAGGTGATGCTTCTCTATAGGAAAATGACACTGCAACGAGCCCCGCTGAGTCCTGAAAATACCCTAAATACACCACTCTTCCTCCCCGACAACTACCCGAGTCATATCCTGTGAGTGACTGGATTCTACTCTATCAAATAGTTTCTGTACATGAAAAAAATCAATTTTGGAATAAGAGTTGCCAGCAGAAAGATTTCCATTTATTAGGCACCTACCAGGTGCCTGACTCTACTGGGTCCATTAAAGATATTCTTTCATTTCGTCCTCACCGGGAAACTTACAAGGCTTGTTCACATTTTATAGATGGGAGAAATAAGGCACAAGAAGGTTAAACAAACAATCCAGGCCAACTCAAGTGGAGGGATCTGTGGCTGAGTTCAGGTCTGCCTGTAAACTCCCTGAGGCCAGAACCTTTTCTGTTTTGCTCACTGATGTATCCCAAGTGCCCAGAAGAATGCCTGGCAAATTGTAGCTGCTTAGTAAATACTGAATGATCACCTTAATGAGAGAACCCAGCACATGTACTCCTAACCATTATTCTCTACAGTTTCCCCTCAGTCTCCTCACTCCAGTCCATTTCCTGCCACTTTCTCCCATCCTGTTTCAAAGGGAAATGGAACCCAGAGCAGCAGACGCTGTAGAAAGTTACATCTCTGTGTACATCCTGCTGAAGGAATGGAGCGATTGTCAGGGCGCTGTCTCATTGAGTCTGAGGCCTTACTTCCTTGCTCTGTCCCTTTTTTCTATCTCCTCCTTCCTCCCGCAAAGATATTCTGAGTCCTTGCAGTGTGCTGAGCACTGGACACTCACTGTGAACAAAGTTGGCATGGTCTCTGTCCTATGCAAATTACCGATTAAATTATAGTTACAGTGAGTGTTTTGACAGAGAGGTAAGGATGCTGTAGAAACATATAACAAGAGGACTCTGACCTGTTCTTTGAGGTCAGGGAAGACATCCTTGCAAATTTTAACTTTAAGACAAGACATAAAGAATCATTAAGAGTTCCTAAAGTATACCTTGGGTTTCCTGGAGGTCTCTGCCTAAGACACTTTTAGGGGGTTCAGGAGTTAAAACTGTTTCCCTATAATACTAAGAAGTTATTTGCCTTTTCATTCTTAGTGCATTACAAGTGTACAGTGGAGTTTTACAGAAGCTGCATAACATATGATATCACAACAAATTGAATGCAGAAGCAGACATGAGAATCCATTTATACTTTAGTAAGCCAGATATTGGTAAGATTTGCAAGAAAATGCAAAACAGTGCTACTAGTTTCACTCATGTATTTTTGGTTTTGGAAAATGTGGCTATGTTTTTATAAAATGTTTTTTGTGTTAAGGTATAACCAGTTTACTGTGTTGTTTTAAAATGAATTAAATATTTAAACATTTCTTGGTTCTAATTTACAACATAATATAATGATATAATCTACCTTTTTAAAATGAAAAGATCTTTGGGGTTCTTCATAGTATTTCAGAGCACAAACGGGCCCTGAGCCCCAAAAGTTTGAGAATTGCTGAGCTAAGAAAAGAGGAGGAGGGAGTGTTCCACAGTGAATAACAGCCTGTGTAAAAGCCCTTCCCTGGTATACGACTTGCAGTTTTGAGGATATTAAAGAAGTCCAATGTGGTTGGAACATAGAAAGTGAGGGAGAGAGAATATCATATGCAGACCAATGGGAAAGCAGTGCCATATTTGAGGGCAGCGACTTAATCTTAAGTCAGTGGGAAGTCACTGAAGGGTTTTAAGCAGGTTGGAATTGATGAGATACATGTTGAAAGAGGAAGGAAATGGAAAGAAGAAAGGAAAAGAATGGCAGGCAGGACACGCAGAGATGGGAGGTCAGTGAGGAGGTATTTGGGGAAAACTTGCTAAGCTATGAGGGAGGGACAGTAGGGTTGGATAAAGAGGATAGATTTAAGTAATATTCATGGAGAATCTAGAGGACTTGGGTTTGATTGTCAATAGGGAGTGATTTGTAAAAGAAGGAATGAGTTTTCTCATGGTTGTTTAGTCATACCACTTGATTTTAAATTCTAGTGCTACCTGATTCTGTGACTGTGAGCAAATTATTTAAACTCCATAAGCTACAATGTTCTCGTCTGTAAAAAAATAGGAATAAGAGCCACAGTTTCATGTGGTTGTTGAAGTTATTTTAAAAAGCACACATATCTAATATAACTGGAATATCGTAATTATTTATTTGTTTCCCTTACCTTCTCTTTAACTTTCTTTCTTACCATTTTAAGATGGAGGGGGAAAGCTGGCAGTATTCTTCAGGAAACGTAAATTCTTGGGAAGGGAGTTTGAACACAATATGCAAAATCTCCTCCTGTGATTCCTATACACACTGGAGGTGTGCTTTCCTCAAGCACTTGAAGCGAATATGTTCTCTAGTCTCTTCTCTCTCTCTCTCTCTCTTTTTCCTGAGGACTACTCTATCATTTAAGTTCAGTTATTTTTGTCCTATCTGTTCCCTTTGAACTTGAAACTTTGTCCTGTTCTTCTTGTTCCATAGTCTGATTCCTACTATTTTGTTCCTTCGCCTTTGTCTTCCCAAAGTCTTGGGCTAGCCTTCTCTATTTCTCAGCTTTGTCATACCCTTGACTTTGCAAGATTCTCTTTCCTGGCAACCACCATCTACAGACAAAATATTAACAACTTGGGAGGAGTTAGGACAGAGGCATTACAATTATTATAAAGAAAACCAGGTAGTCCTTATGACTGGGGCCTGAACTACCTCCTGTTATTCTTACGAGTATCTTTTGAAAGGCTGTTCTCAAATGCATTGATTTAAGAATTTAGAGTAATATTCTTTCGGGCTGAAGGGAAAGGAGACAGAGAACTACAAGGTCATAGGACCACGACAATATGTTGCATTTTGCCAAGTGGCCTTTATTAAACAGCCCAGGAGGTGAGTGGAGGAGAGCGTGGGTCTGGCAGTGTGCCGTGGGACAAGGAGCTTTGTCTGCACGCAGGTTCCCAGCTCACAGACGGTCCACATTTGAATAGAGCCCATTGTTTACCACTTGGGTGGAAAACAGAGGAAACAGGCAATGAGTCAGGCACCCACTTGTTTCAAAAGGAATTTTTAAAAGAGTTTCAGAGAAATCTAAGGAAAAAATAGAAGTTTGAAGGAAGATGAAGGAGACGAGGACAAAGTGAGCATTGCTGGATGCTAATGATGTGCTTGTCTTTGCTGACAGCCTATCATTCTGGGTCTGTGGGTTCCAACCCTGAACCTGAGTCCAACAGGAAAGGTACTTCTGGAGAAGAGCTTCTACTCTGGGGAGACATTCTGACTAAGATCTAATCTGAAGTAGTTTGGAGTAAATTGATCTGCCTCCTTTCTCCATTTAAAGGATATTTGCTAAAAATGCCTTCCCCTTCAAAGGGCCCGCAGACCAGAGAGGGGGATTACAGTGTGTATAATTTTTGAAATATGGTAACTGATCAGCAAATGGCATAAACTTAGAATCTTATACAGGTCCTGTTTTCTGTGACGTGATTTCCTGGCCTGCAGTTGCCCTGACTAACATTCCACTTTCCTATGGCTCCATGCTTGGTGTGGAGATGGTCTTTCCATTTTGTCATCTCATTTGGGAAAAAAAGCATGATAGTGGTATGAATGCCACAGAAAGGAAGGAAATGAGTTGGTGTCTATGGCAAAGACTCAACTATGTTCTGCTGAAAGCTCTGGTTTGCAATCCAAACTTGATATATTATCTACGTTTTTAATTTTCAGAAACCTTAATTTTTTCTCCAAATTTGGAAAGAAAGGAATAAAATTCAGATATTACAGAAAAAATCTCAAGGAAGGAAATAAAAACAACCTGTAATCAGATCCCCAGGGTTAACCAACATAGTATAATGCTGTGTATCTTTTGATATACAAAATAGCAAGATATGTGTATATGTGTATATATAAATAATGGAATAATTCGTATATACTGTTTAGTAACCTAAATTTTTCATCTAAAATTTGTATCACAATTTTTATGTTATGACATATCTTATTCTTAACATAATTTTGGAGGCTGTAAAACATTATTAAATAGTTCTCTATTTTTGAACACTTAGATTAGTTTCAAGGTTTTACTATTAAAATCCTTCTTACTAAAGTTTTCTAACAAATGTTCATTCGTTATTCAATAAGTATTTCTTGAGCACCTACTATGTTCAAGATATGAAATTAGGCAGTTTGTCAGGGGCAAAATGATATAACACAAATAGCCTCTTTCAAGGGACTTACTGAAAAGGAATAGATCTCTCCTAAATAATCGTGACTGTTTAGGAAATGAATTTCCTTTTCCTATGGGTTTCATGTCCCTTTATATTCTCTGTAAGTCTGGTTCATACAACTAACTTTTGTGGCTGGTTTGTTAAAGATTTTGTTAACTTATAAGCTAAATATATAAGTTAGAAAGCACTGAAAATATTATCACAATGATTATGATTGATATACTTTTGTAAAAATAAATAGGAACTGCACAGAGAAATAGTTGAAATTGGACTCCATTATAATCAGAAAATCAGCTTAATAATATTGAGCTAAAAAGTTCTAGTCTGCACAGTATAACTGAAGTTGTGCTTGGAGAGCAGCAACTCAGATGGTGGTCACAACCTTACTTTATTGGGACAATGAAATATTTTAGTGGAGTCATTGGCATCTCACTCTCCTTCTGAAATCAGGGCCACCTCTAGTATTACTTTCCCAGTAGAGATGACTGGTTTGCTCATTTGGTTAGCATACCGTTTCCTCTGAAGTCAAGACTGTGGGATTGATTCCATTTGGTTCAGTGATTCTCTGACTACTTCAGGACCACTTCAGGTTGCATTTCTCAATTCTAAACATCGCTGGTAGAAAATCATATCCTTGTTATAGACAAAAAGTTGTAGAATGCAGAAATATTCAATCAAAAGTGTCAGATTCATGGTTGTCAAAGGCATAATTTTAAGATGACTTCCCTAAACTTGATATTACACTCGTATTAGGGTGAAAGGGAAACTGTCCAGGTAGGCAAAACTAATCATGCTTTTAAAAGCAGAGATTTTTCTCTGGCTGGGAGTAGACGAGGGAGTCAGAGAGATTTGAAGCATAAGAATAATTCATACTGCCATTGCTGGCTTGAAGATGGAGAACCCACTTGGAAAGGGTAAGAAGAAAATGAATTCTGCCAACGGCCAATGAGCTTGGAAGAAGTCCCCAAGACTCATGTGGGAATGGCAGTTGGCTGATACCTGGAGTGTGAGACTCTGAGCAGAAGAATTAGCTAAGCTTATCTGGAATTCTGACCTATAGAACTGTGTAATAATAAATGGCTATTGTTTCAAATTTGCATTGTTTGCATAATTTGTTATTCAGCAGCAGAAATATAATACAGTGGTCAGAATAACCCAGATTTTATGCCTTACTGATACCAAGTTTGCAACATCTTTACCTACCATCAACCAAGGGCACATTTCTTGCCAAGTTTAAACAGTTAAGAATGAATGTTATGAATCTCTAAACCACCAAATAATAGAAGAACATGGTATCATCAAAGGTATAAAACCCATAATACATGCACATTTATTGATATTAATGAAAAGCTTCTTATAATTTATAAAAATCAAACTCATGATAGTTTAACAAATGACATAATAGAAATATATGCAGGCTGTTGATAGGGTATAGAGGAGGCTCACCTAACCTCACCTGGGCAGAGCAGGAAGAGTTTTTGCTGGAGGAAATGGTGATTGTCAAAGGAATGCAGGAGGCAATAACTTATGTTTACAGACTCTGTTCATGTGCGTAAAAAAATTGGAGGGGATATAAGTCTACTGTGATGAGCCAAGAGGAGGGGCTAGGAGGTGGATAAGGCAACTTGGGATTTCATTCCCTTTCCTACTCCAAGTCTTACAGTGATCATCTCAGAGAGGAATGTTCTTATCAAGACCCTCACTTAAAAGCTTGCCCTAGTAGTAGAAGGTACTTCACTGACAGGCTAAGGGCGGCTTTTCATTACTCATCTAAAGTTGGAAAGGCTTTAGATGTGA
The DNA here is from genome assembly GCF_002776525.5 of Piliocolobus tephrosceles. Classification (NCBI taxonomy): domain Eukaryota; kingdom Metazoa; phylum Chordata; class Mammalia; order Primates; family Cercopithecidae; genus Piliocolobus; species Piliocolobus tephrosceles. The sequence continues at coordinate 148,984,320 of NC_045439.1, forward strand.
GTTAAGTTTAATGGAAGGTATCTCTACTGGGAGTATGTAAACCACAGGCATCTGAGACAACCTTAGGTGAGGGCTGAATGCAAATAACTACAGTGCTCAGAATTTACAACCTAGAAAGGCTAAAAATATTGCGGTAATTATTACTACTGCTGTTTCTTAAATTCCTCATTTACAAAATCAAAGTAGCACCCATTCCTGTCTAATTAAACCAATATGGTGACAAAGAAAAAGTTTTGTTCTGAATGAGTGTTTTTATTTCATTATCTCATTTCTTTGAACTATATTCACTGAATATGCTTTAATTTGATGTCTCACATCAGTTGAAAATGAATACAAACCATGTGTATTATTACATGCATGGTTGGGGACCAAGAAGAGCCATCAATGCATCACCAGATGAATTGGCTCACCTCACTGGCTCATGTGTGAAAGTAAACATAGATCTGCAGGACTTTTATACTTTCTGTCAATGTGGCCATATAGATTGACAGCTAGAGCTTAGCAAGTTCCTCAGAGATTAGGCAGATCCAATCAAGTTCAAAGGTGAAAGGGTCAAAATGAAGGTCAGAAGATAGTTCCTCTGGTATCCTCATGTATTTTGAGAAAGAAAAGGGTCTAGTAAATGACAGAGATCCTTTTGTGGAAAGAACATTATATGACAATGTACAAATGGAGTCATTTCTCGGAGAGGTGTCTTGGAGTCCTGGGAGGCTACCTCACTTCTAAAATCCTTAGATGTCTTCTATGCTTGCAGTGAGTACACCTGTTGAAACAGGTGGAACAGGTGGATGACTGTGGGGAAAGCCAAGGTGTCTTTTGGAGGATCCCACTTCTATTAACTCATGATTGATACCTAGGAGTTATGGGGGAGACAGAGGATTTGTACTAATGCCAAACAAAAGACCAGTGCATTCACGTGGGCATGAAGGGAGGCAAATATAATCGAGTTACATGTCACTCACTCTCATTGTGCCATCACCCTACAAGTGATAGCGAAAGTAACCCCTCCCACAGCCAGATGGCCCTGTCCATCAGGAATCATATTAATGGCTGGTGCCAACCCAAATGTTTGCCTTTATCATGTGCCACCATTGACTATTTTTCAGAAATCAGGATGTTGTTTCCCACTCTGAGATGTCTGGTTGAGCGGGTTTCGGTGTGATCAAGGAAATACGGCTGCCCTCACTTTCACTATTCCAGCTGCCTTGGCAGCCTCCTGGCACGTCCCAAATGAGGTCATATATTTAGTAAGGCAATGTCTTACCTAAGAGATCTGAGACAAATAGAGACATTTCTATATCTGACATTCAGAAAAGCTATAGGGAAGAAGCTCTAGGGTATAATGGAATATAGAGAGGATTTCAAGGGAAAGAGACCTGAGGTTACTGACTGTGTAATCTTGAGAAAGCTACTTTATTTCTCTGATTTGTCAATTCCTCTGATTTATCGACAAAATTGCCATGCATATTGCTTGGCATAATGCATGACAGAGTATTAGCTCAGATAAATGTCAGTTCTTTTCCCTTCCTTCTTCATCCAGTTTTGAGGAAATTTGACATTTGTTATAAGTGTTCAAAAGAATTACAAAATTCCTGTGTCCTTTGAGGCAAGAAACTTTGCATAATTCTTTCACCCTTAGCTCAGAATCCTCATCTCCTGCCTTTTCATTTTGGAGCTAGCAGTCACAGGAATGCCAACTGGCAAGGTGGTGCTGCTAAGCCTGAGACAGTGAGATGGATAGCTTAACCAGTGTGTCAGAATGGAAGCTTCAAGTTATTCATCTTGAAAATCTGCATACTGTCTGAAATCAAGTGACTACTATTTAAACCAGCTTTGGAATTTTTCACCTCCGAGCTTTTACATAAACCTTTGGAAAAAACTTCCGTGGGCCAGGGTGCTAGGTATGATACTCCCTCTCTGATCTGTTCACCAAATAATATTTAGATAAATACAGCTCTACTTTCAAATAGTATTCCACTGTTAGGGACCAAATGTTTGTGTCCTCCAAAATTTATATGGCAAAATCCTAACACCCAAGGTGATGGCATCAGGAGGTAGGGACTCTTGATAGGAAAGTAATGAAGCCTTGAAGATAGAGCCCTCATGATTGGAATTAGTGCTCTTATAAAAGAGACCCCAGAGAACTCCTTCACCTTTCTGCCACATGTGGACACAGTGAGAAGACAACCATCTATGAACTAGGAAATAGACCTTCACTGGACATGGAATCTGCCTGTGCCTTGATCTTGGACTTTCTAACCTCCATAACTGTGAGAAAGAAATGTTTGTTGTTGAAGCCACGCAGTTTATTGTATTTTTGTTGTAACAGCCCAAGTAGTCTAAGACACCATGTAACTGCCTACAGCAAGAGGAAATGATACATGAATGTGGAGCCCAAGGACAAATAAAGTAGACACATAGACATTCATTTCCAAGAAGAAAAATGAAAAACGCATGTCTGTGTGTGAAAGCTTCAACTGAGCTTTTGCGTATTGTCCTTCAGAAGGGCTTATCAGAATTTTTGTTAGTTGGTTGTGTTTTGTTTTTTTCTTCTATTTTATATAGTTTCTGTAAAGAAGCCAGGATGTTCCCTCACTGGTTTCCTGAACAATGTGATCAAGGACCCACATGGTCCCCCTGGTCTTAAAGATCCCATGAAGATCAGGGAATGTGGTGGTGTTCTCCCTGTTAGGCTCTTCTGACCAGCAAAGGCATTTTTCAGATGGAGGGAAGGGCCTTTCCAAGTCTGATCTCAGACCTGGCTGTGTCCAGATTGTGTCACAGGCTGTGTCCAGATTGTGGTTTTGGGCACTTGTAGTTACCAGCTTGGTTTTGGCTGGAGAAAGAAAAATTCCTATCATGAATACACCCCATTACCTCATGATTCAAAGATGGAGGCAGACATGCACAATTAACTTCCTTCTTACCTGATTCACCTGCCTCTACTCAGGAACTGGAAACATTTCACTGTAGGTCTTTCATTCTTTCAGAAAGTTTGTTGTTGTTGTTGTGTATTTATGGGTGCTTAATGGAATTTCCATGAAGCTATTTAACTTTGTTCATGATCATCTAATATTGTCACCATATCTTAGGGAAATTTCTAGGCTCAAAAGTCTACCAATTTATGTGGTGTTCCAAATACACAGCTACATTTGACCATTAGGAAGCCAGTGGTTTTCCTAGAAGAGTTTGCAAAATTCTGCAGTGTTACAGATATTCTTGCTTTAAAAAACTTGTGACAACTTCTGAGCTAATAGTAACAATAGTAACAACAACCATAAGAACACCAACAATGAATGCTACCTCTTGATCAGCCCTTATGTATTTTTAAGTACTGTGCTAATGATTAACACGAATTACTTTAATCCTTACAAAGGCCTAGTGAGGTAGGTAATTTATTTTCTCCATTTTCCAGATGAAGAAGCTGAGGCCAAGAAAGATTTAATGACATATTCAAGGTCGGAGAACAGATAAGTGGTAAAGATATATTTTTATAGGAAGATGAATACTCCTATTATTCAGCTCTATGATGGAATGAAATTGACACATGCTACAACATGGATGAACGTTGAAGACATTATGCTAACTGAAATAGGACAGGCATAAAGGACAAATACTGTATGATTCGACATATGTGAGGTACATAGAGTAGTCCAATTTTATAGGAACAGAAAGTAGAATAAACGTTGGCAGGGGCTGGGGGCAGAGGGAAATGTGAAGTTATTGTTTAGTAGGTACAGGGTTTCAGTTTAGAAAGATGAAAAGTTCTGGACATAGATAGTGGTGATGTTTATACAACAATGTGAATGTACTTAATGCTTCTGGACTGCATACTTTTAAGTGGTAAAAATGTAATTTTAATGTTATTTAATTTTACCGCAATAAAAAATTACTAGAAAAAGATTAAGAAAAAATTTTAAACAGTGAATACTGACCAATTAGTGTGCCTTCAAATGAAGGATTCATTGTATATTTTAACTTAAATCAATAAACTCTAAGTGTGTAAATGATGAATAAAAATAGACTTGTAGGAGAAGAATCCTTCTCTCTTTTCAGTGGAAGCATTGTTTGACCTCTTTCCTCAGGGCTTTGGTCCTGTTCTCCTGGAGTCTTACAGAAGAGAGACAAAAACAAGCATGGTATCTTATGTCTTCATTATTAGTTTTGCTTCCTCATCATCTCCTTTCAGCAAAACCATCTGAAGGTCCACTATCCATTGACTTCCATGGGGGTGACAGTGTTATAAGTTTTTACTTTCACTGGTCTGAAGAAGGTGGAGTTTTATTTTTTTCTCTTGTTTGTGTCAATCCCTCCTCCAACAACCCTAGAATTGGCCCCAGTCTAGGTGCCAACGTGACACTTGGATCAGTTTTCAGTGGCCCACTATTCAGTCCCTGCCACCTCACCTCCCTCTCACTGGCTTGGAGTATCTGACAGTTGGCATGTCGTTATGGACAACAGCAACAACAACATGACCTAAACTCTTTCTCTGGGGGTCCATACAACATAGGTTGTAGCCTTAGTCTTCTACATTTAAAACAATGTAGCTAACTCTTGCCTTTAACAAACCTAATTAAAGGTAATCTTTGAATGGAAAAAACTGAAATTGAGATGTTTTGGCTTTACCAATAGCTAGATAAAGCTTGCACCAAGACATTCTAACAGATCTGGTTTTGTTAGGTTGTGGTTCTCATGCTAGATCATGGCAAACCCTCTCCTAAATAAACATGGAAATCTAGACTACTTGGCCACAGTTCATGTCCTGCTACTATCCAATGCAATTTTTAAAGACTGTAGTGGATATGTGCTCTCTCTCTCTCTCTCTCTCTCTATATATATATATATATATATATATTTGCCCACTTTGAGTCAGAATGAATTTAATCTCCAGGACTAGGCAATGTTATGCATTTACTTAGGTAAAACAGTTATTCAGTTCGTTGGAAAATGTAACAGTTGCAATGTTATTTTGGTCTAAGTCTGTTACTACAATCTGTATACGGCAAATGTGATTTCCTGAGAAACATTTGGGGAAATTGTGCCACAGGTGATTCTATCTCATCAGAACTCATCATTATTAGTCGCTTTATCAACCATGAAAAACTGATGACTAATGTAGTAATAGTACATGTGGCTTTTTAAGGAATGTAGATGCATTGAGGAAGTGAATTATTCATGTGTATGTTATAAATAAGCAGATAACCACATAAAACCTGTTGTAAAAATGTCAGTAAGGATAAGTATTTACAGAAAAAAAACACCCATATTAGATATTACATTCTTTTAATAAAAGGGCAAACATATTCCACTGTGGAAGATCACAATGTATCTCACGGTGACCATCTCATCTAGACATTCTTTGGCCTAGGCATTAATGTGTTAGGCTTTCAATTCTGTGTTCATGAAGACATTTTTGACCACTCCAATAATATATCTTGAGATTTGTCTCTTTCCCTCACAAGTTTAATGAAAAACAACCTGTATACTATCTGTGCTTGTTAGAATGGAGTTGTTACTACAGCCTTTCCTTCCATGTGAAGGGTTAGAGGATTATCTATCTTGCTCACTCTTGCTCTTACTCTTGTATTCCATATCTAACATTCCTGTTTCAGATCTACCTTCTCATACTTGGCTTTACCTTTATTCCCCAGTCACATCTTCTTCAAGTTCAATGGTGAAAAATAATGGAAGAACCAATTATTAAGTACATTCCTAGAAGATCCCTGGAAGATCCCTACCAAGAGATCTTGGGAATAGAAGGCAGATACTTGTACAGGGATTAGTTTAGTGCAGAAGGCATGGATCTCTTACAAGCTCAATCACCTTATCTTCTCTAAGACATTTGTTTTTAATCTACTTAATTGAGGGAGAATAAAACTTCCTTGGAGGGTGGTTCTGTTAATTAAATAGAATGAAGAATGCATAACATTGCCTAGTCCTGGAGATTAAAATTTTCCAAATTCAACATATATTAGGTGCTCAATAGCTTGTTTCTCATCCCCTGTGACAAGATCTTTTCATGAGAAGAGAAACTTTGTACTGAACGAAAGCTCTAAACTGCTCCCAGAATATCCCAGAGCCCTTGACATGACAAGAATGTTCTTCTCTTTGGGAACAGAAAGTGTTGGGTCAGAGGTAGAGGATGTCTATTTAGACATAGCTCAGCAGGTGGAGAAAAGGAGATGATGCTCAGGCATGAGTACCCGCAGGCTGCATTCTTCTCTGTAGCTTCAATCCAAGGAGGCAGAGTTACAGTGAGAGGAAAGCTTCAAGAAAATTCCATGTTTTCTTTATGAAATGTCTCCTCTTGCAAGGGTTTCATTTTTCACTGCATATTTTGAAGAGCCTGGGTTTCCTGATGCCATTTGGAGTCTTGGCTTTTAAGACCTTTCTCAGTCTTAATCTCAGAGAAACTTTCTTCTCCTGCAATCAAGAAAAATGAAAAGAACTGGAGTCCGTCTTACATGTGTGAGGGTGTTGACGCTGGACGAGATGAAGAATCCAGATCCCATGGGCCTCAGTGGGGCTGCTTTCCATGGCTCAGCCTTGGTGGGCAGTACAACCAGGGGATTCAGCTCCAGACCTCTCTGCCCTGTGCACAGGAGAGGGGAGCATGTCAATAAGAAGCAGACTGGAATGCTATATTGCTTCTGCTGCTCTACTGACTTCCCCCCATACCTATTCGGTTAATTGTTTGCCATAATGACTTGGAAAATGATGCCAGTTTTAACACAGCTTCTTTTTATGACATAAGAACTTCTTAATCAAAAATTTACAAAATACACAAAATTAGTATTTCAACATGATTTCAAAGAAAGACACATTCAACATAGTAGTTTCTAATCACAGAATATCACATGGAACAAATTTGAATTGTATACCACGTAACCAAATGTTCTGCGTTGCCTGTGTACACTAAGTGAGAAGGATGAAGAGGTAACCTCTTTTAAGACATTTTGATCTGTTGTTTACATGTACTATTTCCACATATTTTGAAGTACTTTAGTGTTTTTCTAATACTATGACTTTATTTTGAAGGCATTTTGGATACAACATGACTCTAAGGCCTGTAAACATTGAAAAACTGGAGAAGAAAATGATATAGGAGAAAAAATATGCCTTCCACAAAAGTGACTTTTCCTTCACTGTCAAGTCTCTCTGTCTCTCTCGTTCTTTCTCTCACTCTGTATGCGTGTATTGTTTGGTAAACATAATAAAACTTCATGATATTACATTTTATTCACAAACTACTTTTATTTACTTCTAAATAATTGCTTATTATATAAATCTACAAACTTTCTTCAGTAGATCTATTTTTCTAGCTGTGATACTTATATTCAGAAATATTAAGTTGAGATGGACCGTATTATTTTTTCTGTCAAATAGGGTTTATTTGATGGATTTTTAATTAGTTACCAAATTTTCAGTAATAAATTAAAGGTTTTAAGCAAGGAATAGAGGAATAGGTGTATTTATTACAGATCCCTGTCTGATTATCCTTTCTATGCTCAAAATTATATTCCCAACTGTCCTTTTGGTTTAATGAGTGCTATAAATGAATGATTCTTAGTTTATATAAAGAAGGAAAGACGTATAAGGTCAGATGTTTTCTGACCTAGAAAGATAGTAAGCCAGGAACTTGGATGGGACTTTGTATTAGTCTGTTTTCAAACTGCTATGAAGAACTGCCTGAGGCTGGATAATTTATAAAGGAAAGAGGTTTAATTGACTCACAGTTCAGCATGACTGGGGAGACCTCAGGAAACTTACAATCATGGAAAAGTCCCTTATAAAACCATCAGATCTCGTAAGAACTCAATCACTATCATGAGAGTAGCATCCCCCATAATCTAACTATCTCTACCTGGTCTCTCCCTTGACATACAAGGATTATAGGGGATATAATTCAAGATGAGATTTGGGTGGGAACACAAAGCCTAACCATATCAGACTTCCAGAAGTTACAGAATTCATGTTTCTACATTCATTCAGGAATCAAAGTATATAACATAAATAAGAACCATAATTTATTGAGTTGTGATTTAGGCTCTGTTTTAGACACTTTACAGATGCATTTGAATTCACAAGAGTTCTGTAATATGTATATTATTTTATTGATTTGGGGAAACTGAAGCTCAGAAATCTTACTCATTTGTTTAATTTGTCTCGCTCTTTCCTCCATCACACTACGAAATAATTTAAACCAATGTTCAAAAAGAATGACTTGCCCAAGGTCACCCAACTAAAAGTGCTGGGTCAGTTTTCAATCAAGGTTTTTAGAACTCCAAACTCTATTCATACCCACCCCTCTCACTGATGTGCCACAGGGTCGAGGGGAATACTCTCCCAGTTCTTTAGGACTTTGAAAATTCTACTAGTACTTCAATGCAGTCTCTTATCGGCCAGGGAACAAGTGGTAACTCCATGGCAGGATGACAGGCCTCCTGGGGCCCTATTGGGATAGTGCAGTCTCCCTGATCCCTGTAAGGAGCCTGAGGGATATGTAGAGCCCTGGAAATGGCTGAGTTGAGCTTTTCTGTCCTTGATATTCTTAAAAATGTTGGAGGCACTTCCTGAGCTAAATTAGACATTCCAGGAAAGCTAAGCCAACCTAAAGCTCAAAAACAATTTTTAAATAACTCTCCCCTCATGTGTGTCTCATTTTCTTAAGGCAGCTAGAAAGACCCTTTTTTATTATCTGTACTGGGACTATCAAGTAGATTAAAGCAGAGTCCATTCGTGGGGAGGAAGTAGTTCCTGAGTGCTGGGCTGTCCTTGGGGGCAGATGCTACCACACCAGATTAACCTCACGTGCAAGAAGCCTAACCAGTAATGACCATGAGGGAGTGAGTTGATGTCATGGCTGGAAAGCATTAGCAATTGTCCTGGTCTGTGGTAAATTAGAAGTCATGCGTTCCATCTAAGGGATGGGCTGCTACTTCCTTTTGTTGGATCTCCTGATGTTTTTTCAAAGTCATAAATCTAGATTTTAAAAATAAACATTTTAAATGTTTGTATTAATCCATTCTTACACTGCTATAAAGAACTACCTGAGACTGGGTACTTTATGAAAAAAAAAAAAAAAGGTTTAATTGACTCACAGTTCCACAGGAAGCATGACTGGGGAATCCTCAGGAAACTTAAACATGGCAGAAAGTGAAGGGGAAGCAAGTGCCTACTTCACATAGTGGAGTGGCAGAGGGAGAGGGTAAAGGGGGAAGTACTACACACTTTGAAACAACCAAATGTCATAAAAACTCACTGCCACAAGAACAGCAAGGGGGAAATCTGCTCCCATGATCCAGTCACCTCCCATGAGGCCCCTTCCCCAACACTGAGAATTACAAATGGACATGAGATTTGGGTGTGGTCACGGACACAAACCATATCAATGTTGGATCTATTTTTTAAGAAGTGTATTGATCAAGATAGGCCTGGGCTGAACTGGGCTCTGAAGCATATAGAAGCTTGACAGATAAATGATAAATATTTCTTGTCTTTGTAAAAGACAGAACAAGTGAACTGACCTGACTCTTCCTTTGTCTCAGAATGATTCAGTCCTTCTGCTGACCAGGAATGGATAAAATAAAAAGAAGTATCACTTTGAATTGCTTTGGAAAGCTAGAATGCATGTGCAAAAAGGTTGGATTTCAAGGGATGGAGTAGAAACTCAGTTTTTCCTTCCATAACCAAATTTCATAATGTTGTTAAATCGTGTCTGCTTTAAGTTCTAAAATGTTCTCCTGTCTGTTGGACAAAAAGGCCACAGAATTTATCAAGACTACGTTGGTGGACAGAAGCAAATCCTCTTCTACTTATTGTCCATGAAGGACCCGGGATTTCTTTCTGGAGAGGAAGAGCATTGAGAATATTTAAAAAGAGCTGCCCAAGCAGCCCTCTTAATTGTCCAAATCTTAGACATACATTTAAATATATGTTTCAGCATTTTTCACATGTCCTGAAAGCCCTAAGGAATTCACAGTTATCAGACAACCTGACCACCATCAAAATACAATATTTAAACACCAGCAAAATTCCTCTTATCCTAGGACTTGTAAGAGGCTCATATTAATGGTATGGATCCCATTCATCAAAATATTTTCTCCAAAGGTAGCATGCACATGCTGACTTAATGGATCATTAATTTCTCTGCTATCATTGATGGAGGTTTTAGGCTGCCATTATTTATCAGTGATGCTGGGGACCAGTGGTGCAGCTCATACAGAAGTCATCTTTGAATTTACTTTGCTTCACATTGTATAATTTCTCTCCATCTAATTGTCTTCTTAATTGCATTTCCACAAGCTGAATAGTAACATTAGTACTCATTTTCTTAGCATATCAATTGTTGCGTATGAGTCTCAGTCTACAGGATCAAGTGTGCCAAAGAATAACACAGGTACTTATTTTCTAAAAATCAACTTAATTTCACATCTGATTCTTTTCATCTGGCTAAATTGAATCCACTTTACCTCAGTCATTTTTGGTGTCACCTCTGTCAAAAGTAATAAAACCCAGGTACTAGTTGAAGTGGTAAGGACATATTTTAATCAGTAATAACTATTAAAATAGGGAAGAGAGCCCAGTGTGAACTAAGCTCAACTTTCATTCGTGTAGAGGTGATTGGGTATTCTTTTTTTTAGCTTCTAATTATTTTAATTTTTAATTTTTGTGGGTACACAGGTGTATATATGGGATACATGAGCTATTCTGATATAGGAATGCAATGCATAATAATCACATCAGGGTAAGTAGGGTCTCCATCACCTTAAGCACTTATCCTTTATTTGTATTACAAACAATTCAATTATACTCTTTTAGTTATTTTTTTATTTTTTATTTTTATTATAGTTTAAGTTCTGGGATACATGTGCAGAACGTGCAGGTTTGTTACATAGGTGTACATGTGCCATGGTGGTTTGCTGCACCCGTCAACCCGTCATTGACATTAGTTATTTCTCCTAATGCTACTCCTCCCCTAGCACCCTATACCACAATAGGCTCTGGTGTGTGATATTCCCCTCCCTGTGCCCATATGTTCTCACTGTTCACCTCCCACTTGTGAGTGAAAACATGCAGTGTGTGGTTTAGTTCCTGTGTTAGTTTGCTGAGAATGATGGTTTCCACCTTCATCCATGTCCCTGCAAAGGACCTGAACTCATTCTTTTTCATGGCTGCATAGTATTCCATGGTGTGTATGTACCACATTTACTTTATCCAGTCTAACATTGATGGGCATTGGGGTTAGTTCCAAGTCTTTGCTATTGTGGATAGTGCTGCAATAAACATACATGTGCATGTGTCTTTATAGTAGAATGATTTATAATCCTTGGGGTATATACCCAGTAGTGGGATTGGGTGTGGTGTTCTTAAAGGGAGAATGAGAAAGTAGGACATGGGAATGGTGGGGACTTGAGTAGAATCAGGGAAGTGGAAATTCTCAAAAAGCAGGAAGGCAAATCTGTCAATGTTATTAGGCCATTTGGCTTTCTTAATTGGCACTTATGGAAAGTAGGCTCCTAACCTCCTACAGAGACTGGGAGATAGGAAGACAACACCAGCACATCTTCAGGTGTTGGAGAAGCAGTCAATTCTTTTAACAGCCTTGAGCTTTCCCAGGCAGGAATTTAAAGGAGGTAGAGCGGTCATTCTAGGGACATGAGCTTGCGTTGTTAGAAGCTCACTATGCTAGTGTGTGTCAGTGTGTGTTAGTGTGTGTGTGCACTCCAGGGGCTATGGACAAAATCATTTATTTTGAGAGTAGTTTTTGTGGTTTCTGTAGTTTTTACAGGCTAAAGTTGAGGTCTCGTGGAGAAGAGGGCTCAGAGGGTCCTGACTAGAATCTGGTCAAGGAGAGAGTCTTTGTCCCCACTCTGACAGAGGTCATGCCAGTGCTGCAGAATCGCCCGTGGCCAAGCATCAGGCAACAGGCATCGGCGTGCTGGGTATACTCTGTGCACTCTCCCAACTATTCTGTTCTGTGGTCCCTATCAACATCACGTTTCAGGCCTGGGGATCTCCGCTGCTCCTGCCACTCTCAACACACAGGAATGTTCTTGAAGGCAGGAACTCTCAGTGACCATTGACTCATCCCCCAGAGACAGCTGGGGATCAATTCTGGGAATATGCCACACCAAGAAGAGGCCTGAATCCTGCGACCCTGCCTCTGGCAGGAGATTCCTCTCTGTTAGTTGAAGGGCAAAACTCCTCTCTCTCATCTGCTTTTTTCAAACCTCCATGCTATTTTCTCCAAACTCTCTTCCTTAATGAGCTTAGGCTTTTGAAGATACAGTTCAGGAAGTTTTGTGGGCTACTTTTATTTCTGCTCAGTCACATCTCTCCCAGAGGCGTTGAAACACAAAGCCTGCTGTTAGACTGATTAAGGGGGAAGGGGAAATTCAGAGAGAAAAACAAAAACTAATGTCTTAGAATATTTTCCACTAACACACACTTGTTGGCACAGAAAGATGAGAACCTAGATTTAGAAGTTTACCCTGAATAAATGGTAGTGTATGAGAGGGGCTCAGTTTTGCATCACTGATAATTTGCTTAGGTGAAGATTGTAGGAAGCACACTGGTCAGGGTCATAAGGCGGGTGTTCTGGTTTCTCTCTTGCCTACTGTCCACTTACTGCCAGTCCTGACCTGAAATCTCTCTTCCAGCAACCGTATTTTTAAACTTACAGCAGTAACTAATCCTCATGATACTAAATGTACAAGTAGGTACAAGTAGCATGTACATTATTAGCTTGATTAGCACCTAAGCAATGCTTTTAGGCTTTTGAAGACAGAACTCAGGAAGTTCTGAGGCTACTTTTATTTCTGCCCAGTCCCATCTCTTGCTGATTGTCACATATCTAAGGAGGCGTTTGCCTGACGCCCAATACTGTCCTGAGTGGTCATCCCAATCACTTCAGAAAAAGTTTGCCAAACCAGTTACTCATGTCAAAGGCTACACTTTTCCAATTGAATGTTTGGCTTTTATTACACAGTACAAATATTCCATTCTCAGACATAAATGGAATATCACCTTGCCTCTGGCAATTGTCATTTGCCCCCATAACTTCTCTCCCTATTCTTCTGGAACCAATTTCCAGGATAACAATAATTTTCCTTCTTTTAGAAGTATAATTTTTAAAAGCAAGATAGAGCTACAAAGTCTGTTAATATTTTGACCCACTTTTTTTTATTTTCTCCCACAAAGTGGCCTGGTCAGTGGCTGGGAAAAAGATAATTAAGCAGGCATGGTGACTCAGGCCTGTAATCTCAGTGCTTTGGGAGGGCAAGGCAGGAAGATCACTTGAGGCCAGGAGTTTGAGATCAGCCCGCACAAGTTGTTAAGGCTCCGTCTCTACAACATTTTTTTAAAAAACTAGTCTGGCATGGTGGCATGTACCTGTAGTCCCAGCTACTCAAGAGGCTGAGACGTGATGATCTTTTGAGTCTAGAAGTTCGAGGCCGTAGTGAGCTGTGATTGTGCCACTGCACTCCACCCTGGGCACTGGAACAAAACCCTGTTTCTGTTAAAATAATAATAAAATTTTAAAACATCTATCTAATCAATACAGTTTCCATTTTTAATGGAAACATATTAAAATCCATCTTGTAGGTAAAAAGACTTAAGCCCAAAGAAGTGCTTTGAGACACCATTTGAATATGCATTTGGAGGTCTGTTGGCAGGTCTCTCCCAATGTCTCCTTTCAGTACAGTCTCCTCCCTCTCTTTGTTATGTAACAAGAACAGTCTAAAATGTCTTCCACTGCAGTCAACATTTCATTCATTTTACATGTTTTTTCCTTTCTCTCACTTGGCACTTGGCAGTATTGCTTTCCTGAAGTGGTTGATCATGTAGAAGGCGAATCTGTTCCATGGGCCTATTCCTGCCTTTTCCCTCTGAGTTGCATGTGCACAGTTGCATCTGATGTAATTTGTCATGAGTGAATGGATGTCAGTGTCCCATGCTGCCTTCCTTCTCTTCTTTTCCTTCCCTTGTGGTTCCCTTGCCAGGAACAATGTATGTGTTTCGTGAAGTTTGTCTTACCCAAGGCCAGATGCCCTTGACTGAAGTCCAGGATGCATCCTGATCCTGTTTACAGGCGAGGAAAGACCAAGTCTGGGGCGCTGGAGAGATTGTGGGGGCATGAGAGTTAATCATCATAGGCACTTGTCACATCAAAACAAGCCCATCCTTAGCCGGCTTCCTCTGGAGTTTGATGTCACGATCAGTGTGTTGTTTCCTGATGCTGAAGCCACGACAGATCTATATTATATTTGTTTCCATCTCCTGAATTAAAATTGATTCCTGCAGGGAAACAATGAATACTGAGAAGGCTGAACACGTTACTGGCCACATGTTCTTTCTCGTCTCTGCATACTTCTAAAATGGAAACGGACCAATTTTTCTCCAATGCTATTCTGTCTCCTGAACTACCTCTTTGTAAACATTTCCTAAGGGCTTTCATTTGATCAGGAGCCTATTTCCCAGAGATTTCAAGTGTGCACCTGACCTGGGTTTGTGAGCAAGGGAACCCAGACAGGATCAAAAATATTTTAAAAAATGAATACATAAAAGCTTGGATTTGAGAGCCACACTTTCTTTAAAACATCAGTGATGATAAATGTGTTTTCGTTTTGAGAATTGGCTTTTCTTAAATTTAATAACACTAAAATGACTTTAGAGTGACAGAAAAATAAATACGTGGCTGAATCCTTCAGGTTTCAATCCTTCATTTATTCGTTTATCATCTAATCAGAGAATATTGCTTGAATATTTGCTACCCGCCAGTCATTGTGCTAGATGCTGGGGAGAGTCAGTGCTGCCAAGCAATATACAGTCAACATAATTTGTTTAATTTTGCATTTCATAGCCCTTCCCTGAGATTTTTAAAAAATACTTTAATAAAATGTAATAAACATCTGTTGGGAAAAATAAAGATAGAAAATTATATGAAGTAAAAAGTAAAAGTGTCTCCTCCCCAATTTCCCTAGAGTTAGATTTGTTGGTAATGTGAATAATATTTTTTGTCTCAATATACTTTCTATATATTTACAAAATTCCAGAATTTTTTACACAAATGGGTCAATATTATACAAAATTGTCTGGAAACATTTTTATTTACCAATGTTTTATGGGCTTTTTGTACTAGCAGACTGTGATTTTCTTTATTATTTTTAATGGTAGGCAATATGCCATTGGGTGAATGTACTGAAATTTATTAAACCTGTCTCCTATTGTAGACAACTCAGGTTTATTTTGCCCCTGTTGCTGTTGTTCTTTTCTTTTTTTTTTTTTTTGGTTTCTTTCAACTTGCAAGCAATACCACAATGAACTTCCTTGCACACTTATCTCTATATACATTCCTAAAATTGTAGAATTGTTGGATAACACACGTATTTTAAAGTTTGACAAAAACTGTCCTCCAAAAATTTGCATTGATATTATTGGTGTATGCAAATTCTTATTTTTCTGTAGGCTCTCCAATATAATTTTACATTGCTAATTAATAATTTGATATTTGCAAACTAATATACAGTTTTAAAATATTTGTCATTGTCTTAGTCTATTTCGCTACTATAATAGAGTACCGGAGACTGAGGAATTTATAAATAAAAGAATGTATTTCTTGTAGTTCTGGAGGCTGGGAAGTCCAAGATCTATGTACCAGCAGGTTTGGTGTCTGGTGAAGGCCCAACCCTCACAGATGGTGCTGTCCACGTATCCTGGGATGGCAGAAGGGACTGGAGGGCAAAAGGGCCAGGTCATTTTTACCTCCCCATACGTCTTAACTTTAGTTCATCTCCCTGAGAACTATTACATTTAAACATCATTTACACATTCTTCTAAGAAAATAAACACTTATCTCTATTTCTTGATTTATTCATTTTTAATAATATCCATTCTAGTTACAGAAGAGTAAGAATTTAAATCATTCACATGCCCTTTTCCTCCCCACATTCCCATTGTTAATTTTTTAAAAAATAATTTAATCAAGTAATTCAATATTTTATTAACTTTTATTTCTTAAGCTATTTATATTAGATACTATCTTTTAATTCCCAATATGTAGGAAGAAGAAATTAACTGCCCTCTAAATTCATCCATCTAGCAATACTTTTATTCTCTCAAAGTCCTTTTTGTACCTAAGGGTTCTGTGCTTTCCCTTACATGGATCTTGAAAATTGAAAGCCAATAAATAGAACTTGTAATATTTAAATTTCAAACTATTGTTTGAGATGAGCTAATTAAACCTGAAGATTTGGCAATGTAATACCATGTTGTAAATCTGTGCCACACAAATGAGAATGTTACAAGCTTCAACTTCGAAAAATTCTCTTTTTGTTCATTTTATTTGTGTAACCTTCAAGTACAGCTTTTTTTTTTTCCTTCCTCCTAGAGTTTCTAATTGCCTTTCTTTTGTCTGATTAAATAATAGCTTATAATTATATTTTTCTTATCAGCTTCTCCACTGTTCTCTTCCTGAAATTTATCAATGGAGAATTGTGGTATATTCAGGTTTTCTACATCTCCTATAGTCTTTCTTGATAAATTAAATTTTAAAAATTATTTCAGCCATGTCTTCAATTTATGTGAATACAGTAATTCCTCATATATCCTCTGTGTCTTTGATTGTGCTGTCTTTCACAATTTTACTTTTGTGTAACTATTTGATTTTTTTCTTGAGCAAACTAGTATTTATTATTCATGTCCTGAATTTATTTTTCCAGTCTATTTGTTCCTGTTTTCTCATTCCTTCATTTCTGGTTTTGTCTTTATTGTCTCTTTCATTTTTCTTGAGCTCTTACTGTTGTTATGTTTCTAACTTCTAGAGATAATATGAAGTTTTCTATATACAAGTAGTATCTGTGATATTGTGATATAATAAGAAATATATATTTGGTCTCTGCCTCTAGCATATGGCACAGTATTCTTAAAACTCTTGTAATTTCCTGAGTGATAGGAGTGCTAGGTGCATCTTTGGTTCTAATAGTTGATCTTTGACCCTGATTCCTGACATAGAGCTCCTAATCCCTTAGAATTTCCTGGGCGATAGGGGTGTCTCTTGTTTCAATGAGGCAATTTTTGGTGGTCTTTGGGGTGAGAGTTGGTCACCGGAAAGACCAAGCCGTGATCGGAAGTTTCACCACCACCCACCATCCTCCATGAAGGGGAGAGAGACTGGAGGTTGAATTAATAATTGATCATGCCTATGTAATGAAGCTGCCACAAAAATCTCTGAACTACAGGGTTTGGCAAATTCCCAGGCTGCTGAACACAAGGAGGTGCTGGGCAAATGGTGTGTCCTGGAGCAGGCATGGAATCTCCATGCCCCTTCCCCCATACCTTGCCCTGTGTATCTCTTCCATCTGACTGTTCATCTGTATCCTTTGCAATATCCTTTGTAATAAAAGTAGAAATGTGTTTCCTTGAGTTCTGGTGAGCCACCCTAGCAAATTATAAAACCCAAGGAGTGGGTTGTGGGAACGCTGAATTATAGCTGGCTGACCAGAAGCACAGGTCACAACCTGGAACTGGCTGTTGGCCTCTGAAGTGGGAGCAGTTTTGGGAGATTTGTGGGACTGAGCCTTTAACCTGTTGTATTAGTCTGTTCTCACACTGCTCATAAAGACATACCTGAGACTGGGTAATTTATAAGCGAAAGAGGTTTCACTGACTCACAGTTCAGCATGGCTGGGAAGCCTCAGGAAGCTTACAATCATTGCAGAAGGGGAAGCATACACTTCCTTCTTTATGTGGAGGCAGCGAGGAGAAGTGCTGAGCAAAAGGGAGGAAAGCCCCTTATAAAACCGTCAGATCTCATGAGAACTCACTCACTACCATGAGAACAGCAGCATGGGGTAATCTATTTATTCCTATTTTCTCACGCCTATGCAGTGCTTCCCACCACACTTGGGGATTATGGGAACTACATTCAAGATGAGATTTGGGTGGGGACACAGCCAAACCATACCACCTGTGGAATCTAATGCCAGGTAAATAGCATCAGAGTTGAGTTAAATTGTAGGACACCCAGCTGGGGTCCAGCTGGAGAGTTGCTTGGTGTGTGGGGAAACTCCCTGCTTGCCTCATATGACACCTGTTGTTGGAAGTGTTCTGTGTTGAAAGGTGTGCTTTCTGATAGCAGAAAGGTGGGTGTGAGAGTGGGAGAAACAGTTTGGTTTTTCCTATCTCTTGGCAGTATCCAAGATTGATCTCCAGACCTATGAGAAAAAACAAAAATACACAGGAAATTCTATGTAGCATGATAGAGTTTTTTTAAGTTTTTTTTTTTTTTTTTTTTTTTTTTGAGACAGGATCTCACTCTGTCACCCAGGCTGAAATGCATTGGTGCCATCATAGTTCTCCATAACCTCAAATTCCTAGGCTCAAGCAATTCTCCCACATCAGCCTCCCGAATAGCTGAGACTGCAGGTGCACACCACCTTGCCCAGCTGATTTTTAGGTGTTTTTTTTTTTTTTTTTTTTTTGTAGAGACAGGGTCTCATTAAGTTGCCCAGGCTGGTTCAGCAGGAAACATTAATCATTTATGGGTACAACAAATACATTGCACCCCAAACACCTTTCACACTGGAACAGGAGGGATATTGAAAGGATCACATTCGGGAACTCTCCCGCTGCAATGTGCTGTCCTATAGGTTAACCCTTGCCTTTCCCCTTCTGCTCTCACTCCTCTGATTTGCTGCCTGTGATTTGAAAATTGATTATTATGGGCCGGGCGCGGTGGCTCAAGCCTGTAATCCCAGCACTTTGGGAGGCCGAGATGGGCGGATCACGAGGTCAGGAGATCGAGACCATCCTGGCTAACACGGTGAAACCCCGTCTCTACTAAAAAATACAAAAAACTAGCCGGGCGAGGTGGCGGGCGCCTGTAGTCCCAGCTGCTCGGGAGGCTGAGGCAGGAGAATGGCGTAAACCCGGGAGGTGGAGCTTGCAGTGAGCTGAGATCCGGCCACTGCACTCCAGCCTGGGAGACAGAGCGAGACTCCGTCTCAAAAAAAAAAAAAAAAAAGAAAGAAAATTGATTATTATAATTGTTCATTATTTTTCTTCATGAGGGCAACCCCCAAATATTATTTTGGAAATCATTCATAGCTTTGGATTAAGCCTTAATCTCTTATCAACTCTATCAGGATTTTATCAAGAAGCATACAGGATAGTAAAAATAGGCAATACAAAGAGAATTTGATAAAGAGAGTTATTTACAAAGGTATGTGTAGCGTGTCACAAAATGACAAAGAATAGTTGAGAAGCTTGAGCTAATGGTCATACTGCTACTATCTCCAGGCCTGAAGGGGTGAGGCAAGGCAGAGGTTACTAGGACTTGAGACAGAGAGTACTGTGTGGAGAGGGTCAGCTGACAGGAATTGTGCTCTCAGATTCAGCGGATCAGCCAGCCAGGCTTGGCCCTGCAGGGAAGGAGCCAGTGGAATAAATACCCTAATTTACTCTTCTCTTCAGACTTCTGTCTGTACTTCCCATGGTCTGACACTGATGAAAAGCAAGAGAGCAATAGTGCTATTGACATAATCTGTGAGTTAAATGTTTGTTTGTTTGTTTGTTTGTTTATTTTTGAGATGGAGTCTCACCCTTTCACCCAGGCTGGAGTACAACGGCGCAATCTCAACTCACTGCAACCTCCGCCTCCTGGGTTCAAACGATTCTCTTGCCTCAGCCTCCCAAGTAGCTGGGATTACAGGCACCTGCTACCAGGCCCAGCTAATTTTTGTAGTTTTAGTAGAGATGAGGTTTCACCATATTGGCCAGGCTGGTCTTGAACTCCTGACCTCCTGATCTGCCCACCTCGGCCTCCCAAAGTGACGAGTAAAATCTTATGGGGCAGAGACCAAGTTGGAGAAAGAAAGGGCAAACGAAGATACTCAGTATACCTTCCCAGGGATCACTCATTTTAATCCTGCTAAGTCTCCAAAATTCACCCACTCGACTTCTCTGCAGTAACCTGTGCAGTTCTCTTACCACTTAAATTCTAATAATTACCTTCTTTGTGAAAAAATGTCTGGTGACAAGTTCAATTTTTTAAATAGGTATATAGCTATTCAGGTTTTCTATTTCTTCTTTTGTCTGCTTGGTTAAGTTGTTTTCAAGGAGCTTAACTGTTTCATCTAAGTCATCTAACTTATTCCACAGGGTTGTTTATAACATCCATTTATTATACTTTTTATTATGTGCAGGATCTGTGGTGATACATTCTCTTTTATTTCTGATATTGGAAAGGTGTGCTTTTTTCTTTTACCTTGATCAGTCTTGCTAGATGTTTGTCAATTTTATTAATAGCTTTGAGTGCTCGCTTCGGCAGCACATATACTAAAATTGGAACG
>NC_045439.1:149005073-149211393 GCF_002776525.5 Piliocolobus tephrosceles
AAAAAAAAAAAAAAAAAGAAAAGAAAATTCTTGAGCTGAATGTTAGTTGTTAGTTTTACAGGAATTTATTTCATAGTTATTTATTAAACCAAAATTGTCTTTAAAAAAAAATAGCTTTGAAGAACCAACTGTTGGTTTTGTTCATTTTCTCTATTATTTGTTTTCTGTTTCCTCAATATCTTATCTTTATAATTTCCCTTTTTCTACTTAATGTGCTCTTCCTTATCTAGCTTCTAAATGTGGGAACTTAGATCGTTACTTAAAAACCTTTCTTCTTTTCTAATATAAGCATTCAAAAGCCATAAATTTCCCTCTAACTGTTGGCTGCATAACACACATTTTCATGTATTGCATTTTCACTGCTTTTTAGTTTGAAATATTTTCTAATTTGTCTTGTGATTTCTTCTTTGGCTTGTGGGTTGTGTATAAATGTCTTGTTTAATTTCCAAATATTTGGGGATTCAGTAGGAATCAAATTTATATTGATTTCTAATTTAATTTTCAGTATTTCAATTATTTGAAATTTATTGAACATTATATTTTAATGGGGCAGCAATTTTTATCTTGGTAAATGTTACATATGTTCTTGAGAAGACTATTCTTCTCTGTTAAGTGCAATATTCTGTACACATCAATTAGGTAAAGGAGATTGATAGTATTATTAACAACTTCTATATCTTTACTGATTTTTTGTCAACTTGTCCTATAAATCATTAATGGGTATTGTATAAATCAATAAATAGGGGATGAAAATGTCCAAATATAATTGTGGATTTATCTAATTATTCCTTTAGTTGTGTTTGTTTTTGCATTATTTCTTTTGAAGCTCTCTTATTAGGTGCATGAACATTTAAGATTGTTGTTTTCTTGATTGACTCCATTATCATTATATTTCCCTCTTTATTGCAATAGTAAGTACTATAGCTACACCATCATTCTTATACTTATTGTTTGCATATTATAACCTTTCTTCATCCTGCTACTTTCAAGGTGTTTGTATCTTTATGTGTAAAACTAAGCAGTTGTAGAGAGCCTATATTGAGTCTCATTTTTAAATCCAATTTAATAATCTCTACCTTTGAAGTGTTTGCTTCATTTCCATTTTATGTAATTATTGACATAGTTGTGTTTAAGTCTAACAGCTTGGTATTTTTTTCTATTTGTCTCATGTTTTTGTTGTGTTCTTTTCCTTTTTAGGGGGAATTTTAGGGCCTATTGAAATAGGTATTTTGGTATCCTGTCCTATCTCCTCTATTGACTTTTTAGCTAAAACTTCTTGCATTTGTTTATTTAGTGGTTACACTAGGATTTAAAATATGCATGCTTAACTTATTCCTTTCTACTTGGAGATACTGTTGTAGTACTTCAAATAAACATGAGAAAGTTATATATAATTTAACTTTAGGACTGAGAGTTAATTCCATCCTTTAGTTAATGTTATCATGTATTTGCTTTTAAGTACATTATAACCCTCCAATTAAAATGTTTAATTTTTTGCTTTAAGGGATCAATTTTCTTTTTAAAATATCAAGAGAAAAAAAGGTTTTTTATATTTATGATTACTGGGGTTTCTTTTGGTTTTTTGTTTGTTTTTTTAACCTTTCTGTAAGTTTGGGTTTTTTAAAAAAAATTGTTTAAAAAAATTTTTGTGGGTACATATTAGGTATATATGTTTATAGGGTACATGAGATACTTTGATAGAGGCAAGCAATAAGTAATAATAGCATTGTGGAAAATAGGGTATCCATCCCCTCAAGCATTTATCCTTTGTGTTACAAACAATACAGTTATACTTTTTCAGTTATTTTAAGATGGATGATTTAATTATTATTGACTGTAGTCACCCTTTTGTGATATCAAATACTAGGTCTTATTCATTCTTTCTAACTATATATCTTTTGGTACTCATTAACTATCTCCACTCTGCCTCCCTCCCCCAACCTTCCCAGCCTGTGGTAACCATCCTCCTACTCTCTATCTGCATGAGTTCAATTGTTTTGAGTTTTAGCAACCACAAATAAGTGAGAACATGTGAAGTTTGTCTTTCTGTGCTTGCCTTATTTCACTTAACATAATGATCTCCAGTTCCATCCATATCATTGCAAATGACTAGATCTCATTCTTTTTTATGGCTGAATAGTACTCCATTTGTATATGTACCACATTTTCTTTAATCATCTATTGGTGGACATTTAGGTTGCCTGTAAATCTTGGCTATTCTGAACAGTGCTGCAAAAAACTTGGGAGTGCAGATATCTCTTTGATATACTGATTTCATTTCTTTTGGGTATATACCCAGCAGTGGGATTGCTGAATCATATTGGTAACCCTATTTTTAGTTTTTCGAGGAACCCAAATCTGTTCTGTATAGTGGTTGTACTAATTTACATTCTCACCAACAGTGCGCAAGGGTTCTGTTTTCTCCATAACCTTGCTAGCATTTATTGTCTGTCTTTTGAATAAAAAGACATTTTAACTGGGGTGAGATTATATGTCTTTGTAGTTTTTATTTGCTTTTCTCTGATAAACATCAGTGATGCTAAGCACCTTTTCATATGCCTGTTTGCCATTCATATATCTTCTTTTGAGAAATATCTATTCAAATCTTTTGCCCATGTTTAATTTGGATTATTAGATTTTTTCCTGTACAGTTGTTGGAGCTCTTTATATATTCTCATTATTAATCTGTTGTCAGATGGGTAGTTTGCAAATATTTTCTTCCATTCTGTGGGTTGTCTCTTCACTTTGTTGATTGTTTCCTTCACTGTGCACAAGCTTTTTAACTTGATGTGATCCCACTTGTCCGTTTTTGCTTTGGTTGCTTGTGCTTGTGGGATATTACTCAAGAAATTTTTGCCCAGACCAATGTTCTGGAGGGTATCCCTGACTTTTTCTTGTAGTAGTTTCATAGTTTGAGGTCTTAAATTTAAGTCCTTAATCCATTTTGATTTGACTTTTGTATATGATGAGAGATAGTCATCAAGTTTCATTCTTCTGAATTTGGATATCCAGTTTTCCCAGTATCATCTATTGAAGAAACCATCATTTCTCCAGTGTATGTTGCTGGCACCTGTGTTGAAAATGAGTTCTACACTACAGTGTAGGTGCATAGATTTGCTTCTGGGTTCTCTATTCTGTTTCTTTGGTCTATATGTCTGTTCTTATGCCAATATCATACTTCGGCTAGTATAGCGCTATAGTATAATTTGACGTCAGGTAATGTATTCTTCCAGTTTTGTTCTTCTTTTCCTCAGGATAGTTTTGGCGATTCTCATTTTTTTGTGGTTCCATATAAATTTCAAGATTGTTTTTCCTGTTTCTGTGAAGAATGTCATGGATGTTTTGATAGAGAATGCATTGATCTGTAGATTGCTTTGGGTAGTAGGACATTTTAACAACATTGATTCTTCCAATCCACGAACATGGAATATCTTTCCATTTTTGGTGTCCCCTTCAATTTCTTTCATCAGTGCTTCATACTTTTCACTGTATAGATCTTTCACTTCTTGGGCTATGTTAATTTCTAGACATTTAATTTTGTTTATAGCTATTGTAAATGAGATTATGTTTTTGAGTTGTTTTTCACATTGTTCACTGTTGGCATATAGAAATGCTGCTGATTTTCATATGTTGATTTTATATCTGCAACTTTACTGAATTTGTTTCTCAGTTCTAATAGTTTTTTAGGGGAGTCTAAGTTTTTCCATATGTAAGATCATGTCATCTGCAAGCAAGGATAATTTTACTTCTTCCTTTCCAATGTGGTTGCCCTGTACATCTTTCTCTTGTTTGATTGCTCTAGCTAGGACTTCCAGAACTATGTTGAACAGGAGTGGTGAGAGAAGGCATCCTTGTCTCATGCTGGTTTTCAAGGGGAATGCTTCCAGCTTTTGCCCATTCGGTATAATGTTGGATATGGGTTTTCATAGATGGCTCTTATTGTCTTGAAGTATGTCTCTTCAGTGCCTAGTTTGCTGAGAGTTTTTAACATGAAGTGATGTTGAATTTTATCAAAAGTCTTTTCTGTACACATTGAAATGATCATGTGGCTTTTGTTTTTAGTTCTGTTTAAGTGATGAATCACATTTGTTGATTTGCATATATTGAATCAACCTCGCATCCCAGGGGGAAAGCCTGTTTGATTGTGCTGGATGAGCTTTTTGATGTGCTGCTGGATTCACTTTGCTAGTACTTTATGAAGGATTTTTGTATCTATGTTCATCAAGAATATTGGCTTGAAGTTTCCTTTATTTTGTTGTGTCTAAACTGATTAATTAAAAATAAACGGATTTCCTATAATCCCAGCACTTTGGGAGGCCGAGGCGGGCGGATCACGAGGTCAGGAGATCAAGGTCATCCTGGCTAACATGGTGAAACCCCGTCTCTACTAAAAACACAAAAAATTAGCCGGGCGTGGTGGCGGGCGCCCGTAATCCCAGCTACTCCGGAGGCTGAGGCAGGAGAATGGCATGATCCCGGGAGGCGGAGCTTGCAGTAAGACGAGATCACGCTACTGCACTTCAGCTTGGGCGACAGAGCAAGACTCCGTCTCAAAAAAAAAAAAAAAAAAAAAAGAAGATAAATAAAAAAAATAAACATATTAATAGCAGTGTTTTAAGACAAAACTGTAACCTATATGACAAAAAGTTTTATATGTTTACTTAGTATTTCTCTTACATGTAGTTTAGATTTTTCATTTCTTAATAACAGAATTGCATGATTTTTCCCAAAAATCAGTTTTCATTTTGATTGATATCTATATTGTGTATTTGCTTTATTTACTTGGTATTATTTATGTCTTAAGAAATAGCATTTCTTAAAAGTTTGGATTATAAACTCCTGTGACCTCTTCTCTTCCTTTTGTTCAAGAGGAATACTCGGCACCGTTTCTTTACAGCCAGTATCTATGTAGTAAGGAAAGTGTGATACTGCAGGGCTTCATCATTTCGGTCCTAAATCAGGATTGTCTGGATGTGAATCTTACTTCTGGCACTTAACAACTGTGAAATCTTGATCAATTTTTCTATTTTCTTTAAGCCTCATCCATAAAATAAGGATAATCATTATTCTGTCTCCTAGTAGGTGTTTTAAAAGATGGTCTTAATCCATACAAAAGCACCCAACTTAATGTCTGGTATGTAGAATGTATTAATAATATCCGGTCGTTAAAATACTATATTGATTTATTATATAAAAAAGGAAATATAAAGAGGTAGCATAGGAGAATGGAAAACAGAAAGTATCTGTTCTACTTCTCACTCTGCCTCTTATTATTTGTGTGATCTCAGCTAAACCCTTTAAACTTTCCAATATGCACTA
The DNA here is from genome assembly GCF_002776525.5 of Piliocolobus tephrosceles. Lineage (NCBI taxonomy): Eukaryota > Metazoa > Chordata > Mammalia > Primates > Cercopithecidae > Piliocolobus > Piliocolobus tephrosceles. The sequence goes on from NC_045439.1 coordinate 149,010,393, forward strand.
TCTTGTAAAATGAGCAGAAAAAGTCATCCTTGGCTGCTTCACAGTTTTGTGCAAGAATCAATCAAGCTAGGATTTTATACCTTATATAATAATAATAAAAACAAAACTTTACACAAAAAGGGGAATGCAAACAATTTAATAAAACAATGGGGTCGCAAGCGGTGGCTCACACCTGTAATCCCAGCACTTCAGGAGGCCAAGGCGGGCGGATCACCTGAGGTTGAAAGTTCGAGATGAGCCTGACCAACATAAAGAAACCCTGTCTCTACTAAAAATACAAAATTAGCTGGTCATGGTGGCACATGTCTGTAATGCCTGCTACTCGGGAGGGTGAGGCAGGAGAATCGCTTGAAACTGGGAGGCAGAGATTGTAGTGAGCTGAGATCACACCATTGCACTCCAGCCTGAGCAACAAGAGGGAAACTCCATCTCAATAATAATAATAATAATACTAAGACAATGATTTGATAAATTCAGTGGGTCAATCCTAATTTTTCTCTACCAGATAGAATCACTCTACCGTAAAAAAAAAAAAAAAAAAAAAGTTTATTTCCTCAGCTTTGTCCTGGGATGGTCCCCCTGTGACCTGTCATAGTTTCTTCTGGGTGAACCACTGCTTTGTGAGGAAAGATATACTTAGTCTTGTCTGAAATTTAATGAGGATTTACCTATTTCTTTAGAAAAATTATAAAAAAGAATAAGTTACACATTTCAAATATGGATACAACACATATGCTTCGTATGCATGTGGCACACGTCTGAGCATAAATGTGTGTTTCTGTTTAATGAACAACATACTTGAAAAAGCAAAATGTAGTTATAAAGCCCAAATTGTGGAAATTTAAAGTAAGGGCTGGACTCCGATGACATTCTTAATTGCTCAAAGTTCTTTCAGGATCCTGCCAGATGTTATGACCTCTTGCCAAAAGAATCTTGATTTTTCCAGACATGTGTATATGGTGTAGCTATTTTGTCTCTTTCTCTAGGAAGAAGCGTTCTTGGGATGATAGTTCCAGAGGGAGAACTGGGGCACCGCTCAGTACCTGCTCTGCTCTGTGGCATCCAGGCAGGTGGTAGAAACCACACTAGTAATTTGAAGAAGGAAATTTTATATAAAGAGTTGTTAACTAGGTGAACAGTTGAGTTCAAAAAGGAATATAGAGATTTCTGTGGTTTAGTTGGGGTAGCAACTATAGAAAGTAATCACTATCCCTAGGGTTTAGGGAAAAATAAGGGAGGCAGAAAGGGTGGGTGAAATTTTAAAAGGGTAAACGGACTGCTGTTTTTAGCATAGGAGTTGTCTGTGTGGCAATTGCTATGAAATACGACATTCCTGAGGCCATTTTATGTCTGGGAGTTTCTGGAATACCACCTGAAATTACTACTTTAGGAGGAAATAAGATATTTTCCCTCAAAAATTTTTTTTTTTTTCCTAAATCTAAGCAATGAAAACAATTATCAGAACTACAGACTGTGTGCCACAGAGTTTCACTTACCACATAATGAATTCATGGATTCCCAACTCCCCAGTATTCACTGACTTGAATGTAGAAAGTTCTAGGCTGTGTCCTCTGCGAGATATAATGATGTGAATTCCTTTAACTCAGTATCTCTGAGAGGAAAGAAAAAAACTTAGTCACTGTAATACTAAGTAGAATGTGGTTAAGAGTTACATAAAGATAGTAGATGCATGCAGAAGAAACGTTATGATAAGAATTTCTATTTGTCTATGGGCTTTACAGTCTTCATGGCACTTTTCATACAGTTCATCTCATTGGAATTATCAAAATAACTATGAATAGGGTAGATATTATTATCCCTATTTTACAGATGAGGAATATGAGGTTTAAAAGTGACTTCCTCCCAAATCTGACAGGTAATAACTGGCAACCCAGCCACTTGGTCTTCTAAAGCAACTCAGTACTCTCAGAAAAGTGTTAAACTACTTATCATAAGTAAGACTCCATTTTGATTTTGAAAGACACAATCCATTTTCTCATTCAGAGGCCCCACACTTCAAAAGTTAAATGGGGTAGAGGAACATGTTAACTGATAGAGAACCTGCACAGAAAAGCAAGTAAAGTCCCCATTGAGGTGAAACAGGAGGAAATTTTTTTAACGGCTGAAAATGATCCCTGCAGAAGAAGTGAATAAAACTCTCAGGCTGGGGTGGGCACAGCTGGATCTCCCTTGCTAACTGCATGATTTCTGGCCTCCTTCCTAGAAACTCCTTGACATGTTTCTGGAAGCTCAGTCACAAAGTCAGGGGAAGGTTATCTGAGACAGAGCCATTGTCATGTACTTGAAAGGATCTTCTCTTCCCCAGCCAATAGCCTGTCTCACAGCGGGTGTCACAACTGCTGAGTCACTTGCTGAGCGAATAGCTCAAAGACAAGTTCCCATTGATCAGGCTGCTCAGAACAAAACCATTCCAGTCCCTCAAGAATTTAAGCCACTTGTAAGCTGCATTCTTTACATTCAGCTCATAACATAGCACTGCGTAGGTCTCCTTGCTCCATGTAACACTTTAAATTTCTGATCATGGGCACACACGACCTTCTGTATTCTTTTCCCTTGAATAGATGCTTTTACTTTGGAGAGTTTAAGTATGTTCTTATCTAGTTCATAGTGTTACCTGCATGCAGCCAAGTCTTGTTCCTTTTAGGGAGTGGTAGTTTTTCACCTTGAACAGTTAGCCTTTTCTTTTAGTAGTACATCTCCCCAGAACACAAGAAGAGGCCTCAAGGAGAGGGGCTTCAGGAAATCCATGACTGTGCATTACCTCTTTTTTGTTCATCTCTCTCTCCGTCATCACATCTCACAGGCCATTTGTCCTGTTGGACCAAAACATCGTCAAGGTAAGGAACCTTTTAGCCAGGGACATGTTGGCTAAAGACAGTTGTAAGTAACTGTTACTGGCCCATGTTTTATTTCAAAGATGTCTGGGTCAGACTTATTTCATCCATCCCAAAAAGTTATTCCCTCTAATCCCATTAATGAATATGCTAGAGTAGAAGGCAAAACTCAGAGCCGACAACAAAATGTAATGCAGTGGGCACAGATTAAATACTGATCCAACTGGGTTTAGATTCAAGTAAGTTATCAATTTTGAAATAGAGGTTTTCCACTACTATGGAAAATATTTTCAATTATAAATTCTTAATGAAGATATTCACTTTAACATTTCTGTTTTTTTTTTTTTCTTTTTCTTTTTTGAGGCGAAGTCTCGCTCTGTTGCCTAGGCTGGAGTGCAGTGGCATGATCTTGGCTAACTGCAATCTCCACTTCCCAGATTCAAGTGATTCTCCTGCCTCAGCCACCTAGGTAGTTGGGACTACAGGCATGCATCACCACACCTGGCTAAGTTTTGTACTTTTAGTAGAGATAGGGTTTTGCCATGTTGCCCAGGCTGGTTTTGAACTCCTTAGCTCAAGTGATCACCCTGCTGCGGCCTTCCAAAGTGCTGGGATTACAGGTATGAGCTACTGCACCCAGACACTTTAATATTTGTTTGTTTTAATTGTACCATAGGGCTTACAGATCTTTGCATGTAGCAGATACTTACTATGTACCCATTATACATGAATGAATGCGTGAACTAATGACGAATGTAAATTCCCACGCATGAATCTGAATAAACTTATAGACACAGGATAGAGAGATGCCTTGATAGAAGCATTTCTTTTAATTATTATTTTTAAAAATGCAATGTATATTTTAACTGAATACAATAAAAGTGTAGATATATTAGGTCAATACTTGCAATATACACATTCTTACTGTGTGTCTCACAATATGTCAAACATTGTAATAGGTTCTGTGGGGACCTCAAAGATTAAACAGACACTAAAATTACTGTAAAGCGACTTAGATACAAATCACATAATAAAAAGGGAGGATGATCAATGATTTAAAAGGTCTGTGAAGCATCTCCTGCAGGAATTGGACATCTCTTCTCATCTTGCAAAGCTTTGGGATTCCTGTGCCCATCACAGGCAATAGCGGCAAAGCAGTTCATTTCTTCCCTCTCCAGTCACAGAAATGTCTGCTGTTAAATGAGCTGTCATTTTCCTCAAAAAACAAAAACAACCTGTTCTGCTGTATCTATGAGAGAACTCACACTGCCTGGCCATCTTCCTGAAAAGTTGTTCTTATTACCTCATTAAATGATATGATATCCCTTTTCTGTGTAAAGTTCTTTGTCCCCTCAAGTGATATATTTCAGTGTCTACTGTCTCCCAGTCTAGGATAATGAATTTATTTTGCACTTTCAGCTTCAGTGCAGTGTAAGCAGATTAGGGTCTATCCTCACACCTAAACAGTAGGATGTAAAGCAGAGCTTTTTTGTTTTCTCTTCCACCACATATCACATGCTTTGTTAGCTCTTTGTCAATGTGATTAGGAAACCACACCGCTAATCTAGTGGGAATGCAGGTGTTTTTTCTGATGCAATGGCAATTGATTGATGGCTAAATATTACTAAATATCCCTAAGAAAACATTACCTCATACGAGGAACAAAGTTATAAGCATTGCTGTATTTAACACACAAATTCCACAAGAAACTTCTTTGTTCTTCCTGACAGATCTTGACTAATTTCATTTTCATTTTTCATAATAAAAACTGCGTATCAGTGTTGGTTATGTTGGCTCACCACCTTCACAGTATGGAAACATTCAGAACATTTATTTAAGAAAATAGGTTGTGTATTTTCCCACTACCTACACATTATGGACCAGATATCTAAAACGTGCTGTCAGAATTCAAAGACCATGGCTGGTAGACCTGGTTTTTCAGTGTAATATGAGTAGGCACATGCGTTAGTTGTTCCCTAGAACAATTATTAATGGAGTCTACAATGTATGCCACTTTATTCCCACAGTAATTTTTAAATAAAAGGGATGAGCAGCAGGAGTATAAATACACTTGCATATTGTTTGCCAGAAAAGCTTTCATCCTTAGGTGATGTCCCTTCTAGAGTCCATTCTCAATGTCAATGTTATTCTGCTTTCTCTTCTTTGATCCTTCTGTCTTTTCCTCTTTGGGTCTCCTATGTCAGAAATATCCAGCAATCTGGGACATCAGAAAAAAAAATTTTAGAATACTATGACCCTTGGACCAGACTTTGAAAGATAAATTATTGTCATCTTTAATCCCAAATATGCCAAAGCCTTCTCTTATATTTAAAGGGAACTTCCAACTTTTAGTAGATACTTTTCACTTTGGGTTTTTATTTTCTATTGCTGTTATGTTTTTAAAAAGTCAAAGAATCAGTTTCTTTCCATAGGAAGTTATTCATATATTGTTTTAAATCCTGTTATGTGGCTTTTCACAGCTTACATGACTTTTCATTGCTAGAGGTGGGAAGAAAATACACTAAAACTTATTACTTTGATTTAAAGTGACTCTAGAAAAATGGTCAGTGGTTTATGATGTTTCCCTGTGTGTGGAACGATGATAGGCCTGGGAATTGTATGAGAGAAGTTCAGGTAGGGGAATTGAGAGACTGAAAAGATGGAAGTTGCTAGAAGGACGAGATGGGAGGTGAACTTCTCTTTTATAATGGGGTGGAGCTGTCTGTGTGCTGAATGCGGTAATGCTGTTACAATTCATGATTAGCATCTCCTGAGAAACTGGTTTGGATGGTCTTCCGCACCCAACTGAACTGCAGAATTCCAGATGCAGGAGCATATTTTCTATAAACTGTAGCCCAAGGTCTACTTAAGTGAACTTTGACATTCAATTCAAATTAGTTTTTTGGAATTACACCTCTGTCTCAAAGAGTACAATTCTAGCATTGACAGCTTCCATGTATATGTATATGTATATGTATATGTATATGTATATGTATAGTGTGTGTCAAATCTTTGCAGGGCCAAGAAGTCAGATGAGTTTTTCTCACCAGAATTTTCTTCAAAGGCTTAAAAATTATTAAACCCATAAATATGACTGAGCTGCCATATTTGTAGGAGAAATCATATAACCATGACTCAATAACTTCAACTTTGATATTTATGATGCTCAACCATGAAATCTCTTCACCTCCTGATTCCTACGACATATGTTCTTCTCTACTTCAACTATTATGAGCCCCACCTAAGAGCACCTCATTTTATTGAGGCTCTAGACTCATCTAAGATCTGATAATAAACTCCTTAACTATTTCATAGTCTCCCATTCCTAACATAACTGTGTTTTCTGACCTTAAAATGTATTATATTGAGCACCTACTCTACACCAGGCCCTCTTCTAAGTACTGTGAGCATGGTGGTGGGCTTAGGACAAGTCCTTTTCATGACAGAACTCAGAGCCCACTGGGAGGAACAGACAAATCAATATTTTATCTAGAGTGTTACTTATATATAATCCACACACGTATATAAAAAATACATGTGTACATATAAAGATGTATATAAGGATATATATGTATGTATATGTACATGTATATATAAATACACATATATTTTTATATATGTGTGTGTTATCCTTATATTCTTATATATATACACATACACATATAAGGATATAAAGATAACACACATAAATAAAAATGTATGTGTATTTGTGTGTATATATCCTTTTATACATCTGTATATACATATATTATGTACTTCCTTATATCCACATATATGTATATACATATACACATATACACACATATATGTATATATACATGCACATATATGTATATATACACATATATACACATGCATACATGTGTATGTATACATACATATATATGTATATACACACACACACACACACACATATACACATATCCCCCCTGGGCTTCCCTCTGTATATCTCTTTAAGTGTTTCTGCAGGGAGGCCCAGGGAGTCAGAAGGAAACATGCGAAGAGCTTGGTGGATTGGTAAGAAAAGCAAGGCTCCCTAGAGGAGGCAATAACTAAGCTAAGATCTAGATAAGGAGGAGAAGGAGTCACAGGTAGAGTGTTGCCTAGAAGTAGTTCTAGGCAGAGGATTTTTCGTTTGCTGATCCAGGGTCTGATGCTTCCAAACACTATGCACTTACAAGGCCCTGTAGTTTGCACTACGGGTATCTCATGGCACTGTAACAGAATGAAAATTGTAAATTCTTACACTCAGAGGCTAGCGGGAAATCTTGCTTATCTGTTTCAACTGCTGCTAAGATAGAGTTCAGAGACAGGGTGGGATCTATTTGGAAAGTGATCCAGCTTGCAATATTAATTACAGACACTATTGTCCTAGTAGATCCCTTCCTCTTCTGGGAGAATACTAATCACAGTGATGCTAACTCACACTTATTATTTACTGCTAAGGCTTTGTGTGTGTATTTTCCTCTTTTAGCTTTAGAACGGGTCTGTATAGTAGATTTTATTGTTATTTTACAAATGAGAAAATCTGAAGCTCATAGAAGTTACATCAATAGCTAATAAATGGCTAATAAATAGGAATTAATATTTACAACCAGTCATCCCACTTGCCTGCACTCTTACCTACTAGATTCTGCAGTAAGGAGTGGTTGGGTACATTTTATCACTTGAAGAGCTAAATAAAGATTTTTCATGTTCAAGGAGAATACATACTCAGGCTTCAGCGACCAACTCAAGTATTATCTTTTTAAATACCTTCCCTGCTGTGTCAAGTAAGAATTGTTTTGTTTATCTTCTTAACATGGGGTGTGACACATACTAAGGTAGAGTATTAGCTGAATGGTAAGTGAATAAATGTATTTCTATCACACTTAATATTCATTTATATCATAGCTGATCTTACATTGAATTATGAATATGGTAATATACATTTATTTGTATGTTAGACTATGAACTTCTTGATGAAAAAGATCTGTTTTAGTCATAGTTTATGCCATCATTCTGCACAAATCTTGGCAGATAGGTATTTAGTAAATGTATAATAAACAAGTGAGTGACTTGGAGAATAAATGAGTCAATGAATTCATGAATGAGAGGAAAGGATCTTAGAGATGAGTGCTAGCATGGTCAGAAATCTAAACAGTGTCAGTGTGTATACTAAACATTTCTGAGCGCTTCTCATTTTCTTGCATATAGTAGGTCTGAGAGAGGCCTGTAGGACTTCTCAAGGATCCTTGTGATTCTTTTCAGGTTTATCAGGCTACATGACTAGTTCTGGCAGTAAATGAAGTGGAATGTGTCACTTTCGGCTTAGGTAAAGAGGAGGCACTGGGCAGGGACATGCAGGCCTGCTGAATCTGAAGAGGCAAGCTTGCTCTTTGAGACTGTGGAGGAACTGGCCCTACCCCTGGGCCTGTGATGGAGTGGCAGCCCTGATTATCCCCGAGTAACCTTCACATCATTCTTCTCTTTTTTGAGGAATAGCACATATTTGCAGCCTTAAATTTTTTTCCTGTATTTTACTATAAACATTTAGGAGGAACCGAGCCACTCCTTCAACACTTTTCTTGGAAATCTCCTCACCTAAATATCCAGTTTCATCACTCCAAGTTGTATCTTCCACAAAACACTAAAACACAAATATAATTAAGTCAAGTTCTTTGCCACTTCATAGCAAGAATTGCCTTTTCTCCATTATCCAAAACATGGTCCTTGTTTTCGCCACAGACCTCATCAGAACTGCACCTAATGTCCATATTTTTACCAACATTCTGTACAATATTAATGTATTCTCTAAGAAAATGAAATCTTTCTCGTCTTTGAGTCCTCACCAGTATCACATTTAACAGCCCCTTCATAGCAGTATTGGTTTTTCTAGCATGTACCTCAAAAAAACTCTTCCAGGCTCTACCCATTACCAAATTCCAAAGCCTCTACTACATTTTAAGTATTTGTTATAGCAGCTCTCTATTTCTTGGTACCAACTTCTGTAGGCAGAGTTCTCCAGAGAAACAGAACCAATAGGATGCGTGTGTCTATAATTTCTTATAATACATTATATTATGTAAATTTATTATAAATGTATAAAATTTATTATAAGGAATTAATTCACATGATTACAGAGGTTGAGATCCCAAGATTGGCTGTGTATAAAGATGGTGGCTCAGGAAAGCCAAGGGTGTGATTTCAGTCCAATTCCGAAGGCCTGACAAAAGGTTGCTGATGGCCTAAGTCCCAGTCCAAGAGCAGGAGAAGTCCAGGGTCCCAGCTTAAGCAGTCAGGCATAGAGAACAAATTTGCCCTTCCTCCACTTTTTTGTTCTGTTCAGACCCTCAAGGATTGAATTATTCCCAAGCACACTGGGAGGGCAATCTACTTTACTCAGTCTACTGATTCAAATGCTATTCTCACCTGAAACATCCTCACAGAACATTAAGAAATAGTGTTTAGCTAAATATGTGGACACTCTGTGGTCCAGTCAAGTTGAAACATAATGTTAATCATCACAGACTAATGTAAGTATTCAGTTACTGTTGAATGAAAGAATAGAATAATTGCCCATGGCATTAAAACTGACCTCCCTGACATATGGATCATGGCACCAAATTTTGTTGCATACCCAATAGTTTAGAGATGTGTGGGCTTTTGAAAACAACTGTGGTGAAGCCCTGGTGTGTTAGGCAGTGTCTAGAAATGTAAACGTTCTTCTGCTCAGTCCTCTGACCTGAGTAACTGCAAAACATGCAAGTTGTACTATCTCCTGGTTAAATTATAAGAAGGCTATGAAAATGAAACAAAGCAAAGCAAAATCTCCCTGGGGTTAAGTGTGAGTTGCATGTTAACACTGGCATATTCGTTGTTTATGCCTTGCAAAGAGCTGTAGCAAACAATCTTGCCTAAAGTTTAGCCAGTCTGCAAACTGAATGTTTGGCTTGCATAGTTACCTGCAGATCTGTGCCAGTTCTCATCAGCATGAAGTCATTCATTTGTTCACCATATATTTAGTGAGCACTTACTCAGGACTACTAAAATGGCTACACAAGCAAGATTCATTAGAATTTTTGTTCATCCTCCTCCATCTTTGAACTTATAGGCCAATTTTAATTCAAAGCAATGAAACTCATGCAAGGTCTACAGGTAAGGGATAACTCTTACAGCTGACATGGCCTAATTGTGGTGTTTCTCTTTCTTCTGTTTATGTTCATGATTGTGGTTTGAAGGCAGTTGGAATCTTAGTTTTCTTATCAGAGATCTCATTTATTTGGAGAGTTGGACCTCAGTTTTTATGAAAAGCTCAAAGGCATTGGTTGTTTCTTTAAGCATTAAGCAAAATCACCCTGAGGATCTCCCATTAACCCTCTGGCTGGCTGAATTGCACTAGTTTGAGTACGTAATTCATTCTGATGGAATAAATTTGTTGCAACTTGTTGAATGCTTATTCTTTAGCAATAAAGGACTTACGTACATCCTCAGTGATTTTTGATGAAGTCTTCATGTTCCTTGGCTACAATTATTGCTATTTTCAAGTACTATTCTTAAAAAGGTGTGTGTGTCGGGGAGGGGGGCCGGGAGTGCTTATCAGTTCTATTTCCCTTTGATTTTAACGTGTTGGGACCTGGTGGTGCCTTTGACTAAATCATATCATATGACCCCACAGGGCTCTAAGACTGTGGCAGGAGCTGCCCTCCAGCTCAGGGATCCCCACTAAAGAGGTTAGGCAGTCAGGAAAAAAAGGAAGAGGTATGTTTATTGCCTGTGTTGGGTAATTGGATGCCTTGGGGTGAAGTGAATAAAAGTCAGACAACCTTTCTATAAGTTCCTTTGGATGGGAGCTGGCAGAATCTAGAACTGGCAACTTTGCATCATGGAATATCCATTAACCTTGTTTATCTCTGGAAAAACACTGCTCTATTTCCAGTCTGTTGCTTGTCAAAGAATGATACAAGAAACCATCATTGAGTTCAAGGGAAAGGATGAGCTTTTTAGCCCTTGTGAAAATACAGTCTTGAGGTGCTGATTTTTCCTCTTTGTTCTGAGATAGCAAGTGGCATGCAACAGAATACGATCGGAACACAGATACCTGATTCAGAGAGGTCCTCCTTAGATTCTGGTAGCTATAAACTAGAGACCGCTTATGGCCCGAGTCTAGCTTTTTCTGGTGTCTACAGTTGATTTTTGTACTTTGGAAGCTAAAGCTGAATGTAGGATACAAATTCTTACCCTGACTTCCAGTTTTTTTTTTTTTTCCTTGACATTATGTCCCAGAACAGTGCCGCTGGACTGCGAGACTTCTAGTTCTTTCTCTGTGGTTCACCCTACATCCATGTGTGACATTTCTATATACTCAGAACTATAAAGCATTCTCATTTGTCTTCAGAGCAACCAACATGTGTTTTATGTGACTGTTTATTAATGAAAGACTCTGTATTAGAGTTTAAAAAGGGAGAGTTTGATTAAACTTGTGAAACATGTTATTCATGGTAACAGGTATGAAATGGGAAAGTGGGCTACAATATGAGGTTTTAAGTCACCAGATGTAGCAATTTTCAAATAAGAGAGAAAATCCTTTTATTGGAGGATTAACTGCTATTTCCTCTTGAGACAACTGACGTGGTTCAAGGAGGATGCTGTTGAATCTGATGCAGAAATTCATAATTCTCTAATTTAAATGTAATTAATTTATAAACATATCCTTTTAGAAAATACACTGAAAGAGCTTAATTTAAAAATATTTTAAGATGAATTATAGAATATGGACTTGGACAAATAATATGCAAGTTACGTACTTTGTCGTTCCTGTCTCTAATCAGCACAGATTAAGTCAATTTTAAATACAATTCTTAAAACAAAATTAGAGGAAGAAGATGCCACAGAATTCTGTGGTATGTTGCTTAACAACAATTATATCAGGAAACTCTTACTTATACATAAACACAAGCCCAGTATTCTACATTTTAAATGTGTTTTTCTCCAATAAATGATCAAAAAATCATGTTTATGTATAATGCAGTTAAATATAACACATAGTTGTGTATATTGCCACACATATAGGCTTGATTGTATTAAAATGCGATATTAGAAGAATAGCATTCTTTATAGTTGCATATTTTTGCTTGATTGATCACATTTGATGGATACAGGGTGTTTCAATCTTCAAAATAAATTTATGTTCTTATGCTATTGGCTGTCTTATTAAATGTTCATGAAAGGCAAACTTAAGGATATGTAAATCTGGCTTTGAATATATATGTAGCATTTTCAGTAAGCCAATGATTGTACTGATTATTTTCACATATTACATGACTTAATTTCTATAATATTCGTGTGTTTCAAGAATTGCCAATGCCATTTTATAGACATATTCCATACAGAACTTCCGTGCCCACATTAAAGTCCAGCTAGCTGAAGAATTTTATGCCAAGAAATGCAAACACAAAAACAAAAGGTCGTAAAGAGTGATAAAGACTTTTGTGTGACTTAGCCAGACAATTCTGTCTTCATGATTGGTTCATTTTAAAAGAAAGTGAAGCAAAAAATCTGAACAAATAAAAATAAAGTCTTCTCTGTATGGGAGATCACTGGACTGGAATGAGAGTCAAGAAATATAGTAGTACCTCAACTCTGTGACCAACTCTGTGTGCTGTATGGAGCCACAGTTTTTGTCTCAATCTATAAACCCAATATAATGGCCATAATTAATGTATTTTAAATGTTTTGACCATGACCTATAGCTATAAATGCATTTTATATTGCAACTCATTAAAATAGACACACACACACTCTCTCTCTCTTATCTCTCTCTCTCTCTCTCTATCTCTCTCTCCTTCTCCCTCTCCCTTTCCCTCTCCCTGTCCCCCACCCTCCCCAAAAGTTTTACCAAACACTACGTACTCTTACTATGTATGATGCATTCTGGTATTTTCTACTTTGTTCTATTTCACCTTTAAAAATCATGTTTGTGACCCACTAAAATGATTTCACAACCCACTGATGGATCTCATCTTGAATTTTAAAAAATGCTTTTAGCTCTTAAAAAATTATAGTATATTAATCTTGTATTTTATTATCACTCAAAAAACAGACCCATCCATGCCAATCCTCACTCCAGGAAACCACCAATGGAAATAACTGCTCTATTTATATATGTTCAAAAAACTAGAGATAAAATTTAACTGATGTTTTCTATGTTTGAAAAACGATCTATATATTTCAGGGAAAAAATAGTGAAACCCTGAGCTATTGAGTAATACAAAAGGAACAGAAGTCAACATTATTCATTGAGCAAATATGCTTATAAGGTATCTGAAGCATCATAACGGGGGTGGCTATAAAGAGTGTGGAACACAGTGTTTTATAGTACACGTCGTTATTAATGGCAATAAAAGAATTGATGGACACTTTCACTACATCTTTTATTTAAAAAGAAAAACAAAAAAGGAAGTGATCGTTCGTTCCTTATGTACTTGCACAACATTTGTAAGAGGAAAACTTTATATTTCTAATAACATGAAAATAGACATTTCAAGAATTAAAGCCAATTTCTTCAAGAATGTAATCTTATTTCCCAAGTAACTTTTATACTCTTTAATATGTGTTTGCGTCACTAAGAAATCTGAGTTTATCATTGAATACTGGATCAGTTACCCATTCCACAGTGTTTGTTGAGCTCCTTCTGTCTGTCCAAAACTGGGGATACAAGATAAAAAGGACTGATGAAATTTCTGCTTTCACTAAGCTTACATTTCTATGAAAACTCAGTGAGTCTTCACATCTTTTCAGTAAGATAAGTTGCTATGGCATTTGTTTAATTCTAATTTTTATTTTAGATGCAGGGATACCTGTGCAGGTTTGTTACATGGGTATGCTGCACCCAGGTAATGAGCTTGGTACCCAATAGGTAGTTTTTCAACCTCCCCCTCCCTTCCTTCTCTAGTAGTCCACAGCATCTATTACCCCCATGTTTATGTCCATGTGTGCTCAGTGTTTAGCACCCACTCTTCATTTTCATACACACATATAGACTAAGAAATGTTAACAAAACCATGTACAATTTAATGCATAATGAATAAGCCTCAGAACTTGGAGCAATCACTTAAGATGAAGGAATTGCATGTGGGCAAATCTGAATATTTGGTGTATTACAGTTAAAAATATGATTTACTTTGGATAAAAGTGGCTCAGCACTGAGGAATGATGAAGAATGAAACCAGTGAAGTGTTAAAGACTGGAGTGATATCTGATAGATAGATGGTGTAAGGGACAGTAGAATAGCGGGTATTCTTATGGCAGATAAACAATAGACAGCCACTCTAAGACTGGGACTTAAAACTTGGGTTTCCATGGAGGGAGTCCATGAGTTTGGAAAGAAACATATATTTCACTAACCTCTAACTGAAATTTGCCATTTTCTTCATTTATGAATGTAGGCAACACATTACATCTAAATTACTTCCTATGACTTTGTTACAAATACAGATCATAGATCTTTCCATATTCTGTTACGGCGGCTAGAGCTTCCTTGAAGTATTGTTTGTGCTCATCAGTGTGTTTGAATTATGGTGCCTATAGGTTAAGTACTAAATCATATTAATGTAGGAATAGAGATTCATATAAATTATATATGAATTGTATATTTATACATCCCCACAAAACTCTATATTTCTGTATTGATTTCCCTGCAGATTTTTTTTTAAATTATAGCGTTCACAGCTACAGAACTAATTATGTTTTATATCCTCTTTGAAGCTACACTAATTCCTACCTTAATTATCATCACCCGATAAGGCTAAATTTTGTTTTTAAACATTTTTGAGAACTGCATTTCAGTGTGATTATTTTACTTTGTAATCTTGGGTATTTTATGTTATATATTTACAGATATTATTTCTGAAAGGGGTCCTTAGAGTCTTCCAGACTGTCAAAGGGGTTTGTGTCACAAAAAGGGTTAAGCTCTTCTGCTCTAAGCAAAAGATGACAAACTCAAATGCCTACAGCACAGGTCTCAAGAACTGACTGAAAAAGAGACCCACTAGAAGGCCAGTATAACAATCTAGAGAAAAAAAAATTAGGAGGAATTTCATGGGATCCCAATAAATAACAGCCCCATTTTTCACTTAAGTTGGGATCCAACTGAAAAAAGAAAAGACAAAATAATAGGTCAGCTAGAGTTCAAGGTATCTGCATTTCAATGAACAAACCTGATATTAGAGAATGTGGCTTATTTCTTGGCTGGCACAACTCGAGGACCCCTGGGTGAGAGAGGTGAGAGGACGGCAAAGTGAAGAAGACTCCTGCAGTCCTGGAGCTTTAACCCGTTCAGCAATAGCATGCTGCAGCCTGCTTCATCTCCACCACTACAGACACTGATTCCCGCTGGACTTAAAGCAACTTACCCAGCAGGGCTGCTTTGGGCAGGCTTCCTCCTGCTGAGAGGAGATTTTTCCGCAGAAGGCTTTGAAATGGGTCAGAACAATGCAGTAGTTAAATGGACTCCAAGGCCAAAAACATTCTTTCTATTCTGTTTCCCTTGCTCAGTGCTGTCCTGCTACAGCTGTTCAGCTTAATCTATTGGACGTAACTGTCCAATATAACCTACTGGAAGTTATGAAGTAAAATTAAATGAAAATGCAGAGAGAAACTCCACGCATAAAATGCCAACAAAGCGAGGATGCCCCAAATTTGAATATAATTCCTCCCTCTGTGAAATTATCTTAGAAGAATTAAAATCTATACACTAATCCCTTCGCGAGTTTAAGTCTAATGTTGACAAAACCCAGATGAATTAAAGTCTGAATCAAACTCTACTGCTTTGGTGAATTAAAAGCCCAAAGTGACTAATGACATCCTGACTCCCTGCTAAGTGTTGGGGTGAGGGGTCTCCCCAGTGTTAGCAGAGCGAGGGGTCCTGCCAGGGCTTACAGCTGGGACTTGCTCTCCTTGAGGCTGGTGTGGTTCCTGCAGGGCTGCAGAAAATATATGCTGGATTTCTGATGACTTTACTGATGAAAAGTTGCAAGCAGTTATTATTTTCACTGGTGGGCCACACCCACCATATTGAGAAAAGAAGCCAAACCTCACCCTCTAAAGCAATTATCCCAGAAAAAATTACATTCTCAGAAGGTGGGGCTTTAGTATATTGTCAAAAACTATGACCTCAGATGCAATGTCAACGTGAAGGGGAGGCTGAATGAGTCCTGGCATGGTAAGTGGAACAATCACCCTCCCAAAGATACCCACGTCCTAATCCCATGGACCCTGTGACGTGTTACTTTGACTTTTCAGACATCATTAAGGATTTGAGATGGGCAGATTATCTTGGATTATCTAGAAAAGCTCCATATAATCACAAGGGTCCTTATAAGAGGTAGACAAGAGGGTCAGAGTCAGAGAGAGCTTTACAGATGCTACACTACTTCCTTAGGGATGAACCAAGGAATACAGGTGGCCTCTAGAAGCTGGAAAAATCAAGGAGATGGATTTTTCTCCTAGATGCTTCAGAAGACTTGCAGCCCTGTCAACATCTTGATTTTAGCCTAGTAGATCCCACTTGGAACTTCTGGCCTCCAGAACTGTAAGATAATAAATTTGTGCTGTTTTAGGTCACTGAGTTCCTGGCAACATGATACAGCAGCAAAATAAAACTAATACAGTTGGTTGAGAGTTTGTATTCTGGAGCAAATCAGCCTGTATTCAGATCCCTGCTCAGCCACTTACTAAATATGTGGCCTTGCTGCCTACTAGCACAGGCTGAGGTTCCTGAATCACTAGCATGTGTGTGGTAAGACAAGTGGCTTGTACTGTTTAGGGGCAAGACTTCACCATGAGATTCCCTGCATCCACTAAAGCCAGGCCTTTTCTAAGTCTCGTGCAACTGGTGTCTGCTGATGTCATTCCTCACATGTGACTTGGCTGAGCCCCAGGCTTTCTGAGTCCCCCTGCCACCACATTTTCAAAGCTGAATTGTCCTGGTATTTTCCCTGAGTGTTATGTCTTTGTTGAGGGCAATGGAATCTTGCTTTAGGCTGTCACAATCTATAAAATAAACAACCGCATATAAAAAACAGTCCATATAAAGCTACCACTGGACAAGCTGTAATTATCTGTCGGGGTTGAAATATTATGACCTGGAGCCTAAGGACCCTTTTCCAAGTCATAGAATTTTTAAAGAACCAAGTGTGCAATTATAAAAAGCAACCTCATGAGCTAATAAAAGCCTCCACAATTCACTAAGGTCAAAACATCTTTCTCATGCACACACAAAAAAATCCAAAGCCCAGAACCCCTCAAGATCTTTTAATGTTTGTTTTATTTTCCCCACTTCAGCCATTTGTTACGTTTCTCAGTGTTTCCAACCAATCCACCAAATGTTAGACTATTCTAAGAAAAGTCCATTTTTTTGTGGCCACATTCAAACACAATTGAGAAATAAGACAAAGGAATAAGGCAATCATACACCAAAACATCATCTTTATTACCGATAAAGCTGAAGTTACAGGATGTGGCTTATATATGCCGTCAAGGGGTGAATGAATGGGACTCTGGTGAGATGCCAGAAGTGCAGTGATAGTGTGTGATCCTCCACATGGAAAGAGAGCAGCAGTTGCTAAAGCTTTCCCCCATGACGGGGATAAAAGACCGGCTTAGTCTGCTGTGGTAAAGAAGACTCAATTCAGGCACGAAGTTACATACACTGTTGAGGTCAGTCAGGTGCAATGGTTTTGACTGACACACAGCCTACTTCAGATGACCCAAGCACCCATCCCATGGACTTCGAGTCCCTCTGAAATCATCTTGTGAGATCAGTACAAATGTTCCAGTGTAGTGGGAAGAAAACTTTGTGATACCAGTCAGGTGATGATTACTTTTTCTATGGCGTGAACAAACAGTGAATCCAGGAAGCAGCCCTTTAGGTATTGTTATGTAATTAACATGACGAATAAAGACATAAATCACAACTACCTGGAAGATCCTGTTGGAGGTGACACTGGATTAGCTATAGTATTTGCAGAACCCTCATGAACTATAAGATAGCATAAAACTCATTGCTAAAGCTCATTTATAAGGTGGACTTTTGGCTTTTGTTCTTATTCAGGAAGAGACTTGCCTATTTTTACATAGAATTTGATTTTCTAGTTCACATTCATTTCATTGTGCAGTGAAGATATTAGCTGAAGTGTGAAGGTCAGTTTACGTGCAAGTGCCTTAGCGTGGAAGTTTGTGGCAAGCTATGCAGGTGATGAGTTTGTCAGTCCCCAAAGAGCCTGGAACTGGTTAGGATGGAGCTGCTAAGAGTGTGTTGTGTTTACGGCTGACATGCTTCGTCTGGTAAATGTGGATCATACTCACTCCAGAAAAGCACACTGCTCTGCTTTATACGTTGTGCTTCTCAAGACTTCTGGGGTTATTTTCATTGTCAACTACAGCTTGAAAGCTTAGCTATGACTTGCTGATGTGATGCGCTATCCTATTTGTGTTCTCTGGTGATGTCTCAGAATAATTCACGCTGCTGCATCCACAACTCCTTGGTACATACGGGCTCAGCAATGGACAAAGCTCAGGTGTAACCAAAATCCAAGAGAGCAGCTTTTTTGCTGACATAAATGGAGGATGTTGATTTCAAAGAAAAAACTTGGATAGCTTAAAAGAAATCCATCATCGTCATTGAAAAGCCTAGACAACCTGTGTGTTCAACTGATAGTCAGCCAGGAGCTGTCTCTCCAGGAATCCAAAAGAATTAAAAGGAGGCATTATGCTATTTAGAATTGTATTTTAAAAGCATGAAGCCACTGCTTTAGATCTATAGAGCCTTTAAAATTCTTGCAATATTTTAGGTTATATCTTTATGTTCTTTCAAATGGGTGTAATATTTTAGATTTTATTATTACATTATTTGAAATGGTTGCCCTATTTTAGGTTTTATCTCTCTGTTTCTTCACTTCCATTTTTTTTTCCCCAGGGGGGATTGCTGGTGATGCAGATTCCTTGTGAAAATTATTGATTTCGCTATATTAGGAAAGGATGAGTTTTGATGATCATTTCCTGTGCCTGGGGTACTACTTCTTTATTTTTTCCTGGGAATTTTTCTTGTGTAGTATCCTCAGAATCCCATAGAACTAGCATTTTAAACAGCAGTGCAAATGTAAGAGCAAGGGCTGAAACCAACCAGGTTGAAATTCCACAACCTCCTCATCCCACCAATGACAACTTGATTTTACTTCAAAGTGGCCATGGCTCTTGCAATAACATACTACTTCCAGGCCTGGTTTTGTGTACCATGATCTCCAGCTGCTTCAAATGAGCACCTATTGCTGTCACCCCACCCAGATGTACCTTATTGTGCTGGAAACCTGTGCTCATTTCTTAGATATGGAGATATTCCCCATCTGGTGCTTTGTCTATTTCATTTCCTCTTTTGGTTCAGTCTGGAACAAGGCCAAGAAACCAAAGTTCTTCTCTGGAATGGACTTTCTCTGCCATGGCAGGGAGGAATGGGTATGTCTTCATATAGTGCCTGGAGGCAGAATGATATCCTGGTAGGGTGTGTGGCTGTCCCTTCTAGGGAAATAGCTATGGGTTTGTTCTCTACATCCAGGGTTGGAGGATGACTAGTCACACAAAAATTTGAAATGATTACTAAAGAGAGAGACAATACTTTGGGTGGCTTATAAGAAGTTACCATTGTTATTCGAGAATAGCGTCTTGGACTGACTCATGATGGCTTTAGAGGTTGGGTTAAAGTGTCTGCCCAGCACAGTGCTACCCGAAGCATAGTGCTTAGTGTTGCTCCCTTAGAAATTCTTCCCTCAAAGCATTTTGGGGAAGTCAGCTCAGCCTCAAGTCATTCTGGGACCTCAGGAACACATTTTGGGGGTTGGTAAGAAATGGCACCCTGGTTGGGTGCGGTATGACCCCTGAGAAAAGCAGTCAGAAGTCTAGAATATAATATCCAAAAGCATTGGAAATCAGGCTGACTTCACTGTTTTTGTTCCTGGGATACGATCTGGTAAGTAGGGATTGGTAGAAAGGGTTCTTGCAGCAAGAATACTGAAAATTAGATGAATTATGGCTTTGTGGATCTATATAGATAGAACTCCAATTGGAGATCCAGGTGAGGGGCCTGCCATAAACCAAGGTATCTGACAAACAGGCAGGGCCTGAGGCGAGACTCTGGACTCAGCAGGGAAACCAGAGCCTGAAGCAAGTGTATGAGGCAGAAATCAAAGGACAAGGAGAACACAATAGGACAATAAAAGAAAGCTTGACTTAGTTTGTGCGTCGGTTCCCATGCCTCATCCCTGGGACTAGGTCTACAGTAGGGCTCCTCAAACTTGGTACTATGAATAGCTGGGGCTGGACAGTTCCTTGTCGTAGGGGGTTACCCTGTGCATTGTAGGGTGTTTAATGACATTCCTTACCTTTACCCACTAGGTGCTATTGATTAATACCCTCTCAACTGTGACAACCATAAATGTCTCCAGACATTGACAATTATCTCTGGGTGGAAAAAATTGCCCTAATTGAAAACCATTAGTTGACAGCAAAAGACTAATTCCTGTCCGCACTGACTGGTGGGACTACTTTCTTGGTCAGGAATGGTTCAGAAATAGGCACAGTTGAATCTGTCAATTAAGGCTCTCAGGATCTGCAGACAAGTAGGGCTAGTACTTGACAGAAACTGTCCAAGGACCTCTAGCGCTAAAATGAGAAAAACCATTAAGTGTTGGAGAGGAGAAAGCTATCATTGTGTTTGGAGTTAAGAAGAGGGTGGAGAAGGAAGATGAAGAAGTCAGGGTGAAGTTAGATCTATAAATCTGAGCCAAGCTGAGAGCGCCTACGGGAGAGGCCATGCATGTTCCCTTGGGCTTGTCTAGAGCAAGACCTATTATTCAGAACCCGTAGTCCTTGTCATATGGTGCACTTTGGGATCCAAATCCTACATTTTGATTGAGCACTTAGCAAAGGCCCAGGTGGATCTTTGATGATGAAGTCCGTGCTTGTCACTCCACCTTGATGACCCACTCTCTTCCAGATGGCCGTCTGGTTCATTATGAGAAGGTTTACAGGATGCTACAATGGCAACTTTCCAGCAATAGAAATGCTTTGAAGGCTCAGGTGAACTCTGTTTAGAGAAGAATGCCCAGCAAGGTCCAGGATAATGTTTATGCTGAATCTTGTCCAAGTTTCTCTTCCTGGGAGAGATGTTAGCTGACTCTGGAGCTAAGTCTAAGTTGAGGCCAGTGAGACCTGTCCTGTAGATTCATCCCGGTAACGATGGTTGATACTGGCTTTATTCATGGCTTCTTATCTACTGTTTCCGAAGATGATCTTGCACAGTCTTCAATAAACCTTCAACTCTCAGGAATTTTACCATTTCTAAATTCAGGATTTCTGCTACTTCCTGTGGTCGTACTGGCCCTATAAACAGCACATCTTTCTTTTCAATGAGTAAGTTAAATGTCACACAGTCTGAGAAAAGAGCCAAGTTCAGGGCAGAGACTACCTTCCTGGGTACCCCCCAAGAAGGAGTCTTGATCACTTCTCTAAACATGCCCTGGATGTTGCCAGAGCTCATGAAAACGCTGCCCTCTAATGGTGCTAGCAGCTCTGGTGAAGGCTAAGTTGAAGCTCTGAATTTAGGAGAGCGGAGCTGTCTCCCGCTCCCACAACCATGGTTGTCAGGTGGTAATGGTGAGCATGGCATTTGAGCACAGTACGTGGCAGATGGCAGGAATGTAATGCATACTTTTGTTTGTAAATTGAAAATGAAGTAGTGTTCCCTATAAGACTTCAGGGTATTGGGAGCTTTAGGTAAGTGCAAATGAATTTCATGGGGTTTTGTGTGGGGTTAAGTTTCTTTCTACCTTCTAAGAAGATCCAGAGCAGCACAAGCTGACTTTTCTTAACTGAGATCAGGAAGTCATCAACTAACAAACAGGGTGGTGGCATTTTGCCTCTATGTATTGTCTTTATGTTTGTTTGTTTAATCCCTAGGATTCAGTGGTATTTAGATAGAGGAAAACATTTTTTCTACTTGAATATGTTTTTATAAGGTTTCTGATCCATTAGACACTTTCTTCTTACTGATAAACATTTGCAGGCAGATTGTAAAACTACATTTGGAGGGGCAATGGGGGTAGACATTTGCTTAAATTTTGTGTATTCCTTATTTTTGTACTCTCAAAATTTCCTACACTGTAGATTTATTTACAGTTTACTTTATGTATTTAAATGCCTGTATTTTCTTTAAGTAATTTTTTTTTAATGGTTTGAAGAGTGTGTATGAAAGAGAAGGAGAGAAAGAAAGACACACACAGAGGGTTTTGCTTTCAGTGCCTCAAAAGGCTTAACTTGGTTATTCAGGAATGATCTCAATTTTGTTTTGCACATATTTCACTCTGAATTTTATCCAGAAATTTAAGGTTGTAATAACTCTTCTGTGGTTAAAAACTCTTTTAATTCTAGGAACCTCAGTCTGAATATACTTTAAGGAAAGAAAAAGTCTAATATATTCGGTACTGAACACTTAGGTCCTAATTTTCTGTTCTGCCCTTATGCATTATGCAATATTTTCAGTGGGTTGGCATTCTGCTTGGTGACCTTTGAAACATGCAGGCACCATCTTGAAATGAGCACCAATAGAAGTTCTGTCTTTCCTGTTTACTGTGCTCGCTTTCCAGGACTTCTTCCTGACAGTATGTCTCAAACCCTGAAGCTTGCCAATAAACACTCATAGAAAAAAAGACAGAAATTTGTTTGTGGAAGCGGGTATCTGAAGGGTTGCAGTTGATAAATCGTTGTGAAATGGTCAGGAGATTATCTGAAATTGATCAAACATTGTAACGATGGTTGTGGATGGGTGTGGCCCATCACATACATGGTGAACTACACTAGCTGGTAGGCTTCTCAGGTTTGTGAATGTGTGGATTTTGTGTATCCTTCACAGCTCAGTTCAGCTGGGTGCAGTTTCCTGGGTTCACCTAATATTTTTTGCAGATAAAATTGCAGAGTAAACTTGACATTTACATTATGCTCAAATTGTTTCCTAATATTTCAATTACACTGAAAGGAATGCACATTTTCAAAATAAGAATTTATAGCTAAACCAAGCATATAACTATGATGATAATAGCTAACATATCTTGAGGCCTTGTTATGTGCCAGGCACAATTCCAAGCTTTTGACATGTATTAATTAACTCATTAAGTCCTGTTAACAACTCTTGAAGTAGGTACTATCGTTACCCTTATTTGTAGATGAGTACACTGAGCCACAGAGGGGTGAAACAGCTTGTCCACGTTCATAGAACTATGTGGGCAAGACTCCAGCTCCTGTTTTATTCACTCTGCTTTTCCTCCTTCTCTAATGAAAGGAAAGAAACTACTTTTGGATGCTAAACCTCAACTTTACAGAGCAGCAAAAACTATCAGATGTTCTTGGCCTATCATTTGCCACCTGATATTAATAGCAAAATGCCTTAACTCCTTCCAGCCAGCAGAACACTCACTGAATATGACTTAAAGGGCTTGACGGTGGAGGAACTGTCTAAGCTATGTCACAAGAATCCAATGTGTTAACTCAATTTTTGCTTTAGTCTCTTTTCTTTCCAGGGCAGGATTTTCACAATGTGCTAATGGAAAGCAGTGGGCAGGGGAAGGGCAAATAAATGACTACACAAAGGTACATACCTGTACTTGGCCAGGGTGGATCTATATTTGGTAAGATTAAGCCCTATTGTATTTTCATGCCTAACAGTTACAGAATTGAAACTTGTCCCTCAGGACAGGAATTTGCCACCTACATTCCAACATTCCTTGTCTTCTGAGCAAAACCACTGCATTGATGTCATCTAATCCTCTTGTTTTTATATTTTCTCTCTTAGCTTGGTACTGTCTCCTTTCCTCTCTGGCCATTCTATCATACTATAATGGAAGGTTTTTGTTTGTTTTGCTTCATTTTGTCTCCCCTACTCCTTTTAATTTGTCTTTGCTGGTGAGGGCAGTGGTAGTAGGAAGGAGTGCCCTGGGAAGAGCAGAGAAACAGAACCATTCTAGGCTTTGAGAAAATTAAAAATGTGAAGTCCATTCTCATTTATTCTTCTTATTAAAAATGTATCTTTCTTTGCAACTGTTATGTAAGTCTCAAATTACTTAAAAATTAAGTCTCAAAAATGTCCTTTTGATTATGTAAAGGTTAATATTATTTTTAAAAAGTAAATATTCTCACGTAGAACCAGAATTGATAACAATTGCCCTTGCCCAGTGGTTCTTAACTCTGCTTGTAGGTTAGAATCAATACTTGAGGATACTTTTTAAGTTACTTAAGAAACAATATCAACAACCCCCTCCCTTGTTCCTGTCCCCTGACAAAGAACAAGAAACTAAGGTAAGTTGACCAGGGCAAGGATTTCTGCCTCTATTACTATACAAGGAGTGCACTGGATAGCATGTTCATTCATTCATTCATTCATTCATTCATTCATTCATTCATTCATTCATTCCTCATTATTTACTGAGGACTTAAGAAGTGCCAAGCATGGGGGAGGAATGATGTGATGATTACATAGGCTTTGGAGTGAGAAGACACAGAGATCTGAAGGATGTGCAGGAATTAGCAGGGTGAAGGCAGGAGCAGCATGAGGGAAGGTTGTGGGAAGAGTAATCTGGGCAACAGGTAGAACTCTGATGGGAAGGAGAAGACTTCAGAGGAAGTTTTCAGAAGGGAGGTGTGGCTGGGGAGGGGTGACTGGCCAGGACTGCTCTGTGAGACCTTCCTGTCTAGTCTCCGGTCTGCACTCACTGGCAGCCTGGGGAATGATCAGTAGAATATGTTACCACTGCTCTCCCTCAGTGCCTCTCTGAACAGTCAACTGCGACAGCCACTGTGTCTTCACTGACTTCACCTAGGCCTTTCTCTCCGCTGTCCTGTCCATATGAGGTTTCCTCTGTGGTCATTTATTGTGTAGCAGCATCTATTCCTTAACTATTTAAGAAGCCTTGGCCAGTTTGAGGCAGGGACGATGTAAATGAGGTCAAGGGAGGCTCTGGGGATATGGGTTCTGGTCTTGGCTCTGATGCTAAGCAGCTCCGGTGTGATGAGTAAGTCCTTTCTTTTGGGGGACCCCAATTTCCTCACAGGATAAGAGAGTAGGCTGAAGGGTCTCTGAGGCTCCTCCAAACTGAAAGTTTACCTTCTAGAGAAGCTCTTCAAGCCAAAGGTCTTTACCTTGAGTACGAGACTCAGTAGTTAATTTAGTTAAATTACACTTTTAAAATAACCATTGCTACGACATAAGACTAGTTGAGAAATATATATTTTATGGCATATGGATTCAGCCAAGCTTGGAATGTCCTATTTCTGTAGAATAGCATAAATATGGATGTTATATTCCAGTGGCCTTAACTTTCATCGATCCAGATGCTGCATATACCAAAATTGAATAATAAAATGTCCTCAGACACACAGTATGAATATATGAAATATTCATGTGTGTTAATATGAATCCTGCGATGAGTCATTCAAAATGGTGGTAATCTGATTATATTAAGAAATAATTTACTTACCTAAAATGAAAAAAAAGAATTCTAAGAATACCTAATGTTGGTATTTCTCAGGCTCTATTATTGGCCATGTCAATTGGAGAAACCGTTTGGAAAGTCATTTGGCAACATCTCCTAAAGCTGAATATACATAAAGTCTAGGAGCCAGGAATTCCGCTTCCAAGATATGCCTAACAGAGATGAATACATATGTTCAGCAAAAGGCATGTCCAAGCATGTTTATAATTGTGAACAGAACAAAGCTAGAAACTACCCAAGTGTCTGAATGGAGTAGGAAGTAAAATGTCTCTTCGTACAATGGAATTCACGCAGCATTGAGAACAAAGAACTTAAAAAAGCACACAGCAACACAGATGAAATTCACAAGCATAATTCTGAAAAATAAAATGCCATACACCAGAAAGCTTATAGCATATGACTCCATTTATGTACAGTAGAAAAACAGGCAAAACAGCTAGACTGTTAGAAGTCAGAATGGTGGTTACCCTTTGAGGGGCTGGCAGCCATTAGGGAACACAATCGGGACTCATGGGGTAATGTTCATTCAGTTTCTTGAACTGTGCACTGATTCCACGGCTGTGTTTAGTTTGTGAAATGTATCCACATATATACTTATGCGGTTTTCTGTATGTACATTATATTTCAATAACAACATTTTAAGAAAGTGTTTTACCACTTATTAATTCATTTGACCCACATAACACTTCTAGGAGATAAGAAGGCCAGGTAACTTTTCTTCAGATTTATAGAAAGAAAGCAGACTCAAAGTTTGGTCCAAGGTCTCAGGGCTAACTGGTGGTAGAATCAGGTTAGGTATGTAAACCTCCTCACCCAAGAAAGATAGTCTCTGTGGGAGTACCTTG
Source organism: Piliocolobus tephrosceles (assembly GCF_002776525.5). NCBI lineage: Eukaryota > Metazoa > Chordata > Mammalia > Primates > Cercopithecidae > Piliocolobus > Piliocolobus tephrosceles. The sequence continues at coordinate 149,036,667 of NC_045439.1, forward strand.
CACAGTGCTTGATGCATAGTAGGTGCTCAATAAATTTCATCTGAAGCTGGATCATAGAATGGTGGTCTTCTAATCCCACAAGGCGGTTATCCTGCTGTGGGAGTAACCATCTTCTCTGGTGGTCTAATGTCCCTCATAGAACGTGCTTATTCTCTCCTAAGAGAAGAGTGGAGATGAGGCCTGAGTCACATATCCTAAGAAGCTGCCAAAATACCTGTGGAGAATTGCATAACCTGGTCCCTCTAGGGCTTAGAAAAGAATGAGTCAGACAGCCATTCTCAGACACCGTGCCCAGGAAAACAGGAAGAAGGTTCACTTAGGCAGAAATCCATGTATGTGACCTTGGATACATCACTGAACTTCTTCAGGGGCAACAATTTGAAAGACAAATTTGAGACACTCTGCCGAGGGTGACGTGATCCTTCTGTGGCTGATCTTCTGAGAGCCCTGAATTTTGTGTACTATTTTCTAATTATATTCTCATTATTTTCAAGGGCATCAGACTGCATTTCAAACTTGACAATTCCTTTGCTATAATGTCAGCTCAAAATTTGACTAATTTATACTTTAAATACAAATATGCCCAATTTTCAGCCTTTCATCTTAGTTCAGAATGAAGTTATACCAACTATGTTATATAAAGTAACCAGGGGTCCTATTCAGCTTGTTAACCCTGTTTCTTAAAAAAAAAAAAAAAAAAAAAAAAAAAGTGCGATAGAGCTTTCCTTGTCAATATAAAATTCGAGTTATTTATGATGTGGCTAAAGATATGATAAGAAGTCTCAGAAATGGAATCTGTTATTGCTTGGAAAATAAAATCTCAAGACCTTCTTTGGAAAAAAATGGAGAGTGATAAAATGCTTTCATTTAGGGCTTGGCTGTGATGTCAAGGTCAGCCAATGAGCTCAGAGGGAATCTGAGAAAAATAAAGAGAAAAATAGAAACAGATGTCTGGAAAATCTTCTTGAATATTGCTGGTGAAACTGTATGGTTAGAAGACAAAATTTCAGTGTTACATCCATCATCCTAAAAAGGTTATAATGAAAGCCATTTAAATTGGTGTTCAAAAACCTTGTGAGAACTTTGGTTGACTGTATTCCACCATGAAGTGCGTTTTGATCTGAAGTCCTGATTAGGGTATTCCTCCAGTAGGTCAGCTGCCATGGGCCTCCTATTAAGTCAAAGTCTCTATTTCAAATTAGCAAAAGAGAGAATGCTGATGAAAAGGGGAATAAGAATAAAGCTAAAAAATTGTTTTGGCTTCTGATTGATCAGTATCTATGTTCTCAGAAGCAAATTTCTTTTTGTTTCTAGTTGCTGCCGATGGTAGGAAATAGAAAAATACCTGTCTTAAAAAGTTGCCAAAGATGGTCAGTTGAAAGGGTTGAAGAGTCTAACACAGGAAATAGGTCACCAATAACGGAGCTAAAAAGGAATGAAAGTAGACAGCTTAGAGATAGACCCTTGGAGACACTCAGATGGAAGGGTAGTCAAAAGGCTAAGCACAAAAGACCAAGAAGAGCTATAATTCTAATTAAGGTCCAGGATGGTTTAAAAAGAAAAATAATCAAGATTGGTAAGAAGGGTTTAAACTATAGTAGTGATAATGATTTGACAGTCTGCTCTAGAATGTCTGTATCTATTTTACTGGTTAGTTTTCAAGAGTGCTATAATTCATACTCGCAAAAGTAGAGAAAGCATGATTATTTCTAACTCAGTACTACAAAGGCTTGACTTAATTTTGTTAAATTCCTGCCTTACTGGGAATTGTATGACCTTGGATCAGTTAATTCACCCCTCCAAGCCTCACTTTCTTCATCTGTAAAATGTAACAATAGTAGCACCTGCTTCATGACATCACTTTGAGGCCTCCATGGTGGATATGAATTGTTAATTCCAGAGCTTAGATTATATTAAAAGAGTGCGAAATGTTTTTTGTTGATGGTGGTAATCATGATGTCCTTGAATATCTTTAAGTTGAGGGACTCTTTCTTACTTTCCTTTTTTGTTTCTTCCTCTGCCTTGATTTCATCTCTACCTTGTCTTTCAAAAGATTTGAAGTGTCTTAAAAAGTTCCAAATAACTAAAATTTTATTTCTTGTTTATATCTTGCCTCCCTTAAAAGTGAGACTAAAACAAAATGTTTATAAGGATATTTTAAAAGTAAAAAGGGGCTAGACACAGTGGCTCATGCCTATAATCCTAGTGCTTTGGGAGACTGAAGCAGGAGGACCACTTGAGGCCAGGAGTTTGAGACCAGCCTGGGCAACATAGCAAGACTCCACTGCTACAAAAAAAAAAAATACAATTAAGAAAAAGAAAAAGAATTAGAAAATTTACAAGAGAAAGGCTAAGTCAGAATAAAAGAAAAAGTATGAAGATGTGAACCAAGGAGTCCGTTTCAATCAAAATCTTAAACTGTGAATGACTCATTCAAAATAGGGTAATATAAGAAACACTTATTTTTGAAGACTATTTACAAAGGTGGGATTGTAGGAGATCTTTAAGAGATATTACTTCTAGGCCTGAGGAGGGTGGGGTTGCTGGAGCCCTGAAGAGAGAGTCCTGTAGAGCACACTAACTTGAGAGGACCACAGGTCTCTGTTGAGAGGCACAACTAGCCTGAGGTGACCTCATGGGGAAGGACTGGGGAAACACGTTCTCTGAATTCACTCTCTTTCCTCTTTCTCATCTCCTGCTGTGTCTTCCCATTTGCCCAAAGAGAACTGGAAGCCAAAGGGAGTACAAGCCATTGATATTATTTACACAGACCCATCTGTCTCCTGGAGCAGAGGAAAAACAGAGAAGGGTAGGGAGTGGATCCAGAGGAGCAAACAGAACACGTTGAGCAGAGGGTCCCAGAAAGTTGATAAATCAACACTGAAATCTCAACCAGAATCCAGAGCACAGTGGGGAATAGGATCATATACAAAAATCATGTCATCAACAAATAATAAAACACCATGCCATTTCCACTGGAGATTTTCTAGAGAATTCCACTTTTAAATGACATTCTGTAAAATTGTCCAAGTTGCTAAACATTATATAAAATTGTTGGATATCAATTTACATCAAGTAAATTTGGGGTGCATCTAGGAAAAATAATAATTTTGGCTTTAGAAATTGGTCCAATCTATTCTTTCTGAAAATGAATAGATAATAAAATGATTTATGAAGGCAACTTTTACATTGAGACAATAAAATGTCTTCTTTTTCATTAAGATTATTTTTAACTTACTATCATGATTGTTAAGTAGACAGCTCATAAAAAGGGTTCAGATCATTAAGGTAGATTTAAAAGAAAGAGGACCAAAACATGCTGACTTATTCCATCCAGAATTGTTCACTGATACATTGGGAGAATATCCCCGAGGGTTGAGTTTCATGGTGGTGAAGTGTGAGAGAAAGTAATGGGAATCAACATTCTCAACTGAGCACACGCAGCTTGGCCCATCAATGGTTCTTTCTCACAGAGATGGAATCTAAGAGAAGGTGAGAAAAAGCTCCAAGTCACCTTAAACTGATCTGGACAGATTGTTCCCTCTAGGTGAAAAGTTTGCCAGAGGAGTCAGTGGTTGGAAGCAATATTCTCCTGTTTTGATATTTTGAAAGCTAGATCTCCCCAGAGATACAGCAAATAGACCAGAGATTTGCATAACTCTCTTTGGTAAAAATTTCTACTTTGTGTGAATATAATATTGGATGGATGGGGCAAATCCAATACTAGTTGGTTGTTAGTACCACTAAAAAACAACTTTTATGTTGTTAAACTTTATAAACACTTCATAGAATTACATAAACCTCAGAACAACATTGTGAGGCACTTTCCTCTTTAGAGGATAGAAATGTAAAACTCAAGAAGATTGAGAACATTCTCCAGATCACCAACTGCTAGGATTAATGTGAGAATGATGACTGGAGGGGGTGATAATCAACAGTCTTCTAAACATCTTTGTTACATGAACAAATGATACACGTGAGAACACAGTCCCTTGCTTGTTTAGCTCCTGAGAATACACCCGAATTTAGAGGATGAACAGGGTGGGACTTCCATCTCTATGGATGTAGATGAGGATGGAGAGAGGCATTGCCAGTGGCAGAGAAACAGCAGGACCTCCTGGTGGCCCAGGCACCCGGTGGCTGTCAGAGCATGCCATCCTGCAGAAGCCAGACATGCGTGGGTGGTTTGAGGTAAGTCCATATCTCATGGATTGCCTGGGAGGCTTGGAAGCTAACCACCCACGATGACAGGCCCTGACAGTCATAAGCAGGCATCACTAATCTGGGTCACACCGCTCCATGCTCACTGTGTCAAAGGCTGCAGGTTAGTTGATGGCCTGGCAACCCTAAATTTGGAGTGCATCTAGGAAAAATAATACTGTTTTCAGAAGTTGGCCCAATCTATTTTTTCTGAAACTGAACAAATAATACAGTGATCTACAAAGGCATCTCTTACATTGTGACAGAAAAATTGTACTGTCAATTTTATTGCTGTTACTCAGAGTGAGTCATCTGTGTGAGGTGTCATCAGCAGGAATAACCAGGGTCATTGCTTGCCCTTTTTGGATTTTTTGCGCTAGAATCCCCTTGAGCTCTTGTCAGTATGTGTTCTCCTCACCTTAGGGGAGTAGAACCTGGGTAATCACCCTTTACACAACCTTAGAATTTTACAGAACAATTGGACTCAGTCAATAAGCTCACAGCATCAGCATGCCTAGCAAGGAAGACCCCTTATTTCCCTTGGTAACAGGCCTGTAGTGGGCACTCAAACAACCAGACTGTCTCTTGGCAATGTCTTTGCCTCGTGAAACCTAGAAAATGTCTTCAATGGCAGGTGTTTTCGGAGGTGAGTTAAAGAAATAGCTCCTTCTCAATTAATGCAAAACACTGCCTCTCATTCCACCATGCAGCTCCACACATTGCATCATGACGTTTGATCAGGCTTCTGTAGCCCCAGAAGGGTACACTTTGGCAGTAGGACATTGCCCTCTTCGTTGTGCTTGGGACAGAGCCCACTTGAGAAACGAAAGCTCCACAGAAACCCTCAAATTCATATGCTGGGCTACCCTAACTCTAGTGTGAATGAGAATGACCACAACCTGATAAAAACTTGTAAATACCTGACTTATTCCTCCTGAAGACCCTGAACACATTCTACACTGAGAAATATACTCTGGGCTCAATGTAAGCCATGGACAGGAAGCACTACCATCAGCCAAGAGTAAGATTCCAGGAACTTCACCTGAAACCACTGCCAGATGAAAGCCACCTTGATTCTGTGATCATTGAAGACTTGGTTTCCTTAGTTGAATAAACACAGAATGTGGAGCTGGTAGATTCAGGATTAAAGCCCTCCACTCCGATTTAAGATGAATAGGGTTTTAGGTAGTCTTCTTAATTTCCTGAAGCTTCACTTTCTCATAAACCTGGAGATACCAGTGCCTATCTTATAGGGTTTCCAAGGTGATTAAATATGCACTCACAGAGCAGATGGGGACAAATAGCTCCTGAGGCATTCCTAACTGTGGAATCTAGACGGCCTCTGATCCTTTTAGCATCTCTTTAGGTGCCCAATGGCTTTCACCTCTGCGGTTTCCTTGAGCCTCTCACTAATCCCATGAAGGGGTTACGAGCAGCTCTGGAACACTATTGTGTAAGAAGAAAAAGGCACAATACTGAGAAGTTTAATGACTTTTTCCTAACATCATAACAGGTGGAACCAGGACTGATTGTCCTGCCCAAAACGTTATCCAGGAAACTCTGCCAAATCGTATTTTGTAAACAGTCTTACAATATCTGAACAGCAGATATTCAGGTGAGACACAAGGAAGAACAGCTGTTCTACCCTGAAAGTAGTCACAAATGAGAAGTTCTAGAATCTTCTCTGAGGCTGAAGGATTTAGAAATGCCAATCATGCAAATGGCATTTCTGTTGAAAAAGTAAGGCTTCTTTAGCCACACCATTAACCTGTTTAAAATGATGCAATGAATTTTGCTGTTAGAGTCATCTGCTATAAATTATTGAGAAAGAATGGCATTATGAAATATTATGAAACCATTAAAAGCAATGAGGCAGATCTATATGTGCTGAGATAAAAGGGTATCTATGAGATATTGTTTACTGAGAAATGCAGAGCAATATGTATAGTGTAATTGAATTTTTGTAAAAAGAATATATACAACTTATAAGGCATACCTGCTATAAGAGATCAGTAAGATTATATATCGAACTGTCGACTGGATTTATCTCTGAGAACATATTTGGAATGGGGATCAGGTAAAGGAATTTCAATTTTTTAAAAACATTTTTCCCATTTAAAATTTTACAATGAAGTGTATTCATCTTTTTAAACTGGAGAATATCAAAAACTGGGGAAACAAAAAAATCACGTATAGTATATATAATAGATATTTATTGAATAAGAACTTGGTGAGTTTCATAATTTTCTTACAAAATATTACTATTATACTTCACATTTAATTCTGCTTTATAACATGTATATTTTTAATATGCACGATGCCATTAGGGTTTTACACAACCCTCTGAGTTGGGCAGAGAGCATCTTACAAAATAGGATTTTGAGGCGCTGAGAGGTCACATCATTTTTCCAAGGTTATACGTAACTGATACTTGGACAATCTTCTTATTACTTGACTTTTATTTATTCTTTTACCTGAGATTTTTTGGGGCCCCTCTATGTGCTAGGCCCACTCTTCTCCCCACTACACTATATGCACTGCAATGTGCAAATAAAGATTTGAAAGCACTATATGCACTGCAATTTGCAAATAAAGATTTGCATATACAAGCACCATATAACTCAAAGCCTGAAAATGATAAATAAAAATTTCTAACTAATGGATAACTGTTAGATGCAAATTTTATTTTGGTTACTCTCCCTATGTGCTTTTCTAATATAAGCTATAGCAGATTTTATTTACTCAACCAAAGTTTCAGCTTGCTTTTCTGAAGAAAAGATTTGCTAGTTGCAACTTTAGCTTTTTTTTCCCCCTCTACCATTCACTTCAAGAGGCCATTAAATGGTTTTTAGTTCATCTCCCACTTTAAAAGATAATCAAATGTCTCCATAGTCCTTTGTTTCTTTCTTCTATAGCAGATCATTTTTCCTTTATTTTTGCACAGGGAGAGGATTAGGCAGAAAAGATGTGCCAATCATCCCAAAAGACTGGAGAAGCTTATAAACTCATCCCCAAAGGAAAATTCTTTTGCCATAATGTCTCTTTTGCCATAATGTCTCCATTAACTTAATTTCTGCGGTCTGACTTTGCAAACAGAAACTTGAGTCCATCGATGTGCTCGAAGTTAAACACCAAACAACTGCAAGCTTTAACTGTAGGGTGTTGGCTGGCTGGGCTCACACAGAGAACTGCAAGGAGAACTCTGTCCATAGTTATCCATTAATGAAAGGCAATGCCGACAAATATGATTCATGAGGCTCCTGCTACAGAGGGATGGGTGGGTAGGAAATAAAGTCTTCCAAAGCAATTGAGTCAAAGAGGCCTTGGTTCTGGGGATAGCATTTGTTTACACATTTATTCTTTTATCCTATTTATTATCTATAGGTACTGCTTGTGATACAGGTATAAAAATGATTAACGAGTAGGGTTACTGCTTTCCTGGAACAATATTTCAGTGTGAAGATGGGACAACAAACCAATTTAAAAAAATTAATTACACCTGTAATCCCAGCACTTTGGGAGGCCAAGGCAGGCGGATCACGAGGTCAAGAGATCAAGACCATCCTGGCCAAAATGGTGAAACCTGTCTCTACTAAAAATACAAAAAAACAGCTGGGTGTGGTGGCAGGCGTCTGTAGTCCCAGCTACTCGGGAGGTTGAGGCAGGAAAATCGCTTGAACCTGGGAGGTAGAGGCTGCAGTGAGCCGAGATCGCACCACTGCACTCCAGCCTGATGACAGAGCGAGACTCCATCTCAAAAAAAAAAAAAAAAAAAAAGAAAAAAATTAATTATAGATCCTAATAAATGCTAAGCAGAAAATAAGCATAATGCTATGATGGTTAATATCAATGATGAGGGAAGGCAGGAACCTATTTAGATAGGGAGGTCAGAAAAATCTGAGAGGCAGAATCATAAACTCCTGTCATACATCATCCTAATCCCTGCTGCAAAGCAGACACAACCCCTCCCCTCCCCTCCCCTCTGCTAGATCTTAATACAACTCTCTTAAAAAGGCTGGGAGTAAAATGCCAAATGGAATAATTTCTCCAGTGTCATGTAATCAAGTCCTGCAGTGTGTTAGCTAATTTTGTGCCGTAGCATTGTCAAAAAATGTTTTCTGTGGCTGAAGAATGCCTATTTTCTTCTTTATTTTTACTCTTCTCCTCCCTTCTAAACTATTGCCATTTTCATTCTGACCTCCCACAAAGCAATGAGTTGAGTTTTCTCTGCAGTGACCATTGTGCAGTTGTAAGAATTTGGAGAGCAGCAGGAGCCTGCTGGGGCTGTGACTTTGTCTGGTGGCCTTGTTCTCAGAGAGAGAGAGGAAAAAAAATGGGCTTAAGAGGAAGGATATAGATTATGAACAAAGGAAGCCTTCATGGCTGCAAAAAAATAATGAGGACACAGGATCAATGGCAGCATAGAGCTCCTTTCCTAAATATTTAAGACGGTGAATTCTCTGGAATTGTTTTGGTACAGTCTTACCTTGAGGCACAGGACAACCCCCAGCAGACTTAGGATGTCTCTTCACATCCCAGGACACTATAACACAGAGTCTTTTAAAAAATTTGTCCCTTGACTTACTGTGTTCAAATGCTCTCCATTAGATACAACCAGCAATGCAATGCCAAAAAAAAAAAAAAAAAAAAAAAGTGTATATTTGGAATTCCTTCAGATGATCTTTTCTTGGACATACTATTTAATTGCATGAGCTTTTCCAGATGTGAAGCTCACTCTTTGGGAAATAACAAAGAATTTGTGAATTAAGTAAGTTATCCTGCTTTTATGCATTTTTTCCCGTGTGATTATATATTATAAACAGAATGTTGAGGTTAATCATATGAATTTGTCAGAAAATGCACTCTCAGAATTGTTTTGCTTAACAAAAGTCAAAATTTCTTAAAATGAAACCAGCTGTTTTACATTTATACCAAGATCAGGGTTAAATATTTAAGATCTCTGTATTGAGTCATTCCAAATGAGGTAACCAGTTCTCTTAAGACTAAATAGCATATCTCAAAAGCTATAATACATAGGAAAGAGTTTAATGTAAATTATACATTTACATTTACAAAATAATTTCAACTGCTATCTCTTTTTCTTCTTAGAGACCTGCCTGTTTTTAGCAAACATTCTGCTTTAGAAAAATTACACTCATTTACTTTCTTAATCTTTTTGGCTTGATGCAATGCTAATACTATGAAATTCAGATTTGAAATATCTGCATTTCCCTGGCCTGATGACAACCCTTATAGTCCATTTAGATGAAAGTAGCATTTGGAGCACTTTTGGTGTGAATTATCCATACAGCCGGTCTCAGCTGCTGGTCCCCATGCCACGTAGGAGTCTCTCCTCCTTCACCAAAGGCATTTGCTTCCCTTGGATTGTGTCTGGAAAGCTTACCTAGCCACAGGGGGCAATAGTGTCTCCAGCAATTCCTCAGAGAACACCCAACTTTGGGACAAAGTCTTAGACATTTATCACTCAGGAAGACAGTTATTTTATTCTACATAATTCTCAAGACAACTGAATAGATGATCAGCTTGGAGTGATGCTTCATGACCTCCCTTTTCCTTCACACTGGCTTCTAAGAACTAGCAGAAAGCTGGAGAAAACATTTTGCCTACAAAGACCAGGAGCACTATTTAGCCAGGGCTGTGATCACAGTTGTGAAAATTTATATTCACTGGGCATAGGGAGCCGAGTCCTGGAAAAGATCAGAGATCAGGAAGTGAGATGATGGCATCAGCATAGAGACTCAAGGCGTCAAACATCCTCAGAGTATTTTAGAGTTTCTGTAGTGCGTTTGCCTGGAGGTCTTTATCTGGATATTCTTCTCCTGTCTGTTGAAATAAGGGATAGAAAAGGGGAAGTAGTGCCCTTGGTAAAATAAATGCTAGTTTGGTGTGTAGGTAAGATGTCTGCAATCTGGAGAGTTTGAGATTGAGGTGGAAGAACCATATTTGAGCTACCACATGGAAAAAACATATCCGTGTACCTGTATTCATATATTTTCATAAGGTCTCCTGGTTTCCTACCCCAGGGAAGAAAGATAAGCATGTTGGCATATGGATTAGTTTGGGAAGAATACAAATGTTTATGAGCCATGTTTTTCCATTAAGTGAAAGTTTACTTAATGCTGTGAAAAAATAAATATTCTTATAATTTAGATTATTAACGCAATGGATGGGAGAACTGGAATGAGAATTTGGACACTGCTTCTTATTTACTAAAATATTAACAGCTGGGCAGCTTTGAAAGAAGTAGAATAGAGGCAGCTTTCTTATTTTTTTTTCCCCCCTTTGTGGCTGGAAGAGGTGCAGGCAGCCGAAGCTCATTACTATACGGGCTTCTTTTCTTGCTCTTTTGGTTGATTCCTCGCCTCTCCTACTAGGGAGAACTTGGAATCAAACTATACACTTTGCCTCTCAGGGGCTCAGTTTCTTCCTCCAAAAAATTACTGAAAATCCCTTCCATCTGTAACATCCAGTGCTTTTATGGCTTAAAAGAAAAAAAATTACAGTCATAATTGCCATCATTAGGACAAGCTGCCTCAATCAACATTTATTTAGCGCTTCTTTGGATCCTAACAGGCACCCGCACCCCCCACCCCCAACCGACAAACTTGACCAGGATGGGATCAACTGAGAGGAAACCAGAGAGGAGAGACTTCCAAAGACCTGACATGCCTGAAGTCAGAGCATGGACTCTGATAGCAAAGCAACCTGACCTCGGCAAGGCTTCTCATCCTGCCTGGAAGGCAAGCCCCCTCCCATCCTCGTTCCCCTACCCAACCCATAACTTGTCTTGATTTTGGTATTGAGATAATTAAGGGAAAAAATCAGATATGTAGCTATACATAAAGACTTTGATCCACCTATTTACCAATGAGGTAATGGTCATTATTTTTTATATCATGAGAAGGCCTACAATGACCAATGAAATGTATAAATGAGGTGGGGGAAGTAAAAATCTTTTAATTTTGGAAATGAAGAGAGACAGCTCTGAAAGAGATAGAGACAATGCTTAGCAGTCCTAGTTTCTCTGCTGATGACCATTAGACCTGCTTCCTGATTTCTGCCAGGACTTAGCTCCTGCCACCAGGCAAATATGTTGAAGAAGGCGTCTACGATCCTGCAGACACATCCACGTATCTGAAACCTGTGGCAAATGAGGAAGTGAAGGGGATGCAATGATAGAGGTTAACAAAGCCCTGATTATGGGATCTATGCCAGGCTAGCCAACAGGCCTCCTCCCCTTTATTTGTAGGTTTGGGGCTTTATGATCAGATACGTCTTATGGAAGATCACACTGACTCTGATGGTGCTGGTTTGACTGAATCATTTGACTTTCTAGGACATACCTAGCACAGTAAACAGAGCATTGCAGCTACACTGAGAAATAGGTGAAAGAAAGTGCTCAAGAATCTAACATTAATTCCTCATGGCAGCACAGCTACAAGCTCAAACATAAAGACAAGTACGATGACTCTGAAAAAATAAGAATGAGTAGCATGTACCCCTCTCCACACCAAGGCTGCGTACTTATGCTTTACCATTGATTATCTACTCATATGGGACCAATGCATGGTTTTTATGCCCTTATACCATTGAAGTAGAAAAATAATCTTTCTTTCCCTACTTCGTGACCATGGATGAATCAGATCACCTTGTTACACTCATGCAATGGGCATAACTCAGAGAAACGCACCCAGTGTGGGAAACTGAGAGTCAAGCCCTTGTTCTGACATGAATTGGAGAAACCACAAAAATTGGCATGGCTTGTGCCTGCCCAGTTGGCATAACTGCTCTGAAATGGCCTTTGACACGCTCTGCTCCTGCCTCTGCTTGTTGGCGAGTTAAATGCTCTGGATGAGTCAGCTGACTTTCTTTTTTTTTTTTTTTTTTTTTTTTTTTGAGACGGAGTCTCGCTCTGTCTCCCGGGCTGCAGTACAGTGGCCGGATCTCAGCTCACTGCAAGCTCCGCCTCCCGGGTTTAGGCCATTCTCCTGCCTCAGCCTCCCGAGTAGCTGGGACTACAGGCGCTTGCCACTTCCCCCCGCTAGTTTTTTGTATTTTTTAGTAGAGACGGGGTTTCACCGTGTTAGCCAGGATGGTCTCCATCTCCTGACCTCTTGATCCGCCCGTCTCGGCCTCCCAAAGTGCTGGGATTACAGGCTTGAGCCACCGCGCCCGGCCGCTGACTTTCAACTATAGCTTTTAGCATGGACTGGGCAATTCTCTTGAAAAGGCTAAATCTGACTTCTACACATGTCAGTTTGATAAGGGCAAACGTGTATACTTCCCTGCTCTGGAAGGATAAACACGTGTTATGAAGTGAATCACTAGAGAAAACATCATGTTGCCAATGGTGTTGTTGCTGGAAGTATTACTTCTCCAATTAATGTGGGAATGCCTATATTCTCCCATTACTCTCCTGTTCAGGTCTGGTCTTCTGAAAAGCTAGTTGTCAAAATGACACCTAGCACAGCTTTCCAAAATTGCTCACTCATTGTGATTAACTGCCATTGATTGCTGAGAGAGTCACAAAATGGATCATTTGATGACAACAACCATAGACGTGGGGGAAATGACTTCTTTCTTTTCTAGCAATAGGCAGCCTTTGCAACGGCCAAAAGTGATGAGTAACCAAAATGCTTTTTAAAAAAATTGACTTGTCATCATTTTCTTTAGTGACAGCACATTGCTCTTAAAGTAACAAACACATGTCAAGGTAGACTTTTTTGAGCATAGTCAAATTATAAATTGGTTTAGACTGTGGACTGAACCTCATTATTTCATTTTAATCTAGGGATTAATTCCTATTTCAATGGTACTCAAAATGTCATCCACAGATCCCTGGATGTACCAAGATCTTTCTGAGTGGTTTATGAGGTCCAAGCTCCTTTCATAATAATACTTACATACTACTTGTGCTTTTGATCTGTTGATATCTCCACTGACTGCACCAAAGCAATCGTGGGTAAGACTGCTGGTGCCTGAGTGGAAATCAAGGCAGTGGCACAAACCATGCTAGCCGTCATTGTCTTCTTCACCGCCACATGCTTGCAGTAAAATATCAGATGGCTTTTACTTAAAGATGACCTGATGAAGCAGGAAAAATAAATGATAAATTTTGTTAAATTTTGACATTGAGAATACCTTTTATACTATTCTGTGTGACAAAATGGGAAGTAACACATAAACATACACTTGTGCTGTAGGTTGAAGTATCACAGTTGTCTAAAAAAAATTGTGTGCTTATTTGAGTTCCAAGTCAAATTAAATATTTTTTTTCATGGCACACCATTTTCATTAAAAGAATGACAAATGATAGCTGTTCTGACTTGGGTCTTTCGCGGATACTTTCTCAAAATTAACAAAGTCAGCTTGTCATTTCAACAGAATGGAATTTGTTGCCAATGACAGAATTTAAACTTTCAAGTAAAATTATGTTTTAGAACTTATATCTGTCACCAATAGCTTGACAGCTTTGCAGCATTTAAATTTGTTCTGGTAAGGTTAGTGGCAATAATAATGAATGTGATTTTTTGATATGGTGTAATGAAATTTGTCAAAATGTTGGAGACCTGCACAAAATAGTGAACAAGTATTTTCCAGATGACCAATTTATAGTGTTATACAATCCTGTAGGGGTAAAATCTCTGTTCAAAGTTTAAAACAGACCAACGAGTTTTAGCATAACAGAGTATGAATGGTTCACTGACATGGTTTCATGTTCCATATTGCAGCTGATACTCAAGAACTACTGCTTGTCAAATTGCAGTGTCATGATTATCTGAGAAAGGCATTAAAACCCTCCTCCCCTTTCCAACCAGAAGAGCAGATCATAACAGATTAAATACAGAAACTGATGTAAGAATCCAGTTATCTTCTAATTAGATTTTTTTTTTGTTTTAGAAAATATACCTGTCGTCACAAAACATATTAGCTCTGCTGACATATAATGGACATATAACAAACATATGTCTGCTGACATATATTTTAAAATAAATAATATTTTTAAAATTTAAGCTTTAGTTTTTGGTATGATAAAAATCCACAGACATAACCCACATACACAAAAGTTATTTGAAGTCCTCAATAATCTTTTAGCATGTACAGGGGCACTGAGACCAAAACACTTGAGAAGAGCTGTTTTATTTTAAGAATTGTGTGGTACCAAATCTTACCACAGCTATTATCATCAGCCTAATAGGAAACACTTGTGTTGAACTTAAATTAGAGGCATTCTATTGATTGATCATGTTATATGCAACTGATTTTTTCCAGCTGGTCACATGACATCTGTTCACTGGAATATAAATAGCAATTATTTGGGGGACAGTTATTGGAGGCAGGGAGTAAGAAATCTGATAGTTAATTTTGCACTTATTAGAAACAGGTATTTCAACATTATTTTAGGCATTTTGAAATGTAAACCTCCTTTAACCTTTAATTCTATAATGAATGACCAAAACTTTGCTGTAGAAGTAGGTATATTTGCTAACTTGGTATTTACAAATTTAAATAACAAACATATGTCTTTGCCTCAGCTCTCATTTTGCATTTCTGATTATGACTTTCCTCTGCTCAGGCATACAGATTATCTCCATAAACACAGAGAAAAGTGCATCTCAACACCTTGTCACACATTCAAAGTCCTTTGCAATTGGTCCTCACTAGCCTTATATGCTGCTTTCCTTCTCCCTCTCGTCCACGTCCACTCACTCTGTACAACAGCCATGCTAAACTTTCTCCAAATACACCCTTTCCTTGTATATCTGGGGATGTTTGAATCCCCTGTTTCTAGTCTTGAAATACTTTTACTCCTCTTCTCCATGCAACAAACTCTCAATCAGGCCTCAAAATCAATGATAAATTTAACCTCCAATAAGAAGCTATATTTTCATTCATTAATTCCCTCAACAAATGGGATTTGCTAGGCAATGGTCAGACATGGTCCTTGCTTTCATGTGGTATGTAAATAATCAGTAAATGATAAATGGCACAATTGTGATGAATGTTTGTGTAGAAAAGTTTCAGGATGCTTTGAGGATCTGGAATAAGACGATTTTCCAGGGTCAGGGAAAGCTCACCTGAAGAAGTAATACTTAATCTGAGCACCAACTAATGATAGGGATAAATAGGAAAAGATGGGAGGAAAGCGCTTTAGGTGGGACAAGGCTTTGTAGCAAGAGGAAGCATGTGTAGAATAGGGGCAGGAAGAAGAGCACTATGTCTGGTGTGCAGTGAATGACAGCACAGGAGATTTGAATTTAGAAAGAGTGAAAACCAAAGCAGGCAAGACCATGTGAGCATGTTAACGAGTTTGTCTTTAACCTGAGACTTATGAAACCATTAAACTGAAAGGATAATGGATTCTCAGGTATGCATTTTGAAACAATCACTGTGGTTGTTGTAGGAGAACAGACTGGAGAGAGGTCAGAGACAAGGCAGGGAGATCTGCGATGAGGTTACTGTAATAGTCTAACTGCATAATAGTGGTTGCCTGGATTAGGAAGTAGAAGGAAAGAGGTGGATTTAAATGACTTCAGGCAGTGACATTGAAAGGATGGTGTGTGATGGATTGGCTATGTGGGGTAAGGGAGAGACAGGTGTCAGGGATGATAACTGGGATTCTAGCTTATGCAATTGAATGCATGAAGTGTTCATCCATTGAGCCAGGCAGGCCCTAGAAGAGAGCAGGCTTAGGAGAGAGCTCCCGACTTCCCCAAGAAGAAGTAGTGACCTCCCGTAGCGTCATACCATTATTACAGCACTTTTCATTGTGTATGGACATTTGCCCATTTTGAATTTGGGGTTGTTGGTATTGTCTGCCTACAATGGAAGAATCCCCTGTTGTGTGAGCCTTTATAGGAGACAGAACACAACTTCCCAGTACAGAAAACAGAATGAATGAGATGCAATTTCTGTTCAACCCTGACATAAGGGTCTCAGACAGGTAAATTGGACTTTGGCAAATATTTGCTTCCATATAAGATTTCACATTTGGAGCAAGTAGAGAAAAACTGAATTGATAATTGATTTCACTATAGCAGTGTTCAGTAGTGACCATAGAGGTGAGTAGCTGAGATGGCAGTGGTGTCTACCATAAGCCGTGGCAGTGGTGCCCGCGGCAGCATTCTCATCAGGCTGTTTCTGTAGCATAAACTTTACTAGTAATCCTGCTGCTCATCCTCCCTTAATACCTACCCATTTTCTGAATCTGCTTCCGTGGCCTTCTGACTGAGGATAAATTGATGATGATGATGACGACGACGACGATGGTGGTGGTGGTAGTGGTGATGGTGATGATGGTTAACAGAATGCTTAATATGAGTCAGGCCCTGCTCCAGTTAGTTCACATATATTCAATGCTTTAATCCTCCTGCCTTCATCTGACAAATGAAAATCTGAAGCCCAGAGTGGTTGAATAATTGGTTTATAGGTCCTACAGCTAGTAACAGATAAAGACAGAATGGAGACCTCAAAGCCTGACTCCAGAACCAGCCTTCTGATTAAAAATGGATTCTGTGGCTTGTAACCAAGAACCCTGGCTGGTACATTTGGTTCTGTGGTCTGTTTTCCCCTGGAAGCCCAGAACATGTTAGGGGTAAACATCGGGTATCATTTTGCCTGACACAATACATTTGTAGTTGACATTCTGAGTACTCAGGGTAGCAGCGGGAATGGTTCTCCCGTGATTCATCTCCCCTCCTTCCCTGCAAGCACACATAGCCCTGCTACTTGCCTCTGCTCAACTGCTGCACGGGGTGGGATAGCAGCACCGCACTCTTTGGTAAACGCTTTCTCCGCTCCATGGTACTGTTAACCCAGGGTTGCAGGTGCCAAAGCAGGAATGAAAGCTCCCATTGTACAACACTCATGCAAGGGATCCATGCTGAGGTTTCTGTGGAGACAAGGGAATGCTGAAAGCCAGCTGACAACAAAACAAGACAGAGTGAAACTGTGTAGTTTCGATTCCCCGGGAGTGGGGAAGCCCGTTTTTTCAGAGCAGCTGTAGCAGCTCAGAAACATGTAGTGTCCACATTGCATGTGCAGAGCGCTTTGTGCACAGAACCAGCAAAGCAACAGCCCTTGAAGGTGATGCTGACCTTCCCCGGGGACTTCCTGCTGCTCTTTAAGCCTTTCAGTCCTGAGTTTGAAAAAGGTCAACAAGGCTGAATTTGGGATGAGGGCTCTTTGACCGAAAAGCTCCTCAGAGGACAAAGGGACTGGGAGTCAGGGGTCTGGGATTACTCTGTGGCTTCCAGGCTACTGATGTGGGACATCACATGGCACAGTCTCTCTGGAGCTTCCTTACCAGAGAGTCAGTGCAGAACTGCAAAGTTTCCCTGATGTTCTTGGATAACTTGTGACCTAAAAACCATTCAAACTGGGTTGGAAAGACAAATTGTTCCTGCCCTAAAATCTTTGAGGTCTGCAAGATTCTCTCACTTGAGCCCAGAGAGAAAAAGCAGTTCTGAACTGTCCTTGAAACTTCACTTCCTTTCCTAAGACTAAGACAGGATCTGAGGGAGCAAAAATGCATCAGTGAATGTGGGCTTCCATTCCCATTCACCACCACCCTCACTCCTGTTCTTGAAGGAGGTGGCAGTCCTCACCATTCTAATGTATGTGGTGCTCTCTGCTGGCAGCTAAAATCTTTTTGTTCCCTGAAACAGGATGCCTCTGTAATGCTGAGTCACTAAACCACAGAGAGCAGCTGAGAGAGGATTTGGCTCACAGCCAGTGTCTGGGCCCTCACATTCTCTAGAAGATCTTCCTTCACCTGTTGTATGATCAACTACCCTTCCTATCAAAATGCAGTTGTAATTAAAACCCCTACTTCTCTTCTTCTCTCTCTCAGTAGCTCTCTACTTGGGGTTGTCCTGCCCTCCCAACTGGACCGAAGCTGCAGCTCGTCTTCTACAGGCAGGGTGTCTATCAGGAAAATGGATCTTATGTTTCTCTGTTTTTTTTTGTTTGTTTGTTTGTTTTTTCATTTTGTTTTGTTTTTCCAAATGGTAGAGCCAAGGGCAACAGTGCCATGAGGCTGGGGTAGGGCCAAGGAATGCTTTGATGGGAAGGGGAGAGGGGCAGACATAATGCCTGTCCTTCACAGCTTCCATTAGCAAACACCCCCACTCCATATATGTGTTAAAACTAGGTGAAAACAGTATGTTTTCTATGCAAATATAACTCTAAGACAAATCCCCCAGCGCCACTTTCTTGTCAGATCATTGCTACTACCCAAGCTCCTGATACAGAAATTCCTGGTGCTGCCACAACCACCTGGATCAGAGACCAAAACCAGCTCCTAAAGGTCACAATCTATACCATCACTCATTTTTCATAACTGACTTTGTTAATTCCTACCTATCTCATGTTGCCCTCAGAATGGCTATTCGCCTACAGTGTCCATCCATCACAATAGTGAGAAATAATTTAAAAAGTAGCAGGAAACCATAGTTATCCTTCTTCAAGCCAAGAAGACACACATCGAAAAGGCTGATAGTGGGTTATCAGAAGAAAATGTATTTGCAGACTTATTTTTTAATTAAAATGTGAGAAAAGCAAGGTGCATAATTGTATTTATTAAAAAAATGGCTGGGGGAGTGGTAAAGGAGTATGTATAGGGGTGTGTGTGTATATATATATGTATACATCTTGCAGATAAGTAAACTATCTGGAAGGATTCACAAAATTAATAGTGGCAAATAATTATTGGCACTTATTTTGTGACAGGTACCATTCTAAGCATTTTACAAATATTAATTCACTTAATTCTCATAAAAACTCCACGTGGGAGGTGTTTTATTATCCCCATTTTTCAGGCCAGAGAACCAAGGCACAGAAAGATAAATTATCCTGCCTGAAGTTACATGTCTGAAGAGTGCAGAGCCAGAATTAGACCTGAACAAGCTGTTGGCTGCCTCTCGGAAGGAGAACTGGTTGGCTCAAGAACAGGAGTGAGGAGAAAGACTTTTCCTTTTATATCTCTTTGTACCTTTTGAATTTTGAACCACAAATTTGTAATATATAGTCAGTACATACATGAGTATATATTTAAATTAATTTAATAAAATAACTTAAAAATATAACCTTAAAAATTAATAGTAAAAATCAAGGAAAACATTCAAGTTTTTTCTCTACCGACTATGCTATCCCAGAGAGTCGGTAATAGTACAGTGGTTAATGACTCAGAGGCAGACTGCCTGAGTTCAAATCCTGCTTCTGCCAATAAACTTGAACAAATTTATATTCTCTCTGTGCCTGTGTCGGTTATATTAAGGATTAAATAAGTTAATACGTGTAAAGTGTTTAAAAGAGTATTTGGCATATACTAGTGGCTAGATATATATTAGCTATCATCATCTAAAGTTAAAAACCTAAACGCATTCAGTCAATAAATATTGAGAGTTTGTAGTATACTGGATATCGTTTTAGGCTCTAGATATAAAGCAATGAATAAAACAGAAAAAAAATTTAAAGATCTTCGCCTTTATGAAGCTATTAAGTCCTCAGAGACTGAGAGAGAACATTACATGGGGCAAGAAAATAAAACAGACATGATAAGGTAGAAGAATAAGTGATTGAAAAAGAACATAGGATGTATAGTATCCATTCACATCAGCAAAGTCTCATGGCATGTCACATCTTAGGCAAAAAATGGGATTCACAGATTACATGGTATAGAATAACTTCATTATTCTCAGAATTTATATAAACCCCTAAACCTAGGCAAAAGTAACAATAATTTCTCATATTATTTATTTACACGTCCTATCTACTTCCAAAGGGGATTTACAGTGGAACATAACCAGAAAATCCATTTTGAAAAGAAAAAGATAACTCATATATGTGTACTATGGAACTAGAAAAGACTCTAGAAAAATTCTAGTAGTCACTTAAGTAGCCTTGTGAAAAATAAATCTTTTCAGACTAGTTTCATTTCTGTGTGACTTGATGGTCAAGAAAGCATTGTGATGTTAATTTATTTCAGAATCATGTCAGGGGAATGTGTTAAGAGAAACAGCCTGGCTGATCTAACAGAGACACCATTCATTCATTTCACAGCCAATATTCCTTTGGGCGTGGTTTCGAAGTTTTGGAAAATAAGAAAAAACTTTAAAGAGAGGTTGGAAAAATCAAGAAGTAAAGTAAGGGCCCGTGGACAATGATATCCTGTGGTGGAGGGATGGACAGCCTGGGCATGGAATGGCTTCTCGCTCCCTGGAGGGGTACACTTTTCACCTAATCCCAAATGTCTTTCCTAGGCTTGTTTCTCTCTCAAATAATTAGCTTCCCTGAATGCCCAGCAAGGACCATTGTAACTACTTGGTGCTTTCTTTGCTCTTATTTGCATCCACATGGTATCCTCTCTGAGAAGTACTTTGGCTGAGCTCATCTGCATAGCAAGACAAAGTAGAACATAATGAGGCTATACATGATAGGTGCATACTAATTTCTGATGTTACTTTAAGAAGATTTCAGAACAGCATTTTGCTTCAGTTTTTGTTATGGGAAAATCCATTTTTGTTGTTGCTACGAGTGAATCGAATTTTTCTACATTAATTAGTAAAATTCTCTCTCTCCTTGTGAGTTCTACAAGGGCAAGAATTTTTGACTATTTTCTTCATTGTTATATCCCCAGCACTTAGAGCAGTGCCTAAAAGGACACACCAGATGTTCAATAAATACATTTTGCATAAATGAAGAAAATAGACATAGAACCCACAAAGTAAACGATGTTAAATTCTCATAAGAGTTGAGGAACCGAGACCCAAAGAGTTTATTGGATGTACCTTGGGCCACAAACTGGAATGCATCCCTGGTCTGTGTGACTCTGAATTCTACCTTCTCTTTGTAATGCCGAACAAAACCATACCAGTAACTCTCCAGCTTCACCTTAGAGCTAAAGGAACAGAATGCCTACATGGGCTATGGTGCTGCATTGAGGTTTAGTTTGTTTGTGCTGTCTTTTCACAGAATTGAGAGATTTTTAAAAATAGAGATCCCTATATTCCGCAGTGCATGCGTCTAGCTCTTCTCTTTTCCCATACATGCCACTCACCTCCATGCAGATAAAATACAGGTGCCCTGGAAGATGAACAGCATCTGAGCACCAAAGCAACACAACAGGTGTTTCTAGGAGTCCCTGGACTGTATCAACACTGCTAACTAAACACATAGGAAAAGAAACAATGAAACTCTGTGAAAGCAAAGGTTTCTGTTTGTTTTGATCACTGAGAACTACCAAGCACATAGTATATCATCTAAAAAAATAGAGCTGAAATACTAAGGAAAACATAAAACCAAGAAAAGTATATACCTTGGTTTTAACTCACTGCCATACCTGAAATAGCCAGTTTGAATATTCATTGATTTCATTTTCCATACTTTGAAATGATTTGCCATGCACTGGTGAACATCAGAGAAAGGGTAATGAAAACAACTCATGGAAAGGTGTAAGATATCTCTGCTGTTCTGATAACTAATTTTGAAGCACCCACACATTTTATTATATTCCATTTTGATATACTAAATATGACCAGTAGGAATTTTGCTTGATTTATAACTAATATTTTCTTAAGTGCTCTTAGTTTTGTTGCTTCTGTATCCAAAGTTTGTTTCAATCCTGCTGCATGAGTTTTATTCCTGAGGGCCACTTTCTGAAAGCAGAATATCTAATTCTGGAACACAATCCCATGGAGGTTAACTGTCCTACAAGCTCAGCACACCAAGGGGAGCCTCACATGGAAAGTGCTTATGCCGAAGGCAGGAATTCAAGAGATATAGCAAACATTTATAAATATTTAAATAGAAACCACTGCCATGTCCAGCCTTAAGCCTCTGCTTGATCAAAATTCTATCACATAGCAGGGGGTTGCTTTTGCTAGCTGTGATAACCAGAACAATTTTCCCATGCTACGAAGTTAAAGAGAAGAGAGCTTTAAAAATATGTATATATATGTATATGAGGTAATGTGACCAAGAGGTAGCCCCTGGGTGGGGAAAGGAAGTGTTGTGGACTTCGGTCTGATCTGGAATCCATGAGATTTCAACAAAGGCTTTTACCTCTTTCCTGGAAATAAGTGTGATTGTTGGAAAAGAGGAAGAACAGGCTGAGCCCCACCAACAGAACAACAGAGCTCTCACTCCTTGCTTAGTTTCTTCAAGGATCAAGACCAGTTTTACTGTGTGATAAATGAATGCAGACTTTTCTACCGAGGTAATAAAGAGGTCATTACTTCATGGAGTATGATGATTTGCAAAGTATGGTAATGTCCTAACAAAACCTAAGCAATATTTCACTCTCATTAGAGAGCTTTGAATGTGAATAAAGAACATGTGAAGACTGATACATTATTTAATCAGTCACGAAGACCACAGTTCAGATGTCGAGTTCACATCTTTTAATTTGATGTCTACAATTATTTGTTCGTAAGACCACAGGTGATTTACTGAAAAGACCTATGCTTGTTGAAAACTACTTTGTTTAGAAATATGCCCTGTGCTCCCATTTCAAATATTGCGTCAGTGAAAAAGAAAGAAAACATTTCATTGAAAATTCCCTTGTGTTTTCTGTTCCATCGATACCATGATTTATTTTCTTCATGAAGAACAAGGAGTCACCAAAATTTCAAAAATATTTTCCATGATACCATGGCTAATTTTTCCGAGGCGTTTATCTTGAATAAGCCAAGAAACTTCCAAATGCATTTTTATGTCATTTGGGAGTATTTTTCTCTGCTTTTCATTATTACATCTTTTCAATTTTTGCCAACCCGATTGTGAAATGATAAAAGAAAAATCTAGCTACTGCGAAATCAATTAATGACTGCCATTATCAGTCAAGCAGGTAGGATTTGGATTAGTTGAGGTTATAGAATGCCTTCTAGTATTGTGTTAATCATAGGTAAACAAGGCACTTGTATTTAGAACAAACATTCTAGGAGGGAAATAATATTATCTATTTGTTGTAAGTTTTTGATAATTCTAACTCTGTCTGATACTTCTTCCCCCATTCTCCTCCCACCATCTGGAGGTGACTGATAATATTGTCTACCAACCGTTTTCAAGATCTTTAAATAATAAAATTGTAATATTGTGCTTTTCTGTTTGAGCGGAAGTGCTTCTGTGATTAATGATGTTTTGGTAGTATGGAAAAATAACAGCCCTGTAACTAGTCCTGTCTTACTGTAATCTGTCTGAGGTTATATAGTCAGAGAGTTATAGATAATCCACAATATTTAAATGATATATTCTCCCTAATTTGTACTGATCAAGAGGAAAGTTGTATCCAATTTCATGTTTGCTTGAAGAATGCACCTATGTAGAGGTACAGAGCAATTTTTCATGTGTCTGACTTCCTGCTTGGGGTCAATGGTAGATTTATTTTTAGCTCAAATGACTTGGAAGTTATATGTTAGTGGCTTCAAGGGACCCACTTGAGCAGGCAGTCTCTCTGTTCTCAGATCTCAACCTCCATGTTGGGAGATCCACTGCTCTCTTCAAAGCTGTCAGACACGGTCGTTTGCATCTGCAGAGGTTTCTGCTGCTTTTTGTTTAGCTGTGCCCTGTGCCCAGAGGTGGAGTCTACAGAGACAGTCAGGCCTCCTTGAGCTGCTGTGGGCTCCACCCAGTTCGACCTTCCTAGCAGCTTTGTTTACCTACTTAAGCCTCAGCAATGGCAGGCAACCCTCCCCCAGCCTTGCTGCTGCCTTGCAGTTAGATCCCAGACTGCTGTGCTAGCAATGAGGGAGGCTCCGTGGGTGTGGGACCCTCCTGGCCTGGTGTGTTATATAATCTCCTGTTGTGCCATTTGCTAAGACCCTTGGTAAAGCGCAGTATTCGGGTGAGAGTTACCCGATTTTCCAGGTATTGTGTGTCTCAGTTCCCCTGGCTAGGAAAGGGACTCCCTTCCCCCTTGCGCTTTCCAGGTGAGGCGATGCCTCACCCTGCTTCAGCTCTTGCTGGTAGGGCTGCAGCAGCTGACCAGCACCGATTGTCTGGCACTCTCCAGTGAGATGAACCTGGTACCTCAGTTGAAAATGCAGAAATCACCCGTCTTCTGTGTCGCTTGCACTGGGAGCTGGAGACTGGAGCTGTTCCTATTCGGCCATCTTGCTCCGCCCTCCTATTTCATACATTTCTATGCTTTTTGCATTTTATAGAATATTTATCACTATTG
Source organism: Piliocolobus tephrosceles (assembly GCF_002776525.5). Classification (NCBI taxonomy): domain Eukaryota; kingdom Metazoa; phylum Chordata; class Mammalia; order Primates; family Cercopithecidae; genus Piliocolobus; species Piliocolobus tephrosceles. The sequence goes on from NC_045439.1 coordinate 149,061,067, forward strand.
CAGTTATAAATGCGTATCTCGAAAAATTGAGTAACATGCTCAATATAAACAACTGGAAAACACAGAAAAGTGTAAGTAAAAGTTATTCTTCTCTTCCACCCTGAAATAACCACTTTAACTACTCTGGCATATTTCTTCCCAGTGTTTTGTTTAACATATCTGTTTGTTTGTATTTGAGTGCATGTAAATATATAGAGGATATACTGTACATACAATTGTATTCATGTTTCTTCACTTAATACTGTGAATATATCCTCAAAGATATTACTTAATAATACGATTTCATGTTGCTAATGTACATTAATTTACTTAATCATTCCAATACAATTAGGCAATTAAGGTGTTTGTGTATTTTCTATTATAACTATTTCTTTAGGATAGATTTCTAGTAGAGGAATACTAGGACAAGTAATTTGATCACTTTCAAGGCTGCTTTATATTGCCAAATTGCTTCCCAGAAAAATTGTGCCAATTTATACTTTATGAGCATTGCATGAAAATTTTCATCTCTACATATCCCTTAACAAAGTCTTAAACATTTCTAAAGAGTCTGACTATCATGTCTGGTAATCATAGCAGCAAATGGAAAATGGAGGAGAAAAGAGGAGGCAGCACTTCTTCAGTGAAGGATAATGTGGCTTCAGCCCTTTTAGAATTAAAATCAACTCTATTCTTGTTCACAGATTCTCATGTCTTTCACCTTAAGATAGTAACTCCAATGTTCCTTATGATCACCAGCATAATCTTGATGATGTATCTTAAATTGGAGAATATTCAGGAACCATGTGTGCCATGCTAGAGTTTTGAGGTTTTGTTTCAGTGTTCTTTGGAACATTTTAACTTGCCTGTCACCTGGTTTTATTTGGATTTATGTTATTGCTAATATTCCTCATTGCATTTACTTTTCCATAAAGAATAAAATAAATTTAAAAGATTGTCAAATAGCAGTTATCTTATGCCCAGCTGAATACTTATGAATGAAGAAAAGTAACATTAGTTAATATGAAATAAAATCAATGGTACAAGAGATAGAATGTGTTGGAACACTAGGCACAGCAAGCTAGAACTTTTAAGCTGTTTTAGGGTTATATTTCTCACTTCTCTGGTATACCAAAAGGCCAGGGAACCATTTGCTCTAGAGAAATAAAAGAGCCTTTCAGCATCAATCCAACAGAAAATCAGGCTACGTTGTTCAGAGAGGCCACAAGAGTTTCATGCTAAGATAAAAATCTGAGTTTACCCCCAGCCCACAAAACTTGAAATAAATAAATCATTGAAATTCTCACCCCTTAAATGTAGACATGAAAACACCAGTGGGCATCTGTCTGTTCATCACCATGGAGGTGTTAGGATTCGCATCTCTTTATAGGCAAGCAGGGCTTTTCATCAAGAGCTTGACCGTGGCTTCACCCTTCTTCTAATCTCAATAATAGTTCATGGCTGAACTCCAGGAGCTTATAATTTTTGTTTGTGTATTTTTTCTCTTTATTCCCCTTTTGGAAATTAGGCTTTTACATACACAAGAGCAGACATGATCACTGGCATTATTTGTATCCTTTTATGTATATACATATACACACACATATATAATATACATATAATATTATATTTTATATGTAATATATACATACATATATTTTATGTATAATATATACTATATACACATATATTTTTATATTATATATGTACATATATATACACATACATATATACATATATAATATTATATATATATATTTTTTGAGATGGAGTTTCACTCTGTGGCCCGGGCTGGAGTGCAGTGGCCGGATCTCAGCTCACTGCAAGCTCTGCCTCCCGGGTTCACACCATTCTCCTGCCTCAGCCTCCCGAGTAGCTGGGACTACAGGTGCCTGCCACCACGCCCAGCTAATGTTGTTGCTGTTGTATTTTTTTAGTAGAGATGGGGTTTCACCATGTTAGCTAGGATGGTCTCGATCTCCTGACCTCATGATCCGCCCACCTTGGCCCCCCAAAATGCTGGGATTACAGGCGTGAGCCACCACACCCAGCCTTCCTTTTATATTTTTTGCATGTAAATTCATGATGTGCCGCAGGGGGCAAATTGTATGTGGGAAAATGAAAGATGTGTTGATAACGTCAAATGCCGAGATTATCTTGGTCTTCGCTTAAACAGCAATTCCTTATTATGCTTATTTTAAATGAATATAAAATGTCTGTTCCCTGCCAATTTATAATTTATTGTGGGCGAGTACCAGAATCTGTTTCCTATGTCGTTTAACCAAAGCACCCTTGTACTAAATTTGCTTCCTTTTGGTTATTGAAAGCCATCATATAAGAGTGCTCACTCACTCCCTCATTAGAGAAACACTTTAGTTAACAATTTTGCAGGCACTACTATGTTGTGGGCATAAAAGGGGTGGCAAATAAAAGGCTAGGTCTGTGGCTGGTGTCTTTGTGTATCGGTTTCTTCGTAAATAAGGTAGATGCCATCCACAGTGACTCTGCTGACTCAGTGGATAGATGATGGTGGTGTTGTACCCTTGTGTCTTCTTTCCTCATTGTTATGCAAAGACTCTGGGTGAATAGCATTATTTGAGACAGATTGGAATTAACAGGCAGACGAGCCAGTGGCTGCATGGGTCTCTGTTCTTTTGACTTCCTGCAAAAAAGAAATGCTTAGGCTGGAACACTTCTAGTTACACTGAGGATCTGGGTTCCAGAAGAGACTTTTCTGTAGCTCTCCCTTTTTCATAGAGTAAGCCTGACAGCAGCCTGGAATGGAGTGAATAAGCATTTGAACTTAAGCTCCTGGAAGCCTGAGCTCAGGTGCCCGCTGTTTAAAGGGGAGTTCTGGGAAAGACGCCCGCCCACTAACTAGAGATCTGTGAGAAGTTGAGTTTGGACATAGCCTCCTTGCTGGCTGGGGAGTCTAGGGCACCTGCTGTCTGTTTTCAATAAATTGCTATTTACCCACTGGGGTCATTAATCAGAGAATCCTGTTTGTCTTCATGTCCACTTCTGAATTGGAATATTGTTGCCAGCAGCTATCTTCTTGTTAACTTATTCATTGGCATAATGACACAAAACAAGTAAACGTGATTGATTTTTAAAAACTGGACTCAAGTGTGATTGAAGTAGAATTCTGGGTCATTTTCAGCACCAGAAATCATCAGCAACAGCTAGTTATATCTTTATTTACTAAAATGTAATTATCGAGGGGAGTGTGTTTCCATTTCGATTTTGATGACTTATTTTTGGTTTTCAGCTGTGGAACAGTTTTCTTTTTTTTCTTTTTTTGCTTTATAATGTAGACTTTTAAAGATCCTACTTTTATAAACATTGAGAAAGATGAAAGATAATTTCACTGAGAAGAAGCAAATCTGTTCTGCTAACTATGGTAAATTTCTTTAGATGTGTTAGAATTGAATCATCCCATTTCAGCTGCACCAAGATCTTCATTAAAAAGGAACATTTAGGCTGAAACTTTTAGCTTTTATTAAGTGGCAGCATGTCTTTGAGTATTTTTCAGACTATCTCACTTCTTTTTTTCCCTTATAATCAGGTGAATTCTATCTAGGAGATAATGCATACAATTATGAGAGAGTGAATATTAATCCAAAGTCTAAGGGTGGCCTTCCTGAAGTCTCTATGCAAATCTTATCTAATCATAAAACCCCCGCAGAGAAAGATTATATAATTCATCTTGTTTAGTTGGATTTAGCAACTATTGGCCTATTGGATAGCAATGGCCCTTTGGGGAGTGAGGCTGAGCCAGGAAGCCTCCAGCTATGGCCTAATAACCCCGATGCTGGGTCTCAGGCACCAGCTGACCTCTGAGACAGAGACTTTGGCATTTAACTTTTAGTCTCAGCTCCAGGGTCAGCTCACATTGGCCAGTCTTTTCAGGGCAGTCTCTGTAATTGACTGGCCTTGTCCCAATTTTTTTCTTATTTGGGGAATTTCCCTTTTTCTCTTCATGTCCTAATAGGGAGGCCTCCCTTTATCCTTATTCAACCTTCACTGACTTTCTTCAGACAGCTTAGCTAAACTTCCTTATCTTTTCTGGTTGAAATGTCCTCTCCCTGGATGATGATTTATCTGTACACAGAGCTGATAAATGACTCTGCAGTTTGATGTTTGTATAAGTATCCCTTTAGTGAAATTTTGAGAGTCATCAATAGGTCTGATTCCCTGGACAGTGATCCACTTAGTCTAGACTAGAGCAACACTAGGGCTTGTAAGGATTCTGCTGATGTCCAAAAGAGAAGGTTCCCAGGGGCAAAGAATACACCATATGCTCTCGCAAGCACCTGAAGTCCTGTATGATCTCTGCATAGAGAAGGATCTCCTTGCAAGTTGAGTGCAGCGTGAGAGATCGTGGTCTGGAAAGGCAGGGAGGACCAAGTGAAGGAATTGTCATTTTTTGGTATTTCACTAGCTGCCAGTATTCTCATTTTAATTTTTGGTCTGATTTTTCATCTGATGACTTCCAGGCCTGACCTGTGCCCTCTCAGCTGCGCTGAGCTGAGATTACTCACTGCATTTGACTTTATTTGTAGAATGTGCTTCAGTCTCAAGGTCCCTGGAGTCCTATGAACTGGCCGCAGAACTACAGAAAGTAAATGAAAGACAAAATTATAAGGAAACAAGCCCTAGACATGCCTTTTGTCCCACCCTGAGAAGGACTTACTTCATCTCTAGTCATTGATCACATGTGGGAAAGAGTAAAGAGGCAATCATAAAACTTCACGAATCCTTCCTAGTGCTGACAAGGGTCTCGAAAGTTCTCTGAGAACTGCTTCCTTGAAAGAGTGGGCTGACCTTTTCCCTGTTGATACTGTCTTTACTTAAGAGTTTGGGAAAAATTCATGGCAAAATGATCTTAGGAAATTTAAACATTGTGTTTAATCTAAGAGATGAACTAAGAGAGCTATGGAAATGAGACATTCATGTTCTAAACTCAAGAGAGCCAGTCAGTTGTAGTTTTGTTGAACGCTTTGGCTTGTGTCTCCCCAAAAGGGTGATTAAAACTCATCTCAATGATCTGTAACCTCAGGCAGTCTTCATTGCTTTCTGTTTATTAAACAGGTGAAGGTCACACACCTGAGTACCTGGCCTCTCTGAGCTTGAACAGTCTAGCCAAAGGACATTATTTTATCCAATATGGTAGAGAGGACATCTCAACAAGCCTTTTCAAATCATAGTGGCAGGGAAAGCAACAAAAATTCAGACAATTTTGATGATCCAGACCACATAAAATCCTAGACAGGATGTGCTTTCTTCAGCAGTTACCCTCTCTCTCCTATCTGAGTCTTTTGGGTATCTTCCTTTTCTTTTTCTTACCTGGGGAAGGTTTACATGTGAAAATTCACCCATCTGATATAAATTGAAATACAGGTCATTTTTCTAGGATAAGTTTACTTACACAAGGTTTCAAGGGCATTATGAGTTTAAATATTAACCCTTTGCTATTTCTTAAAACAAGAATGGAAACCTTACTAAAGCAAGAGCTGTCCATTCTTTTTCTTTTTTTTTTTTTTAGACAGAGTCTTGCTCTGTCACACAGGCTGGAGTGCAGTGGCATGATCTCGGCTCACTGCAATCTCTGCCTCCAGGGTTCAAGTGAGTCTCCTGCTTCAGCCTCCCGAGTAGCTGGGACTACAGGTGCGTTTCACCAAGCACGGCTAATTTTTTTGTATTTTTAGTAGAGACGGGGTTTCACTGTGTTAGCCAGGATGGTCTTGATCTCCTGACCTTGTGATCCACCCGCCTTGGCCTTCCAAAGTGCTGGGATTACAGGCGTGAGCCACCGCGCCCGGCCTCTGCCCATTGTTTTCACAGACCACAGCAGCATATGTTACCCTACACTCCAAAAAAGGCATGGAAAGATGCAGCCCTGAATCCTTTTGGGAATAAAGGAGGGTATGAGTTAATAAAATATTTCCAACAATCATCAGTCCATCCCAGGAAAGGAATGTCGTATATGTGCATAATTTCTTTCCTAATTATACTCGATTTAGAAAGAACTTTTTGGCTGGAATTAGTTACAGAGATACAGTTGCTTTGTCAATGCAGACATTTACTTGAAGTGCACCCTTCAGGAGATACGAGGGAATGTAACAGTGCAAAATAAAACTGTTTCAAGAAAGGATCAGAGAAAAGTTGGGAAAGAGTAGCTTGGGTCAGGAAAGGAGGAAGGTAGGCGGCACTATGGAAGTTGACCTTGTCAAGAAGAGAATGGTCAGAAATCAGGAAGAGAACTTGTCTCCTAAAGAATAGGTGGCTAAAAGAAAGTAACAGTGACCTGAGATGAAACCAAGTGGGTGACCATTTTAAACTTGTGAGCGCTGGACTCTGACAGCACCCTGGGGTGTGGCTGTACCTTATACATGGCCCACAGTTTGTACCCTCCAGTAGAGGAGCTCTGCAGTGAGTAACAGCTCTCAGAGTGCCTGGAACCCTGAAGACTCCTTACAGAGGAGACTCACTAAACAGGATGAACAGAAAGTCAATCCCAAAGGCAATCCAGAGAAGGAAATCTTGCTTGTTCCTTGTTTGGTAGCAGTAGAACTGACCAGAAGCTAAGAGATCAAGTTCTAATCTCTTCCTCTAGAGACGAAGTCCGGACTTTGTTTTGCCAGTAACTATAGGTGAGAGCTGCGATTTCCTCAATCTGACATGGCTATTCTTTGTAACCAGTGCTAGCTGCTCTAAACAAGCTTCACCCCGGAAGTGGTAATAAGAAGAATTTATATTGTCACTGTCATTTCTCTAATTTTAAGGGCTTAAAAATTAACTCTTTATGATTAAGCCTGTATACACTTCCATTTCCATTTAGAAAACGTGCTCTGGATTTCTTAATTTTGTAGAGGTGGGGATTAGGAGGGTTTAATAATGTCACATTCCAAGATGATAATATGTTGCTAAACTCCTGGGTGCTCCAAGTTTATTCCTGATAACAGATTTGGCAGGAACAAAACAATTACAGAACATGTGTGCCTTTGCTGGTCCAGGTGCCAAGAGGAGCAAAGGGCTGAAGTAGTGAGTCACTTAGTGACAGCCTTGTCTAGTCCCAAACAAGCCACTTATCCTGATCTGTTCTCCACTTTCTGTATCCATGACAATGGGAGACTAGTGCTTGGATCTCCTATACTATTTCTAGAGGTTGTGAATAATAAAAAGATTAGCAAGGCCAGGTGCAGTGGCTCACGCCTGTAATCCCAACACTTTGGGAGGCTAAGGCCAGAGGATCACTTGAGCTTATGAGTTTGAGATCAGCTTGGGCAACATAGTGAGACCTCTGTCTCTACAAAAAGTAAAAAAAAAAAAAAAAGAAAAAAAATTAGCTGGGCATGGTAGCATGTGCCTATAGTCCCACCTAGCAAAAAGGCTGATGGTGGGAGGATCACTTGAGCCAATGTGGTTGAGGCTGTAGTGAATTCTCACTACACCACAGCACTCCAGGCTGGATGACAGAGCAAGATCCTGTTCTAAAACACACACACACACACACACACACACACACACACACACACACACATATCAAAAAAGCATTCATCTTGAATTGTATATATTATGTCAAGTGGCCTTAGTCTTTCTTGTGGATATTTATTTTGACACATAAATTAGAAGAGTTGTCTCTGATCTTTTGAATTGTCTACATACAGTGTGACTAAGTATTTCTTTAGTGAGAGTTAGGTAAATATTATGGACTTACAAAAGGAGAAAACATGTCATCTTGGCTGCAGTTGTGGATGATAAATAAATATTGTTTTAGCTAGCATTTGCAAAGTGATTCACAATTTATAAAGCCTCTTTATATATCCTTGTTACATTACACTTTCAGGTTTCCAGAAGAGCGTTCGTTTTCATTTAATGCAATGTTCTTAGCGGAAGTTTGAAAAAAATCTATTGCCACTAAGTGATATCTGACCACCCTTCCCTTTCCTCATTGTTCTCCTTCAACAGTCACTGTAACCAGAAAAGAACTAGATTTTTATATCAGTCAGGGGAGACTCTATTAGCTGCAATACAGTAAACCCTCATATATGAGTGGTTATTAACAACAAAGGCTTATTCCTTACTGATGCTTTATGACCACCACAGGTCAGCTGGAGGCCCTTCCCCATGTCCTAGTCCTCAGGTGCACAGGCTCATGAAGGCTCCATGGTGTCAGGCATTGTCGGTTACTCTGGAAGTGTCAGGGAATGTGGCACCCGCTCTCCAAGGCGTCTACCTGGATGTGACACGTGTCGCTTCAGTCATGTTGTACCTCTGCCTTAGATGTCCCTTAGCCACATATAACTGCAAGGATTTGGAAATAGCAATCTTATTTGCCAGAAAGAAAATGAACTGAAAATATCGGTGAGCAATACTAATGATTACCAGAATTTTATTTACAGTAGGCCTCAACTTCGGCAAAATTGTGAAGAAAGAAGATTTTATTTTGAGTGTCCCAACTCTCAATATCATTTTTCTGTGTTCCCTACTCCTTCCTTCAGCCTCTTCAGTTACCCAAGGCTCTTTTCTTTCGTCATCAGAACTGGTTTGATATTTTTGCTAATTTGTCTAATTCTAAGGTCAACATTATAGCTTCTGATACTATTTATATTTTTAGCTTCATCTCTGATGATGGAATAATAAGCTTTTCTTTTGATAATGGTTGAGGGCAGTTTCTTTTCCTATGGAGCAGTTGGGGATTAAGAGGTCAGAGCTAAGGGAGAGATCTCTTGAATTCACACCCTGCAGATGGGAGCACACGGGGAGTGGGCTGTGTCAGAGAGCTATAGCCAGCTGTGAGATGACAGTCTTTTTTTCCAATGAGCTTAAATCACAGTAGTGAAGGAAACACAAAGACACACCTATATGTTGAAATGATTCCCCCAATCCCCCATGAAACACATAAGGCATTTTTTAGTGTGTGATTGAATAATGGTCCCCCATAGACATCTGCATGCTAATTCCCAGGATCTGTGAATATGTTATATTACATGACAAAAGAAACTGTGCAAGTGTGATTAAATAAGGATGTTGAGATGAGAAGATTATGCTAGATTATTCATCCCACAGAAATCACAAGGCTCTTCATAAGAGGGAGGCAGGAGGGTCAGAGCTGGAGAAGATTCAGCGACCAAAGTAGAGGTTAGGGTGATGTGACCAAGAGTCCAGAATGTGAGTGACTTCTAGAAAGTAAAAAAGACAAGGGACCGAGTTTCCCATAGAGCCTCCAGAAAGAACAAATTCTTATTTTAGTTTCATAAGATTCATTTCACACTTCTGACTTCTAGAACTGTAAGATAATCAATTTGTGTTATTTTTAAGCCATGACGTTTGTGGTAATTTGTTATAGCAGAAACAGGAAACTAATATATAGAGACTGTTTTAAAAAATGGTTCAGAGCATGAGCTTCAAGGTCAGATAGAGATGAGTTTGAATTTTGGGTGAGCCAGTCCCTCACTAGGAGTGTTGGCTCAACATATACAACTTCTCTACTCCTCAGATTCCTCGCTGGTAAAAGCAGGGCAATGTTAACAGCCACTTAAAAAGGTTGTTGTGAGATTAAATCAAATATTTTTTGTTTGGCCCACAGTACAGCCTCAGTGCATGTTAAATGCAAACATAAACTCATGTGCATTACTGCCTGCGACGCTGCAACATGTACAATTATAACGATAATGCTTTATACATGTATATAAATTTCCATCTTCCAGAGCATTTGACTTATGCAAACTTTATGTAATCCTTAGTTGAACTTCACGAGAGAAGTCAGAACTAGCGAAGGGGCAACAGGAAAGGAGTCATGCTGGTTGGAGACAGGCATGACTGGCATACTAGTGCAGACAGCTTCATGGAGCTCAAGTGACACCTGGGCAGAGATTGTGGAAGATGTTATTTTCAGTTCAAAAATACCTACTGAATACAAAATGTGTATTTTGCAACTATTATGTGACCCAAACTGTGTCAGACCCTGGAATGAAGGTTGCCGCTGTTGTCAAAGAGAAGCAAAGTGTATGAGGCAAGAGAATGGCCTTTGCTTGGTTGACGTAGTATTCTACGCACTGCTCAATGTTCTTCACTTCTAGCAGCTAATGCCTTGAACCTTTAGAACGTTGTCTCCTGTAGGATAATGGTTTTGCAGTTTCAGTGAAAACTATCATTGTGTTTGCCCAAATTTAAATACATTGTGGCTACGGGGAATTCAGGACAGCTCACATGAAACTAAGAGGCGTGGAGTTTGAAAATTTATACTCATGGTTAATTGTGTGACTCTGCTATGAGAAAGAACAGGGTTCAAGCTCCAGCTACTGTTTTGCTGTATGTGTGACCCCCCAAAAATGTTATTAACCTAAGTTCCCTCCATGTGAAGTAGGACTAAAATAGAACCTACTCTCTATATCTTTTTTATACTTATAGTAAGCACTCACTCACATTTTTACTCATTATAATAATTATTCTAAGCCAGAACTTTAAAAAACATGTCAGTTGATTAAAATAACTAAAATAGCAAATACTAAGGTAACATTTCCTGAGAGCAACTTATAAGGAGAGAGTTTTCTATTCCCTTGTCCTATTTTGAAAAACATTCTTCAAACACATTTTCTCTCTCATGTATTTCTCTAATACATGTATTTGTTTCTTTATTTAGGGAAAAAGTCAAGAAAGCAAAAGACCTACCCTTTAAGAGATAAAATTTTAAAAAATCAACAAAGTCAAAGGGTCTTGAACAATTTGTTGTTGTTATGCTTTGTTTTAATTGGCTTTTATTAGAAATAACCTTAAAATCTCTTTTCTGAAACGACCACCTTTTTTTATTTCTGATTTTTCAGTCTCCAGATTGGAAGTACTTTATATCTATCTCCTAATTGGGACTCCAAAACTTCCCACTTCTGGCTCCCAAACACTTGCTAAACTTTTAATTGCTAAAATCCCTCTTCAAATGTGAGGACATCTGTGGGCACGGATTTATTTGGCTTTCTTCTCTCCCACTTTTGCTGCATTTTATATAAACATTTTCAAGCTGCCTCACACAGATTCCTGTATGGTTCCCCCTAGCAACTTGTTTTGAGCCTGAACACTTTCCCTTTATGACTGCTCCATGTTTCCTACCCCTTGGCCAATTTAGACCCAATGCCCTAGTGTTCTTTCCAATCCGTGAGCTGGGTGACAGCTGACAGGAGGTGAGTGACAGATGGGCAGTTCACCTCAAATCATACTTTGGTTTGCAACATCGAGAGTGATGATCTTGCAAAAGAAAAATAAAAGAAAGAGAGCTTTTGTGGGGTCTTTCTTATTTCTTATTTCCTTGGACCTTCTTCTGGGCAATGAAAATACTTCCAGGACGCCCAGGCAGTTGACACAGTGACTTCTCTATATGCTGTTTCCTAAGCTGAGTTTTCTCTGCCTGCTTCTTTTCTTTCCCACCCTCACCCCAGCTTTACTGATGTATAATTGACAAAAATTCCATATATTTAGGGAGTACGATGTGATTATTTGGTATATGTATACCTTGTAAAATGATGACCACATCATTAACACATTCATCACCTCATATAACTAGGTTTTTTGTGGTGAGAAAAAAATAAGGTCTAGTCTTAGCAGATTTCAAGTGTGCAATAGAGTCTTATGAACTATGGTTGCCATGCTGCACATTAGATCCCCAGACCTTATTCATCTTATAATTGAAAGTTTGTGCTTTTGGACTGACATTCCTGCTTTCCCCCCAACCTCTAGCCCCTGGCAATCACTGTCCTACTCTCCGCTTCTGGGTTCAACTTTTTTAGATTCTACCTAACAGTGAGATTATTCAGTATTTGTCTTTCTATGCGTGGCTTATTTCGCTTAGCCTGATGTCCTCAAGGTTTAACCTTGATGTCCTCAAGGTTATTTGTGACATGTAGTCACAAATAGCAGGATTTCTTTCTTTTCAAGGCTGGAGAGTATTCTACTGTATATACCACATTTTCTTTATTCACTGATCAAAGGATACTTAGTTTGTTTCCATATCTTGGCTATTGCAAATAATGTGGCAGGAAACATGGCAGTGCTAACATCTCTTTCAGATCATGATTTTAATTCTTTTGGATATCTATCCAGAAGCGGGGTTGCTAGATCAAATCGTAGTTCTGTTTTTAATTTTTCGAGGAAGCTTCATACTGTTTTCATGTGTATAAGGCTTTTTCTAACACAAAAGCAGAGACCAGACACTGCTCACTGCTCTGCCAGGCTCTTTTTGAGTGTAAACGTGCACGTCTATGTGTTTGTGTCCATGTGATTGAAAAAGGGTTAAAAAAAAAACAATCAGAACCTTAATGGACACTGGGCAAAGCTTGGTTTGGGGATGTACAAAGAGAGATGCCTCATTTTCTGCTTTCGAGGCTTCATAATTTTGCCTCTGAAGAGTCTCCTCCACAAAGCGTTTCATATGGAGTTTTGGAGATAGTGCCATGTCTTAATGCCTATACTTAGGCTGTGTTCCACACCTCAGTAAAGCACTTCTCCTCAACCCTGTGTGGTTGGAACTGACACTCAGTCTAACGGTCCTGGCAGGCAAAATGTTTGAGAAGACTCACTTTAGAATTGCCCATGGGAAAATATATAAGTAGTCAATGGTTTTATGATTAAAAATTTAGCTACATTTCAATGGGTCATATTATATTTTGAATTAGCTAAACTCCAAAATAAGTATCAGCTCAAGAAAAATATAAGTAATTATCTCATTCAGGCCATATATTTCTTTTATAGTTTAGAAAACTATAAAGGATTCCCACATGTCAAAAATAAAACCACTTGGGCTGAGAGTTCATTGCTAACTGTAGAGTCAACGGTTGCGTTGATTCTTGGGGAAATAGTATGAGTAGAGACAAACTTGGCTAATATATCTTGTAGAAAACATGTGGCTTGAGGTTTATGCAGAAATTAGGTAGGGTGAGAAACTACGTGGCATTCCTGTTGCTTCTTCTTGCTCTTCGCCCACAGAGGCCCTGCTAACCAAGCCCCACACATTGTGTGAGCATCCGTCTCAACACAGTGTTCTAGGGACCCAGCGAGGTCCCTGTGTTTCAGCAGAAGTCTGGACTGTTCAGCTAAAGGGTTAAGGTCATTGTCTCCACAGCAGAGACTAGAAGTTTGTTCTAAAGTGAGCCTTTCTCAGGCCATTCTATGCCTCCCATTTCCAAAAACTAGAGCCCAGTGACTCTGGGGCTCTATTTTAATTTCTCACATTTCTCTAATTTATCTTGATTGGGAGGGGAGAATTTGGCACCATTGAAAATAGAAAAAACATATACTGTGTTCATGTTCAAGCCTTAAATTGGGCATCATATCTCTGAGAAGGTCCATTGAGAATTTTCAAATTTGGCTAAGTGTCTCTTAAAATATTCTTCCACTGTATCTATCAGCACAGTACATTGGAATAAATGGTCAGCCTGTGTGTCTATCACACATAGAATGTATGGCCTTTGAAGGCAGGTAGAGTTGTACTGTTAATGAGGCCCAAACTTGAGCCTGAGCTGTGCTTTCCTTAGAAATCAGGGCTCCCTGGAGACTAATGGCATAAGCTCTTCAGCTCTCTGTTTGCTTCAGTGACCAAGAATTCCCTCAGGAGAGAACTTGCTCTATGAGAAGAGGAAACTAAGATACACCAATTTCAATGACAAGAACTGTGGATAATCCTGAACACTGTAATGGTACTACCAGACTTTCAGCCCTTCTAGGCTTTTGCTTAGAATAAATTTGGCTTAAAAAATAAGAGCACTCTAAAACCAAAAAGGGTTGTTTTTCTGAAATCTCTTAAGGATATTGAGAGTTCCAGGTTTTGGTAACATGAGTGCGAGAATCTGCAGGTGCCTTCCCCAACACTGAGCACTGGCAGCCTCTGTTGAGGCCTTAGGCACAGATGGAGATAGAGAGCTCTAGCTCTGTGGCTTGGATCTGGAGAGAAGGAGAAGAGACATTGCATGGCAGCCCAGACGCTCAGTGCACAAAGCACATATGAGGCATTCTTTAGGACTCCTAGAATAGTCTGGGAGGAGTTTGAGAGGGGTTTGGAGCTCCCACAAAACTGTTAGGGGTCAGCACCATGGGAATACTAATGTATAACTATTGTTTCTCTGTTTTTACCCCTTAGCTAGGATGAAATGGCTTGGAAGATGTGTGTGTGTGTGTGTGTGTGTGTGTGTGTAGTTATATATTATATAATTAAATATGTGATTAATATTTTATTCATCTAATATATTACATATGTGTGTGGTGTGAATTTTTGGTGTCAAGGATAGCATCTTGTACATAGAAATTTAGAGTTTTAATGAATTAATTATTGGCAATAGGCATCATTATGCAAAGATGTTTTTAGTAATTTACATTTTGAATAAACCCAAATTTTTTTAGATCCAGAATAATTTCTTTTAGGCTCTAGGCAAAGAGGCCTGGGATTGGTTTGCATGAATATGAATTATGTACACATTGGGAAGAAGTTTTGGGAGTCAAGACAGCATGATGACTCCACCAGAAATCCTTTTTTCAGAAAGTACGTTTAGACATTTCATAAGCCTTTACTGGTCATAAACAACAAATTCCTTGCGCACAATGTTGGCAAGCAAAATCATTGTTTTCTGTAAACTATCTCTTTTAGTACAAAAAAATTCTGTTCTTGGAACAATATCAAGTTATGTTTTAAGGATAAACTACAGTAGAATGAGTTATCTCACTTTCTTAAAGAGTTCCAGTTCTGAGGCTTTAAGTATATATATATAAAGTATATGTGTGTGTGTATGTGTGTGTGTGTGTGTGTGTATATATATATATATATATATATATATATATATATATATATATATGATTGACTAAAAAGAATAGAGGAAGAGTCTTTATTGTTATAAGACAAATGATAGAATTTTATGATGGGCTGTGGCTTCTCAGATCTGGCCAACTCTGAGATTCTGCTAAAGTTTACTATGTGAAAGGTCAGATGATTCACATCTTCTCCCAAAAGAAAGCATTCATTGCAAGGTACTGTCATTAAAGGAGTTATTTTATAATCACTCCTCAAATTGAAATAATACTTTATACTTTCAAATTTCCTTTGCATACTTAATCTCATTTTGTACGGTTAAAATTACTGTTGCCATCTTGGCCCTCATCCATCTTGGCTGGGGTTCATTGTTTTCTATGGACAGACACTTCAGATTTGAATAATGTTTTCTAAGATTCAATTACATTTACCGAGTTGGTTTAAGCGCACAAGTTATAAATGCTATACCTTGTATACTCATATTTATCATTATGCATCAGGTTCTTCATTAGTCTATAACAGTTTGCTGAATGAGGGCTATCTCACCAGCCATAGTCAAATTGAGTGACATTATTATATTTTATGTTCTCCCCTAGATTCACATACACTCTGTACCTATAAAGGTCAATAAATAGAGTAGAATTTTTATATTCTCAGTTCTAGGCATGGGAAAAGCAGTGTAGAGTAGATCCAGAGTCAGATTCCCCCAGTGCTTTATGATGTTTGCCATGGAAGATGGTAGTTTCTCTAAGGTTAAGATATTAAAAAGAATAAGCTCCCCCAAATTAAGAAACATGCTCAATTATTGTGATTTTTGCTGAAATACAAGTGAAAATTTCAGCTGGCACTGTCCTTACACAGTCGTTCTGAAAATGAATCCGTTCGATTGCTGTCTTTCAGTTATCAATTTTGATTTTTTTCAATTATCTTTCAATTTAATCTCCACTGATTCCTAGAGAGACTAAGATGACAAGGGAATTAGAATCATCTAGTCTAGAACTATCTGGTCTGAGGGTCATAACGTGTCTCATTAAAGAGGCCCAAGATGATATATTAAAACCCACTGAGGTAGTAATAAATTATTTTCTAAATCATGCCTGTAATATTATTGTGTGTATATTCCTAAGAAAAGTTCAAATTACTAAATGCAAGAGGCAGAAGTGTCTAATGGGATGTTAAATCTATTCATTCAAAGATACCTCTGGGTATACAGAAAAATCCAGTTTAAAGCTTAGCCAAGATTCTTTTCTACGCAAAGAAAAGATTTGAAAGATTTGGAAGCAAACACTTTTTTTCTGGGACAAAGCTTGACTATAAGAAAAAAATATTCAGTTTTCTTCCCAGCAAGAAATACCTTATAAATGGAAAATATGATCAAATCATTTTTCATTCGTAGTCTTCACTGGCTTCTTGTTGCCTGCAAGATAAGATTGAAACTCCTTTGTATATCACATAAGATCCTTTATGATCTGTGACATGCATTTTACCAGGCCCATCATGGATATGTCACATGTCATTCCTCACTAAATTCTTACAAAATGATATCAATTTCCCCAGTTTAGAGCTGAAAAAAACAGATACTCAGAAAAGCTGTCTGAAGCCACATAGCAGTTAGGTGGGCATAGCTAGAATATTTGATATCAAATATTGTCTAACCATGCTGTGCTAGCCTCCCAACTTCCTTGCAGAAATTGCATTAAAAATGCCCAGAAAAGTCACACCCACACCCACATGTGCGTGCGCACACTCACACACTCACACACACACACACACACACACACAGTACACACACCCCCAGAGGGAGAGCGACATGGAGAGAGAGTTATTTTCCAATTCAAATGGAAATCTGAAGGAAGAAATAGCTTGAGGATATGGTGAAGATAGTGAAGATGGGCTGACTCACGGATTTAGGTTGTTTCATTCTGATGATGCCCGAGAGCGTGAGAATCTCTAGAGAAAAATTTAAATCCCTAAAGGAAATTTTCTTTCTTTTTAGCTCACAACATGTGCTGTGATTAATGATCATTCCTCTTAGAGCAGCAGATGCCATTAAAAAAAAAATTCACAAACTCTGGGCAGCAATAATCTAGAGGAATGTGCTACTGACCCCAGAAAAGAGCAGACATCTAGGCCTGCACCATCCAATACAGCAGCCACATAACACATGCATCTGTTCAGCACTAGAAATGTGGTTGTTTTGAACTGAGATGCACTTTAGGGTAAAAGACACTTTGGATTTCAAAGGCTTAGTATGAAAGGTAAAAATTTCTCATTCGTAATATATTGATTACATGTAGAAATGATAATATTTTGAATGCACTGGGTTAAATATATGTTATTAAAATTAATTTCACCTGTTCACTTTTTAAATGTTACTATGAAGTTTAAGACTGCATGCGTGGCTTACTTTGCATTTGTTCTGGACAGCTCTAGTCTGGTCTAGGCAGAAGTGGGTCCTTTGCCGATTTCCTTCCCAGGAGGCCTCAACTTGAAAAAAAAGTGTGGAAGAGAGGAGCATTTTATAAAAATGCAGAACAAATTTGCATTTGTTTTTCAGTCTGAGGCCTACTGGGGACAGCATCTCTTCAACATATGTGGCCCAGGAACACAGCAGATCACAGCTGCTGAACTCACTATGGCCTCCAAGAGCTGTGATTTCCTAAGGGGGGCGAGCTGTGCATCCTAGAGGAGTTTTGATCACATTTTTCTATTTCTGTGTGTTCAAATCAGGCCAATATCCATAAGCACAAGAATATAGAAAGCAGCAACGAATGCTCCAAAGCCTTAAGTAACAATCTCCTGAGCTGGATCCCAGATGAGGTAGGATCACTCATCTGGATGAGAATAGAAAGCCATAAAACTAGTTAGATATGTCATTGATAGTCTGCCTTCTGTACACTTCTAATTTCTAGTACTCATATCATACTTGAGAGCTTAGTTTCTATATTTATCTGTCTGACATAAAGCATATAGATGTAGCCACTACAAAAAAATGGCTCAAATATGATAGAAGTTAATATTCCACTCAAATGAAATAAAAAATAAGAGTTTTCAATTGATGGAAGGCTCTTTTTCAGATAGTGACTTGAGACCTTGGCTCTTTCCATCTTGTGACCTGCCCCACTTTGATACATGACCTCCAAGGTCACAGTGTTCACCTTTGTTATGCTGGAAGGGAAAGTGCTTGATGGTCACAATTCCATTAATTAGAATTCAGTTGTAGCCTACCTGTGGGCCCTCAAAGGAAAGGACGATTTTGGCAGACACAAAGCAGTCTCTTACATAGTCGGCTCTTCTCGTTCACCAAACGCCAACTCTTCCTTTACATAAAACACACTCATTCTTGCCTCAAGGGACACAGCACAAAGCTCTATCCAGCTGCTGCATCCAGTTCAAAGTCCATTCTCGCATTACTATAAAGAAATACCTGAAGCTGGGTAACTTATAATAAAAAGAGATCTAACTGGCTCACAATTCCACAGGCTGTATAGGAAGTATAGTAGCTTCTGCTTCTGGGGAGGCCTCAGGATAAACTTATAATCATGGTGGAAAGTGAAGGGGGAGTAGATACATCCTACATGGCTGGTAGACCAGGAGGAAGGAAGGGGAGAACTCACTGTCACCAAGGGGGCTGGTGTTAAGCCATGAGAAATCTTCCCCATGATTCAGTCACCTCCCACCAGGTCCCAGCTTCAGTGCTGAGAATTACAATTCCATGAGATTTGGGTGGGAACACAGATCAAAACAATATCACTTCTTAATCATGGAGATTTCATTTGTTTGTTTGTTTGGAGACAAGGTCTCACTGTTTTGCCCAAGCTGGAGTGCAGCGGTACCATCATAGCTCACTGCATCCTTGAATTCCTGGGTTCCAGCAATTCTCCTGCCTCAGCTTCCCAAGTAGCTAGGACACAGGTACATGCCATCATGCCAGCTAACTTTTTATTTGTAGAGATGAGGGTCTTGCTTTGTTGCCCAGGTTGGTCTTGAACTCCTGGGCTTGGGTGCTTTTCCAATCTCAGCCTCCCAAAGAGCTGGGATTACAGGCATGGGCCACTATACCCAGTCTGCAGAGTTATTTTTGATAGAAGAACAATGGTTTTCATTGTTTAAGTGGTTAATGGTTTCATAGAATAAGTGTATAACAATTTGAGTCAATTACTTGACATCATATGGGCAAATGTAAGTTTCTACTGATTGAGTTGGAGTTTTGCTAATGATAGCTTCAGTGCAGTGCTTGTATCTTCTTTACCACAGGAACGTAGACATTAACCCACCCTTTCCTTCATATTACCATCTCAGTGCCACTCCGCACATCCCAATTCCAGCCGTGGGGTCATGGCAACCTCTGGAAGTCAGGACTAAGCATGGAATAAAACCTTGTCTCAAAGTCTTTTGTTTTCATTCATTTGTTTTTTAAAGCAGTGCTTTGGCCTTTGGGAAGTATGTATGCGAAAGGCAGGGCAACAATGAGCCATCTTTGCTTAAGAAGTAGGGATATTTGCTGTGCCTCTGGTTTCCAGTGTCTGTTCTTCAGAGGCCTGGGCAGGTGTTCCTGAAGCTAAATACCATCTCCCAATGCCAACACACAGCGATTCCCTTTTCTCACCATCGCCAGCCCATAACATGTGAATGAGAGCAAGAGTATCCTAAATGAAAACAAATAGATTCAAACCACTGCTCCAAGCAGGAGTGCACCCAAATCCTCTACTTTGTCTATACAGAGCTGGTTACATATTATACTCTTTGAACCTCATCTGCAAAATAATGATCATCTCCTTCAGATGTTTGCAGTAAAAAGTAAACAATAAATATCTGAAAATGTAGAGCCCAGTGCCTAATTGGTAATAAGTAATCAATTCATGATCATTTCTAACTTTTCTTACTTCAGCTTCTTTTCAACTCCAACACCTCTGTGCACCCCCGCCATCCACCCACCAACCCACACCTTGTTTGTGGCTTTCGGTGTCCTGATTGCCAGGTCAGGCTTTCCCACTCTCTCCTTCTGCCCCAGCACTTCTCAGCCCCAGCTGAAGAGGTTTTAGAACCATCTTTCCCCTTAGTGTTCTGCCAACTTGCTCCACGACTGTCTAGTTCCATCTGGCCCCAGCCCACTTTTGTTTTATGCCTTTGGCTATTGGTAGCAAAAAATCAGTGGCTACACTAGCTGGAGACTGTCAAGGCCAGCCCGAGGAACCAAGAGCAGACTGGGATCTGGAGAGTACGTGTGTGTATGTGTGATTATGTGTGTTTGTGTGTGAAAGAGAAGTTGGGTGAGAGTGAAGGTATGCAAGCAAATGTGACTGAAAGTATTTTACAATCTGTTAGTAAGAAATTTGAATGTAGTAATACATAAGCCAGAGGATGAACAAATGTGAATAATGTGAATGATGCAGAAGAAAGGAGATAAAGAGAAGCCAGTGGGATATGTCATGGAATTAAGTTGAAAAGAGGAGAAAAATGTTTGTTAGGAATGTAGTGGGGAAGGAAAAAATAGTATTAAAATATATGGAGATATGTATTATATACACACACACACACACACACACACGTGTGTCTATGTGTATGTATGTATGTATACATTTTATAAACTTAAGTCATGAAAAATAGATTGTTCCAAAGCTTAATAAGTTAGGGGTCAATTCAGGAAAAATCCTTACTGCTCTATATGCAACTCTTCTTCCCTAGGGGATAAACGTAGCCCCAGTTAAACAATCTATATATAGAAAAGACCGGCACCCTTAAGAGAGGAAGGCTTGATTCATGAGTAATGATGGCCAGTGTCCATTCCAGGAAACCCAGCATCTGATCTTAACCACAATCCCTTAAGCCTGGATGCCTTAGCCATATATGGAGTGCTATAGGGAAAGGAAGGGAGTCTCTTTCTGGAGTCTCTGCAGATGCGGTGAGTGGCATCCAGCCTATCTTCAAGTCAGCTCAAATTCAGAGGAAAGGACTTCTGCTTTGATAGGGACCAACTAGACCCGACAGAAGGAAACAGACACATAAGCACAGGCCAACCTTGCTGAAGGAACTTTGCTTGGTTTCCTTTTTCTGTAGAAAGGAGCCAGTGTTCTGTGGTGTGCTGCCTTCTGTGTCTCCGAAGGGATGTTTTTTTCTGAGCCTAACTCTGTTATCATCCTGTTTGCACTTGGTGACTCACAGCAGATGCTCTGGCTTTCCCACAGCTGTGCCCTTATCACTGCGGGGCAAGCAGAGCAGCAGTCACATCTGCGTGGTCCTGACCTTACCCTCCTGGGGCTGCTCCTATGCCAGCCATTCCCAATTCAGAGGGGCTGCAATAGCGTTTCCATGGTAATGAAGACAATTCACAGGAAAATAGTTTATTTGAATAGCAAATATTTTGACCAGGTTCTGGACTGTGGAAAGCCCCTAGTGCAGTCACAACATTAACCACACAAACAACAACTATTAGTACTATTACTGTTATATTATTATTACTATACGGGGAAGTGAACCAGTACCACCATGAATCAAACATTCTCCTGGAATTTTAGCATCTGATTTGGAAACATATTTCTTATTCGTTAATAGATAAAGGGAAACTTCAGTAATATCTCTATAGCCTTATAAAAAATGAATGCAGAAATATGTTTGAATGTCCTGCTATCTGACTTTCCTCATGGTATGTGACAACACCACTGCAAATATTAGAGGAGAGAAAGCAGAAAGTAGCTCCAAGGCAAATTCCAGCCAAGGGCCATTTTATCGTATCTTTTTCTCTGTGTCACTTTGGGTTTTGGGAAATCTTTTAAGTTGTATATCCAAAAGAGATTTTTGAAGGGTTAACAGTGTCATGGATTAATCACCCTTCATGTCAATTGTCTCACAATCCCAAGGCATTATGAAACCTCTTGTAAGTAAAGAAACTGTCATTTTATTTTAAAGGTTTCATTTTGAGATAATTACAGATTCACAAGCAGTTGTAAGAAATAATGTAAAGAATTTCCACATTCCCTTTACCTAGTTTTCCCCATCTCGCAAAAGTCATCTGTGCAAAACCACGATTAAATATCAACCAGGATATTGGCATTGACACAACCCATAGATCTTATCTAGATATTCAGACTTCCCTAGTTTACCTATACGCATACTTATGTGTGTATACGTTTACTCCTATGTAATTCCATCGCATATATGGGTTTGTGTATCTACCACCTGAGTCAAGATACAGGACAGTTCACCACGAGGATCTCTTTTATATTGCTCAAAGGATAAGAACATTTCTCACTGAATGGCACAAGGGAATACTTGTCGTTGAGGAATTATAAAAAGAGTGAGGAAAAAACTCACATCTTGACCTTGTAAATCAGTGGTTACTATGCTTTCATAGAACATGTAATCAAACAGTTCTTTTTCTTCCCCTTTAATTCACTTAGCAATCATTTTAGAGGGAGGGTGCTAGACATTAAAAAAAAAATTATTAACACACATGGTTGTGGCCAGGCATGGTGGTTCATGCATATAATCCCAGCACTTTGGGAGGCCAAGGTGGAAAGATCCCTTGAGTCTCAGAATTGGAGACCAGCCTTGGCAACATAGTGAGACCCCCATCTCTACAGAAAATAAAAAAATTAGCTGGGCATGATGACACACATCTGTAGTCCCAGTTACTCAGGAAGCTAAGGTGGACGGACTGCTTAAGCACAGGAGTTTGAGGCTGCAGTGAGCCGTGATTGCACTACTGCACTTCAGCCTGGGCAACAGAGTGAGACCTTGTCTTAAAAATAAATAAATAAAGTAAAGACACATGGTCCTTCAAAGGGAGAGGTGTAAACAACCAATGGTATTTTGATAAATAATAGAAGGATGTACAAAGAACCAGTAGAAACAATATTCAGTCAACTAACATTTGTAAAATGTTGGGTGATTATACCAATGTGCTAGAATAAATCTATCCCAACTTTTTCTGGCAGGGACAATGTTCCTTTTCCTCTCTACACAATTCTTATCAAAACTCAATGAGACCCACACACAGGAATGTAAAAAGCTGGGAAAAGGTCACGAATATACCCCCAAACCTGTTTGGATTGAAATGATTTTCGAAGGGTGAAGACTATGAAATTGTTCAGCAAGGACCCCGCTAATAAGTCTGTCACACTTAGGGAATTTTTGTATTTTTACCTTCAGCATTTTCATAAACCTATCAAATTAGTCAGAACACACATGGTTAGATACCATTGAATTAAAAGAATGGATGCTGCTTTTACCTTGTCTTGAGGAAGTGAAACCCAAATTATCTGGTATATATCTGAAAAACCTGACATTCATGTTCCAGAGATAACAGTGTTTATGTGTATTTGTTTCTTCCTTCAAAACTGCACTAATAACATATGTATTTGTGGGAGAGGGGGCTTCTTAACTGTATAAAAGTAATGTAAACATGGTGCTGTGCAGACTAAGTGGAGAGTTGAGGTACTCAAATCAACCAGTTAAACAACAGTAAATGCAGCAGGTCATGAGAAGAGAGAAATGTGCATGGCTTATGATATGGGTGAATGAGGGCAGGACTTGAATCCAGCCCAGGTGTTGGAAAGTGAGAGAGCAGGGAGGAAGTATGTCCCTTCAGAGAGAGAAATTACATAAGCAGGTGAGAAAATGAGAATTATATTCAAGAACAGTGAGAGTCCAGGTCAGTTGAGAGTGTGGAATTCAAATGAGGAATCATGAGAGTGGTGGGCTCTCGGATCAGATGGCTCAGACTCAAATCCCAGATACACCACGTACTGGATGTATAAATTGGGGAATGAATTAACCTCTCTCTGCCTCAGTGTTGTCACTTATAAACTGGGGATAATCGTACCCATCTTACGGGATTATAGTGAGAATTAAAGAAGATAACTTGTAAAAATCACTTCTCAGAGTGCCTTACATAGAAGTGCTTTTGGTATTATGACTACTATTCTAAATATATTAATTATGAGATAATATTTTGTTAAGCCTTAAATGTTATCTTAACAGACAAAAACAACTAAAGATTTAACTTGTAGCATGTAACATATATCATTTTAAATAGAGCGGTATGTAGGGAAGTGTAAAAAGGTCTTTCCATAGAGACTGCATTAAAAGAGGATGAGAATTGAGACAGGGAAAAGCTTTAGGAAGAAGGAAAATCATCATAGCATGAGAAAAGGAGAGCCTGGTTTGGAATAGAAGAAAGAGACCTTGAAGGAAAACTGTGTGGAATTAGGGGTTACTGGATACTATAGATGAGAAGAAAGAAGCATCTTTCTCTTTTTCAAATTCTGGAAAAGATTGTGTGATGAATTATATGAAAAAGGGAGTTGGTTTTGATGTAGCATGAGGAAAAGAATAATGAGTTTATTCTGCATAATTGAATTGACAGTGAGAGTAGAATATTGTATATCAGTTGGGGTTCAATCAGAGGAATAGAACTGGTGGGAGCTCTCTCTCTCTCAATATATCATCTCTATATTTTAACACATACATATGTATAAATATTTTATATGCATATGCACATTATATAAACATAGATATGGATTTACTTATTACGTAAGATTAGCTCACACAGTTGTGAGGTCTGGCTAGGTAAGCCTGAAGTCTACAGAGCAGGCATCAGGAAGAGATGATCACAAGCACGCGGGACCCCATGAGCTCCAGCTGAGGCTTGAAGCCCACAAAAAGAAGGGAGTCCAGGGGTGCAGGCCTGGTGCTGTCTCTGATTTTCATGGAAGGCCTAGTCCCTCTCTAAATGACTTCTGCCTAATTAAGTGCAGCACCCAAGGATAATCTCTCTTTTGATGAACTCAAAATCAACTGATGTGGGGCTTTATCTACATCTCCTCTTACTGGAGAATTCAAACTATAGTTTGATTGAGTCACTGGAGAAGGTGCATGTCTTCACCACTGCCTCCCTCCTGCACTCTAACTCTCAAAAGAAAATGTTTCTTGTAGCCTAACTCTAACTGGAAACACACTAGAAAGGAAAGTCAGGGAAATGTGTTGAGCCTAGCCAAGCTGATGCATCCCAAAGCCATCACACATTACAATGGTGATGACATATATGTTATGAGGAAAATAGGCTGAAAATGAGTAAAAGATACACAAAGCCGGGCGTGGTGGCTCATGCCTGTAATCTCAGCACTTTGGGAGGCCCAGGTGGGCAGATCACCTGAGGTGGGGAGTTTGAGACCAGCCTGACCAATAGGGAGAAACCTGATCTCTATTAAAAATACAAAATTAGCTGGGCATGGTGGCACGTGCCTGTAATCCTAGCTACTCAGGAGGCTGAGGGAGGAGAATCACTTGAACCCAGGAGGCAGAGGTCATGGTGAGCCGAGAACACACCTCTGCACTCCAGCCTGGGCAACAGGAGTCACGCTCTGTCTCAAAAAAAAAAAAAAAAAAAAAAAAAAATGCAGATAGATGATAAGGATTTGAGTTAATAACAGAGAGCTGATAGGTGAATTAGGAAGCAGGAATTATTCATCAGGAAAAAGAGAGAAATAAGTAAAAGTAAACCTTGGGCAGTACCCATAATGAGGCTATATCAGGAAAAACACGAGTAGTAAAGGAGCAGTGAAGCCAGCATGGTAGGAGAGAGCCACTAAAGGTTAGGAATGCAGAAGGCAAGAGCGCATATACTGTCGATTACTCTCCTGCTTAGAACACCTATGAATCCCTGTCACCTGTCAAATATCAACAGTATACACTGAAACTGGCAGTCAAGATCCCCCATGCAGTGACCCCGCATAGTTTTCTATCTTCGCCCTCAGCCACTCTTCCATACTCATGATCCCTCTGCTCTAACCTTACTGGACTTCTAGCTACTCTCCAGCCACAACTTTGATGCTTGACATCTTCTCTTGGAATGCCCTTCCTCCTTACCTAGCAATCACCTGTTTATTATGTGTTGTCTAGTTCAAATACTGCCTTCTGTCTTTTGCCTTCTCCAATCCTCATCCTCCATACTATTCAGAAATTAGAATTTCATGTCTTCTTCTGCTAAAGCACTTATGCTACAAACATTAAATTACCTGACTCCTTCACTCAGTTTTAAATTTCTCAGGGATACAACTATATGATATTTGCATTTGATCCCTAGCCTGTAGCACGATGCCTGGAAAATAGTAGACTTTTTTTTCAAACGAATGAAAAAAATAATGATTGAATGAATAAATCCATTAAATATTCAATAGAGGCCCTTTGGAAACAATGTTCTCCCCTCCCCCTTGTTATATCACTCAGAGACTTGAGGAATTGTATTCTTGGCTGCATATGAGAAAGCAAGTCATCATCTACTCATCTACCATTCATTCCTTTTTTTTTTTTTTTTTAATGTAAGCTTAGTTTATTGAGAAACATATAGAAAAGGCATTTGAGGGAAGGTTTGGCTTCACATGGTCCCTCAGTTAACCTTAAGAGTCAAGAAAGACTACTTGTTAGAGGTAAATGAAATCCTAAGCTGCTTTTCAAATTCTCATAGTAGGTGACTGAATCTAAATGTGAGGAAGGTGTGGACCATATGCAGGTGGGGGGAGTTCAAGTGATCTGAAAGCACAGGCCACAGACCTACTCATGACATCTTGATGCCTTTAGTTTTTGAAGCAGATCAAAAGGACCATGTATAGCAAGCTCTAGAAGTGTCCAGAAACAATTCTGATTTTATAGCCTCCTTTCATCTTTATGACTAAAATTAGCTAGTGGGACCAAGGTTTATGCTGATGACCTCAGCATAAATCCTCAAGGCTGCCACAATCAGAAGAAAACATTTCTAAGTTGACAATTGTCTTGTGTACCTTGTCCCTTCCTGTGGCACTTTCTTGTGCCTATAGTTTGTTCTAACTGCTGCTAATTCCTCATAATTCTGTAAAGTTTTTCTTCAGCAATAGACTGTTAGACCCTGGTCACCATGCCCCTATGCTGTCATTGTCCAAATACTGTCAAAATTGCAAAGGAGAAACAAGAGATGCCCTGTGGATCATCCAAATGCCAAATGTATTCTCCCCCGACTCCACTGTGGTGGAGCATCACCATCTCCTCCTTATGATCAAGTTCATTTACCCTACTAGGGTGGTGATTTCTTTTTTCGCCTGCTGGTCCCTTGGCCAGGGAACCTGAGTGACTGGGTGAGAGTCATACCTGAGTGACTGGGTGACAGAAAACTCTTGCTGTGTCTGTCCCCTGGAAGAAATGTTCCTCTTCTGGGAAACACGACCCCCAGTATTGATCCAACTTCACTGGTGATACTGAACTTTATTCTAAGCAAGGTTCACACAAATAGATAACAATAATTGGTTCAGGCTATTTTCAAATTGAAAGTCTAATAAACCAGAAATGACAATCTCAGCAAAGTAAACTCCAGAATCTAGGGAGTGGGGCATAGGTGATTTGGCAAGAAGAACCCAGAGACGTGGGTTTGAATCCTTGCCCTGTGGCCTACTGTCAGTGTGAGGGTGGACAAGTTACTAAACCTTGGCTTAGTCTACTCATCATTCAGAGTCAGTACTTTCTATTTGACAGGATTTTTGTGAGGACTAAATTAGAGGGTTGCACAGAAGAACCTATACTAAGTAGACTTCAATTCAACAATGCCAGACCCTTCTACCTTGCTTTCTAAGATTATGCAGGGAGTTCTCAGCAGGAAGATGATGTGCTTGCCATTCTACTTCATCTATGTTTCCCAAGCCCCTCTTGCTTCTCACTTAATTACAATCCAGAATGACCTCTGGAAAAGATAACCTAGGAAACCACAAAACAAATATAGAAGTGTTTAAATTTTCTCAGCAACAAAAATAGCTGGGGTGACTGGTCTTTCTCAAGACTCCTTGATGCATGACTAAGAGAATTTTGAAATGTCTTTTAAGTTTTCTTACTAGGGACACTGGTATTTCCCCACCATCCCACTTCTATTATCCAAAGAGTTGTGCCATTTCTCAGAGAAGTTTTCAAACCTTCTTCATGCAGCTATGTTTGGAAATGAACTAATATTTTTAGAGTGCTGAAACATGGTATGTATGAGTTTTAGAGTCCCTTGATGACAATGAATATGTAAATGTATGGATACATGCATCATATAAGGCGTTATATACTGGAAGCAAGAATGAAGGTGAGAGTGAGAAAACAAGAAAGCAGGAGAGCTAGAGAGAGAGAGAGAGAGCGCGCAAGTAGTGAAGAGCTTTCTATGATGATACATGGTTTAAGCTGGAGGTAGGGTGAAGTGGCCTAGTGGTTAAAGCTTTGGCCTTGAGTTTATATCCCAGCTCTGCTCCTCACTCTCTGTATGTCCTTGGCACACCTCTGAAACTTTCTAGGCCTTGATTGTCTCATCTGTAAAATGGAAATAATATGACTAACTACTGGCTTCATAGAGTCATAGAGATGTGGTAGATGCGATTATGAATATTAAATGCTTTATATGGTGCCAAGCATAAAGTAAGCACTAATTACATAGAATGCATTATCTGTTAATGGCGCTTTCTTTAGTCTTCCAAAAAAACCATGTTCTAGGTTCCGGATGTGATACAGTTCTACCAGTGAATGAAATGGGCATTCTACCAGTGTAGGGACTGTCCAAGGGAGCTGGGTCTCCTGATGCTATGGGGGCTAGTGGGCAAGGTCAGGAGAGGGAGAATGTTTTCAGAGGGGGAAATTCACATTCCAGAGCCAGGTGGCCAACCCATGGCAGTCACACAGCTGGGGCGTTGGCCACAGTGGAAGCAGCATAGCAGCTCTTCCCAGTCTCAGCCCTGTAATTATGGTGATGCTACCTTGAATAAAGCAACTTCTCCAGCCCTTCCAAAGATTGTGCAAGCACCATTGTGTGAAATCTCTTCTTCCATATCTGGACCCATTTCCAGTAATTTTACCTGAACTCTGAGTGACAGCACCTATCTGAGCTCTTTCAGTGCTCTTTACCTTGTTGCTGTGGTAGCTGAGACTTTGGATAAAATGGCCCATGTCCTATCTATTGACTGCTAGGTGTAAGCATATGATGGGCATTGTGATTAAAAAAAAAGAAAAACAAGCAAAAACAAAACCCCAAGCACCCAAATCCAATCCTTTCCTACACAACACTTTGCAGAAATAAGGCATCAGACATATTAAAGACTTTTGTGCTTTTACTGAGCCAGTTGAATTCTTCATTAGCCTGTGGGGACCATTAAAAAATTTGAGTCAGCAATGGGCCACTCCTAATGAATGTGATTCAGTCCAAGTTTGGAGTGAGAGTGTGTACTACTAGTGAGAGGGTCATTGTCAGCATGCTTTAGACTGTCCTACTCTTGTTTGGGAAAATCTGTATACTTGGATATGTGGACTCATCACATACTGTTTATTCATCTGCTATTTTATACATTTATTCAGTAATTCAGTAGCTATTTGCTGAACCCTACTAATATAAATAGTTCTGTCTAGGTACGAGGGACACAGCAATGGACAGAACAGGAAAAATGGGAAAATCCTTGTTTACATGGATGTTACTTTATAATGGGGGAAGAAAGACAAAAAACTCATCAATCAAGCAATTAATAAGAGAGTATGAGGTAGTGGTAAAGGCTATGGAGAAAAACAAAACAGGTAGGCACAGAGTGTACTTTTCTTAGGGTGAACAAAGGAAGGCCCTCCGATCAAGGTGGCAGCTAGTCAAAGACCTGAATAAAGATAGGTGGCAAGCCATTTGTCTATTGGAGGAAGCACGCTCCAGGCAGAGAGAATGGCAGCACCCATGCCCTGAGCTGGGAGACTGCTTGACAAGGGTCGGTCAGCCAGAAGGCCAGAGAGTGGAGTGAGAAAGGAGAAGAGCAGCGGGAGAGGATGCAGACACTTGTGAGTCCTGGGAGGGACCTTTGATTTTAAGAGTGATGGGGAAACCATGATCTGGAGTGACATTACCTAACTTACATTTGAAGATCAGCCTGGCTGCTGAGTGGAGTAAAGGTTTTGTATTCAAAGGGAAATAGACTTTGTGAGAGAGATTTGAGTGCAGATGGTTGTGAAGTTTGTTTGGGAACAGATTGTATAAGGGAGTGAAGGAGGCAGGAATGGGCAGAGGAAGAATTCAAACTGTGGTTGAGTTGATGTCTCAATTGGAGGCAAAGGTGGGGATGGGTGGTCAGGCCTTTGTAACCCCTCATCAAACAATCATTAGACACTGGCCTCCCCTGGAAAGGAGGTGCAAGCTTGAGTGAGGCAGCTCCCTTTGATGAAGGTCGATTCCTGAGAAGGGACTAAGTTATGAGCCATCAGGAAGTGATGCCTCCAGCAATTGGGGGAATGAGTGGCTCAAACCTAAATGGGCATTTGGGTATCAACAACAATCAACTCCTGTGCCATCTGCATCCAGCTGCTTCCTGTTTCTTCATCCCATCTGGCAATAGCTGCTCTAGGATTCTTACTAGTCTGTTTTTCCAGGGGAAAAAACTGGTCTGTTGACTATAACTAACACTGACCTTCTTTACTACCCATTGTAGATTCTCAGCATTTGGCTCACTCCTCTGCTGGCCCAGTAGCTTATGTGATGGATAGACTCAGACACTCACTCCTAAGGGGTCTGAGCTCTGGTCACCATGCCCTTCTGGTTGCCCATGTACTGTCAGATGGGTCAGAGGAGAACCAAGAGATTCCCTGTGGATCACTGGGTGCCAAATGTGTTCTTGCCTGACTCCACCACGGTAGAGCAGCCCTACCTCCTAACAAACAGCCTCACTTTGACTATGGCAGTGATTCCCTTCCTTGTCTGTTGCTCTCTTGGCCAAGAAGCTCAAGGTGACTGGGTGGTAGTTGTACTATAAAGTTTAATAAAACTCATATGTTCCTTGGTGGAAGTGTTCCGTCTCTGGGCAACACAGACCCACAAAACCTAGAGTGTAGTGATGGGAAGCACAGATTCCCCAAGTGGGTCACTGGGAGCGAAGGTAAGCAGAGTTACTGTTATTTCTACTCTGCAGTTCCCACATCCATATATTCTTCCTTTTTTGATAATACAACATCATGTAATGGTCATTGATTTAAGGTACGTACTTCATCTGCAAGCTGGCACCAGAGTTGCACCTTCACAAGGACAGTCCACAGCACTGCCAGGCCAGAAGTCTCTGGGTACTGTAGCATGTGGTCACTGCTGAATCTCTGGTGCTATAAAGTGGATTCTGCAATTATGATATTGCAATATGTATCTACAATTATGCGATAGTGTATTATGTTGGCTCTCATGTTGTTGGATCACACTCTCTCTAAGCCTTTGAATAACAGTGCTGGCAGTGAGGCCCTGCAGGGAGGAAAGGCAAAGCTATTAGCTGGAATATGAGTTAAGTCCAATCAAGCAAAGCCAACCTCTTTCAGGATGAAAGTGATCCAGTGTAGTTAATTCACCAGCATGTGGGTGATTTGTCTCACTTAGGGATGCTACCAAATTGGGGACTCTGGTTTGGTCTTTATGGCTGAAATATTAAAAACTTAGTGGCTCTGGATTTTGAGACCAGCCTGGCCAACATGACAAAACCTGGTCTCTACTGAAAATACAAAAATTAGCCAGGTGTGGTGGTGCACACCTATAGTCTGAGTGAGTCAGGAGACTGAGACGAGAGAATTGCTTGAGCCCCGGAGGCAGAGGTTGCTGAGATCACACCACTGCACTCCAGCCTGGGCAACAGAACAAGACTCCATAAAAAAAAAAAAAAAAAAAAAAAACCCAAACCAAAAAGCAACAACCAAACAAACAAAAAACAACTTATCATGAGGTCAGGAGATTGAGACCATCCTGGCTAACACGGTGAAACCCCATCTGTACTAAAAATACTAAAGAAATTAGCCGGGCGTGGTGGTGGGTACCAGTAGTCCCAGTACCAAAACTCCTAGGACAGCAAATAGTATGTTAAACCTCTAATGCATCAGAATCATAGATATCTTTAAAAATATGGATTCTAAAGAAAACATGTCCTTGAAATAGACATATATTTACGAAATAAGAAACAGCTACTCAGGAGGCTGAGGCAGGAGAATGGCATGAACCTAAGAGGCAGAGCTTGCAGTGAGCCAAGATGGTGCCACTGCACTCCAGACTGGGCAACTGAGCAAGACTTTGTCTCAGAAAACAAACAAAAGTACAAACAAACAAACAAAAAACAACTTAGTGGCAGTAATAAGCAAATGAGCTTTGGTAAGTGAAATCTCATACTGATGGGCCCAAGCATAGGCTCCCACTCTTGTGACCATGGCTATTCTGTTAATACACCCGTTGTACCAGCTCTAGGGTGGACAGTGACAGAATGGCTGATGTCTTCTGGTCAGTACTTCTGCTGAAGTCATGTGGAATGTATACTTTAGTTCTAAAGGGAGACATCAGGGTAGTGCAGAACAGCATCAACTACACCAGGTAAGGGATCATAATGGTTTCATGGATTGCTTAGTGAGCATGAGAAAAGGGAGGAGGCAAGGATGACTCCTAGGTTTTCTACCTAATTATCATGGTGAATAATGGAGCCACTCATTAGGTGGAAAGACTGGGGAAGTGCAATTTTGGAAATGGGTGAAAGGGTAAGTGGACGGAATTTCAAGAATTTGGTTTAGTGTACATTCAGTTTAGTACACATTAAGTTAGTACACAAACATCTTGTGGTCATTTTGCCACTTTTCTGAAGGAGGTAGCATCTTAAAGATCAGTGTCCTAATGGACGTTTCTTTTCTCCCCGCCTAGAAGAATTGAGACTGGTTGATTTTATTTTAAGCCTTTGTATGACTCTTTGTGAAGATAAATTAGTACAAATGCTAAACAAGAAAGCATCACCCCTTTGTTTGGCCTTTTCAAAATTTACATCCATCTAACTTGATCCAAACAAGCAACTTCTCTTTACCAGGAACCCCATAACTTGCTCACTTGGCACGGAAGGACCTCCTGCAGCCCACAACTGAGTTATTGCCACCACAGAAGGAGGAAGGGAAAGCTTGTTTTTCACTGTGGTGAGTTGACCCGCTGCGTGATTTCAGAGAGATTCAGTACACAAAGGTTACCTACTGTATTTAAGGAGTGAGTGACTCATCAGGACAAGAATGTGGGTAAAGGGCCTCTCAGATAGTGACATTCTGCAGTTGTGCTGTTGTCTCTACAGCTATGGGCTGCAGCTGAAAGAAGAAAGGTGGCTCTCATTCGACTAACGTAGGGACCTGCATCACTTACATTCTCTGTCTATTTACCCAGGCAGTGGCAATGACTTTGTAGGAGTAAAATGAACATTTTCCCCATCTAATTGTTTTCCAAAAGTATTCTCTTTGTGTGAAATAAACCTCAACCTCCTGGCCTTGGAATTCTTAACATACTATTTGCTGTCCTAGGAGTTTTGGTAGTCCCCCAAACTAATTGCTTATCTGAATGACTAAGGACAATTTAACAATGAAACTTCCTGGACTCTAACGCAGGAATTGCTGATTCATGAGGCCTGGAGAAAAACCCCAGGAACGTATACTTTTTAAGGTAAACTTTGTTTTTTTGAAGTATAACACACAGAAAAGTTCACAGAATTACAGGTGTAAGTTCAAATAATTGTCATAAAATGTATATTCTCATTTAATGCTTTTTGTTTCTTATTTCATAAATATATGTCTATTTCAGGGACATGTTTTCTTTAGAATCCATATTTTTAAAGATATCTATGATCCTGAGGCATTAGAGGTTTAAGAAAATCCAGTTTTGAGTATTTGAAATCTGTTAAATAATGTCACATACCAGAAGAGGTATCTCAGGTCTGAGTTAATAATAGTGAGGTTTGGTCCAACGTCAAGAATGTCTTTCCTAAAGCACTAAGTGAAAGGGAGGGGAATTAAAAACCAAGGTCTGATATCATGGTCTGTTGAGGATGGATGGGGTAGGTGTAGAGTAAATGAAGAGTAAGTAACGTTGGATTGCTGTGTCAAGAGCAAAAACTGAGGAAGCAGAGCCAAGCAACTTTCTAGTTTTGGGTCTGCTCTATCTTTCTGGATAGAGCAGAATTCCAGAAAGAGAAGAGTCTTGGGCCTTATGGCCTAGGCTGTATCTGGGAGTGTCCTCCCTTGACATGGCTCATCATGATTAACCCCTCTGCACCCTCTTTGCCTGCTTGGGAAAGTGAATTTACACCACTGCTAGTCTATCTGCATTCTTACCATATTTTGGAAAGTTATTCTATTGTTCTATTACAGAGAAATCTTTGGCTAGAATTCAATGGGATAGGCAGTAAAAAACATGTTCTTGCTTAGGAATGAAAAAGAACAACAACAAAACTAGTTTTCCATCCCAGCTTGACCACTTATATTTTTCAATAAATTCCTAATTTTATCCTTTTAAACATAAGTAGTGGTTACCTTTGGTGCTCCTAAGACTCAGGCTCTGGAGTCAGACTAATAGGGTTCAAATTCTTGCCTGTGATTTTGGGCAAATTGCTTAATATGTCTGTACTTCATTTCCTTCATCTGCTAATTAGAAAGAATAATAGAGCCAGGCGTGGTGACTCATGCCTGTAATCCCAGCACTTTGGGAGGCCGAGGCAGGTGGATCACCTGAGGTCAGGAGTTTGAGGCTAGCCTGGCCAACATGGCAAAACCACGTCTCTACTAAAAATACAAAAATTATCTGGGCATGGTGGCAGGTACCTGTAATCCCAGCTACACAGGAGGCTGAGGCAGGAGAATCACTTGAAATGGGAGGTGGAGGTTGCAGTGAGCCAAGATTGCACCATTGCACTCCAGCCTGGGAAACGAGTGAAACTCTGTTAAAAAAAGAAAGAAAGAAAAATAATACCTATTTATTAGAATTGCCATGTGGATGTAGAATTGTTTGAAGCTCCTGGCACATAGAAAACACTCAATAAATCCTAGCTATTATGGTGCTATACTCCTTGCCTTGATAACATCTGCAATATATTTTGAGTTCCTTTTAAGTAAAAATTATATAAATATATGATTAAAGTATTATATTTCAAGGCAACATAAGTCATAAAATCAGAATTTCTTAAATATTGCCCACATCCATTTTTGGAATAATTTAACCTTCACCACTTATTCACTGCCGGAGAGTACTATGAATATTATCCAATAACTATTACCTAAGACTTACAGGTCTGAAAGAATGTTGCCAGAACCTAATAGACATTATTATCAGGGAAAGTCATTCCTAACTACTACAAATGACAATGTGACGCTCCATATTAGCATTAAAGAACAGTAGTTACATCCTTGTTCTTCTTAAGGTAATGAGTGAGCCATCTCTACATTTTGGTAAAGTAGGTCACGCACTTGCAGGAAACCGTGAGACTAAATTCTGATTCCACAAAGACCGGGAAGGCCCACCACACAAAACCACAACTGCTCCCCCTAATGGCTGGTGCCTAGAATTTCACGCATACGTCTTAGAAAAATCCCATCAGGCCAAAACGACTTTCCTATCAACATTAATAATGTGTCAGTCGTTAACACTCTCCTGTATTTTATAGAGAAACCTTAGGATAAAGGCATCTCAAAATGAAAGTTGAAAGGAAACTATAAAGCTGGAAGATATATTCAGGATGGGAGACACACTGAAGGTCAGCTTTGCTGATTTCATAGTTCTATGTGAATCCAGCACTGGTTACCTATATAAATAGACAATAATCATATGCTTACCCTAATATCTAGAATGGAGAAAAGACTATTTTGGGGGCTGGGAAGCCCACTGTTTGTCATACTAAAGACTGTTTGATTATCTTTCGTGACTCCTCATACCATCTGGTGAGTAATAATGAGCTCATTCTACTTCATTGATTCCAACATTTGATATTTAAAAGCGGTAATAAAGACCTTCGTTATCTCTAGCTAACTTGGATCTGACTATGAACTATACACAAAATTCCAGTCTTCAAAGGGAAATTCTTTTAGGAGAATGCTAGGCAAATGCCGGCCCACGTTAAGAGAATAAATTGACTCTGTACAGTCAGCGAAGTGATTATTTTTGTAATGGAGCCCACAGCAAAACCCTTTGCGGCACCCAGAAGTCATCAACAGAGCTTGTTCTTGGCAAGCCGGAGCATTCTGTGCTGCAGAGAATTACTTTCTAATTACTAAAAACATGATACGGAAGGAACAAATGTTGACTCCAACCAAGTGTATAATTGGTGGAAAAAGTTCAGTGTAACTGTTCAATGTAACCATAAAGTAGAGTCTGTGGGACTGTTACTGGGAACATAGGAGTGAGTGGGAGCCAGGTTTTCTTCTCTTTGTGGGATTTGGGAGTTAGGTTCTATCTCCTGTCTTTGGAAATTAACAACTGTTGATATTCAAGGATAAGCAAGGAAAAGCACTTCCAGGAACGGGAGGGCGCATAGGCTAATTGTATCAGTACGGCCTATTGCTCTGTGGGCTTTGGCTGCTGCGGCCATATGATCTAAGATGTTAAAATAGCAGATGAACATTTGCTAGATGAAATAAGTTTGTCCTGATGGCTAGTTCCACTCTTCCCTCTCCTGATTGAAAAAAATGTTGGCTTTCTTTCACTGGGGTGTTCACCAGATAGAAACTAAAACCGGCTCTGTGAAGTGAGTGGGAGGGTGAGGAAGGAAAAACAGTCCAACTAAAGCAGCTGAAGTAGGAAAGGGTCATGTGAGGAAGTGGAAGAGGTGAATGCCCTGGAAAAGATGGATGGAGGCATTTTTCTTAGCTATTTCATGGTTGGATTTGGAGACACTGAATTTGGAAAAGCAGTCAAACAGAAGCGTTCCGGATCGCCAAGCTGTTGGCGTACCACTGAGTGCCAATTCTCAGGGTGTTACCCAGTCATTCTTGGGGTTTGTTTAAACATGGCAAGAGTTCCTGGGAAAAACTCGAGGCCACATTAGCCATTTGAACTGCGAGTCCAAAGTAATTTTTTAGCCATTACAGTAGCATATGTATTTGCAGAGCAAAGACGAGTCACCAAGTCAGAGGACATCTGTTGTTCACAGTGTCAGTGTGAAACACCAGCATGCTCCTGTCTTAGTTACGGGAATTGTGGAGTCCTGGTCCATGCTCCAGCTCTGCCATCTCCTAGGTAGTATCACAAAGCTCAACTGTGCCCCTGGACTTCCTCCTGGATGTAATCTAGGGCTTGCCCTGGGGATGAAGGCAGAGTTATGCTTATTCCCACTTCTGCTTCTGCCATTCCACTTTCTGTGATTACCTCGATGCTTCTCTGCCTACCTCTCCCCAGCTCATTTTATTTAGCTCATTTTCTTTTGACAAGTAACCATTCACTGACTAGCAAGTGCCTGACCCGAGGAATCCAAGATGGCGTATAGTAACTTATACTCTGGTAAATCTAGATGACGTGACTATAGAATGAAACTAAATATCAGGTACATCTCAAGCACCATCTTCAGTAAATCTCAAGTTTCTTGACTGCCCACATGGATCTCTTTTTTAGACTTCATTATTTTTGTTCCTGTCTCTGCCACTCAATAGCTGCATGACATGGGTCAAGTTACATAACTTCCCTTTGCCTCACTTTCTTCATCTTATGATTATTATAAGGATTTAATGTAGTATATGTAAGATCCTGTTACATAGGAAGTGCTCAATAAACATTATCTACTATCATGTTATCCTCTTTTTTCACTGCCCATTAAGAAGACACTGTTTTGTTTTGTTTTGTTTTTTCGACAGAGTCTCTCTCTGTCGCCCAGGCTGGAGTGCACTGGCGCGATCTCGGCTCACTGCAAGCTCCACCTCCTGGGTTCACACCATTCTCCTGTCCCAGCCTCCCGAGTAGCTGGGACTACAGGCACCCGCCACCATGCCCCACGCCCAGCTAATTTTTTTTGTACTTTTAGTAGAGACGGGGTTTCACCATGTTAGCCAGGATGGTCTCGATCTCCTGACCTCGTGATCCACCCACCGGGGCCTCCCAAAGTGCTGGGATTACAGGCGTGAGCCACCGTGCCCAGCCAAGAAGACACTGTTTTATATTAGATATCTCTCTTATTGCCTATCATTTTATTTACTACATGAACTTTATTATATGTCATTTTCTTCTTTATTGTTACAGGTGTGGTATCCTAAAACAGCAGCCAGATTTCATCAGCTTGGGGGGAAAAGGATCAAAATTTTTATTCTCTCCATTGCCTACACACAACCTAACAGTGCTAGACGTACAAGCGTACTTCAAAAACATGTGTTAATTGAATGAAGTATGAGTAAAAAGGAAGACTCTCTCTGAGTTATAACTCCATTGACATTTCCTCAGCAGAATGGCCCCCATACTTCATAGCTGCCTCTATGTCTTTACATAACAATCTCAGTTCTT
Organism: Piliocolobus tephrosceles; assembly: GCF_002776525.5. Lineage (NCBI taxonomy): Eukaryota > Metazoa > Chordata > Mammalia > Primates > Cercopithecidae > Piliocolobus > Piliocolobus tephrosceles. The sequence continues at coordinate 149,099,097 of NC_045439.1, forward strand.
TCTTTCTTAAATCATTTTTCCTCCAACCTCTGAGTTTCTTGGCCCATTACATGGGACCAGGATCAAGTAATATGCTGTACAACATTTGATACCATTTGGTGGCTTCCCGAGTAGTGGTCTGTTTAAAGCCATAAGCATAGCTTCCTAATCTTGTAGGGCTTTCCTTTAATAGGCTAATCTTAATCAGACTATCTGTGTAGCCACCCTTTATCTTTCCAGCCATATGTTCCCACATGCTACTGCCCCAGCTCACACACTTTGGGAGTCCCTAATAATAAGAATATACATGTAAACTTCATACAGAACTTACTTGGAGCTGTAAAAGTGTTAGAGGCAGATAGAGACTGGTTCTGAGAGTTGAAGAAATTTCACCAGAAGCACAGAGCAAATGAGAGGAAGGCCTACAACTCCCCCAGGTTCTGAAACTCGAAGTTTTCTTTCTCCCATGGTAGGCTGTTTCTTATGAAATTGAAAGACTGAGATTGTAGTAAGTAGGATGAAGTCAGGATGATGTGTATCTAGAATGAAACTAAGCTCCAGGTACATATCTCTTAGAATGAGCCTCACCTGGAATACAATTTCTCTGTAAACTTTACCAGCCTCGGAAAAAATCGTTTAGGAGTCTCATAAAGTACCTCCTCAGACAATGTCAGAATGTGTGATTTCGGAAATGGGAGTGAGAGGATGAAGTATTCCTGAGAAGGAGATTCTTTTCTCATTAGTGGCAGCATGATGGATATGGATGACCCATTACCCCCTCTCATAGGGTATGGCTGGGCATCTCTGTTTTAGCAAAGAGAATAATTCCTCTGCCATGAATGTCCACGGCTGAAGCACACAGAAAGAAGAGTAGATCTGATCAAAGACCACATCCATGTTCATGGGTAGAACCATGGGGCCAGAGCGGGATGCTATACTGGACACAGTGAATGTGCTTCCTGCCTCCCTGTCTCCATCTGCACAATTGCCTGGCTCTGTGCTCTTTCTATGACTGTGGAGTCAGGTTGTCACTGCCACTGTCACCCTACTAAATGTCAAGATGCCCCACGTGTGAGGCAGGCTGGTAGATAGACACTGCAACTGCACACTGACTAAGTTGCTCTTCTGGGCATTGGTTTCCTTGGCTGTTTCCTGCAGAACTTACAGATGCTCCCTGAAAGTGCCCAGTATCTTTGAAGAAGACTGAGGTCCCTTGAAGATGGAATAGACTTTTCTCTCTTCTGCCTCCTAGGCAGACTGCTCTCAGAAAGTCTCTCTGCTAGAGTTGTTTACATTCAAGCAATCAGTGATGCTTGTTACCAAACAGTGCCCAGCTTGCATAAGGACATCTCATTGTTGCTCCTCTTTCCTCTGTGCTACCCTCTCCATTTCCCCCATGCTCCTTAATAACGAGATAGCACATGAGATTTTGCTTTAGGCTTTGTAACTAGGAATATCAGCTAAGATAAGCATAGAGGCAGGAGCAAAGTTGAGATACTGAAATAAAATTATACAGCCTCATTCATTACAACCCAGTCTGCCTTCTACACCTACCACACCACCAATAATTGTTTTTTGTAGTTGCTTTTTTTTCGTATTTTATTTTAGATTCAGGGGGTACATGTGCAGGTTTGTTACCTGGGTGTAGTGCAGGATGCTGAGGTTCGGAGTACAGATGAACACAGTATGGAGCGTAGCACCCAACAGTTAGTTTTTCAACCTTTGCCCTCCCCCTTCCACCTCTAGTAGTCCTCAGTGTCTATCGTTGCCATCTTTCTGTCCATGAGTACCCAATGTTTAGCTCCCACTTACAAGTGAGAACATGTGGTGATTGGTTTTCTGTTCCTGTGTTAATCTGCTTAGGATAATGGCTCCAGCTGCATCCATGTTGCTGCAAAGAACATGATTTCATTATTTTTTATGGTTGCATATGTATAGTATTCTATGGGGTGTATATCCCACATTTTCTTTATCCAGTCTAGCACTGATGGACACCTAGGTTAATTCTATGTCTTTGCTATGCTGAATTGTGCTGTGATGAACATGCAGGTGCATGTGTCTTATTGGCAGAACAATCTGTTTTTATTGTGTATATATCCAGTAATGAGATTGCTAGGTTGAATGACATTTCCATTTTTATGTTCTTTTAGAAATCTCCAAACTGCTTTCCCCAGTGGCTGAACTAATTTGCATTCCCACCAACAGTGTTCCCTTTCTCCACAGCATCACCAATATCTGTTGGTTTTTGACGTTTTAATAAAAGTTATTCAGACTGGTGTGAGATAGTATCTCATTGTGGTTCTGATTTGCAGTGTTCTAATGATTAGTGATGTGGAGCATTTTTTTCACATGTTTGTTGGCAAGTTGTATGTCATCTTTTGAGACATATCTGTTCATGTTCTTTGCCTACTTTTTAATGGGGTTGTTTTTCTCTTGTAAATTTGTTTAAGTTCCTTATAGATTTTGGATATTAGACCTTTGTCAGATGCATAGTGTGTAAATATTTTCTCGCATTCCATAGGTTGTCGTTTTACTCTGTTAATAGTTTCTTTTGCTGTGCCGAAGCTCTTTAGTGTAATTAGGTCTCATTTGTCAATTTTTGTTTTCGTTGCAACTGCATTTCCAAACTTAGCCATAAATTCTTTTCCAGGGCCAGTTTCCAGAATGGTGTTTCCTGGGCTTTCTTCTAGGATTCTTAGAGTTTGATGTCTTATATTTAAATATTTAATCCATCTTGACTTAATTTTTGGATATGATGAAAGGTAGGGATCCAGTTTCATTCTTCTGCGCATGGCTAGCCAGCTATCTCAGCACCATTTATTGAACTGGGACTCCTTTCCCCATTGCCTACTTTTGTTAACCTTGTCAAAGCTCAGATGGCTATAGGTGTGGGGCTTTATTTCTGGGTTCTCTATTCTGTTACATTGGTTTATGTGTCTGTTTTTGTATCAGTACTGTGCTGTTTTGGTTACACTAGCCTTATTGTATTGTTTAAGATTGTGCAATGTATTTGCTTAGGATTGCTTTGGCTATTTGGGCTCTTTTTTGTTCTGTATGAATTTTAAAATAGTTTTTTCCAATTCCATGAAAAATAACATTGGTAGTTTGATAGAAATAGCACTGAAACTGTAGATTGCAGTATGGCAGTAGTGGCAGATTGCAGTAGTGGCAGTATGGCCACTTTAACTGTATTGATTCTTCATGAGTATAGAATGTTTTTCCATTTTTTTGTGTCATCTATTATTTCTTTTAGCAGTGTTTTCTGGTCCTCCTTGTAGACATCTTTCACCTCCATGATAAGATGTATTCCTAGGTGTTTTGTTCTTGTTGTTGTTATTGCTATTGTAAGTGAAATTGCATTCTTAATTTGGCTCTCGGCTTGAATGTTATTGGTGTATAGACATGTTACTGATTTTGAATACTGAAATTTTACTGAAGTTGTTTATCAGTTCTAAGAGCCTTTTGGGCAGAGTATTTAGAGTTTTCTGGTTATAGAATAATATTGTCCATGAAGATAGATAGTTTGACTTCTCCTTTTCCTATGCAGATGTCTTTTATTTCTTTCTCTTGCCTGATTGCTTTGGCTAGGCTAGGACTTTCAAGTACTATGCTGAATAGGAGTGGTGAGAGTGGGCATCCTTGTCTTATTTCAGTTCTTATGGGGAATGATTCTAGCTTTTGCCTGTTCAGTGTGATGTTAGCTGTGTGTTTGTCATAGGTGACTCTTATTATTTTGAGGTATGTTTCTTTGATACCTAGATTCTTGAGGGTTTTAACAAGAAGGGATGTTGGATTTTATCAAAAGATTTTTCTATGTCTACTGAGATTATTATATAGTTTTTAAAAATTCTATTTATGTGGTTAATCGCATTTCTGGATTTGTCTATGTTGAACCAAACTTGTATCCCAGGAATAAAGTCTACTTGATCATGGCAAATTAACTTTTTGATGTGCTGTTGTATTCAGTTTACTAGTTTTTTCTTCTGGATTTTTGTGAGTATGTTCATCAGGGATATTGGTCTGTAGTTTTCTTTTTTCTTTTTTTTTTTTTTTTTTGTTCTGTCTTTGCCAGGTTTTATGAGGGCGATGCTGACTTCATAAAATCAGTCAGGGAAAAACCTCTCCTCCTGAATTTTTTTGAATCCTTTCAGCAGTGTTTGTACCAGCTCTTCTTTGTATGTCTGATAGAATTTGGCTGTGAATTCACCTGATCTGGGCCTTTTATGGTTGGTAGGCTTTTTATTACTCATTTAATTTTGGAATTTGATATTGGCCTGTTCAGTCTTTCAGTTTCTTCCTGATTCAGTCTTGGGAGATTGTTTCCAGGAATTTATCCGTTTCCTCTATAGTTTCTAGTTTGTGTGCACAGAGGTGTTCAAAATAGTCTCTGAGGATCCTTTGTATTTCTGTAGGATCAGTTGTATGTCACGCTTGTCATTTCTGATTGCGCTTATTTGGATCTTCTCTCTTTTTTTGTTACTCTAGCTAGTAGGCTATTGATTACTTTTATCCTTGCAAAGAACAAATTTTTGGTTTTGTGGAATCTTTATATAAATCTTTGGGTCTCAATTTCATTCAGTTCTGCTCAATTTTAGCTAATTATTTTCTTCTGCTAGCTTTGGGGTTAGTTTGTTCTTGTTTTTATAGCTCCTCTTGGTATGGTGTTAGATCATTAATTTTGAGATCTAACTTTTTGAAGTAGGCATTTTATGCTATAAACTTTCCCATTAACACTGCCTTTGCTGCATCCCATAGATTGTGATATATTGTGTCTTTGTTTTCATTCATTCAAATATTTTTTTTAAATTTCTGCCTTGAATTCTTTGTTTACCCCAAGTTGTTCAGGAGCAAGTTGTTTAATTTCCATATAATTGTGTGGGTTTGAGAGATCTTCTTGGTGTTGACTTTTATTTTTATTCTGCTGTGGTTCAAAAGTATGCTTGGTATGATTTCAATTTTTTTGAATTTATTGAGACTTTATGGCTGAGCATGTGGTCAATCCTGGGGTGGTATGTTCTGTGTGCAAATGAGAAGAATGTGTATTCTGTAGTTGATAGGTGGAGTATTCTGTAGATGTCTATTGGGTTTAATTGATCAGGTGTCAAGTTTAAATGCAGAATTCCTTTGTTAGTTTTCCGCCTTGATGATCTGTCTAATGCTGTCAGTGGGGTGCTGACATTCCCCACTATTATTGTGTGACTATATAAGTCTTTTCATAGGTATAGAAGTACTTGTTTTATGAATCTCAACGTTCCAATGTTGGGTGCATATATATTTAGGATAGTTATGTCTTCTTGTTGAATTTTACCCTTTATCACTATGTAAAGTCCTTCTTTATCCTTTTTTTTAACTGTTGTTGTTTTAAAGTCTCTTTTATCTAAGAATAGTGACCCCCTGCTGTCTTGTCTTTTCTATTTATACAGTAGATCTTTCTCCAACTCTTTACATTAAACCTCTAAGTGTTGTTGCGTGTGAGATGGCTCTCTTGAAGACAGTAGATGGATAGATTTTCTTTCTTTATCTAACTTGCCACTTTATGCCTTTTAAGTGGGGCATTTACACCATTTACATTCAAAGTTAATATTGACATGTTACATTTTGATCCATCTTGAGGTTGTTAGCTGGTTACTTTGTAGTTTCTATTGTGCAGATGCCTTATAGGGCCTATGGGCCATGTGCTTACATGTGTCTTTGAGGTAGCAGGTCTTGTTCTTCTGTTTCCATGGTTGGAACTCCCTTAAGGATGTCTTGTAAGTCTAGTCTAATGGCAACAAATTCCTTTAGTGCTTGCTTGTCTGGAAATGATTTTATTTCTTTTTCACTTATGAAGCTTGGTTTGGAGAGAGATGGAAATCTTGGCTGGAATTTGTTCTCTTTAAGAGTGCTGAAAATAGACCCAAAATCTCCCTTGGATTATAAGCTTTCTGCTGAGAAGTTTGTTGTTAGCCTGATGGGGTTCCCATTTTGTGTAATCTGCCCTTTTTCTCTTGCTGCCTTTAAGACTGTTTTCTTCATTTTTGACCTTGGACAATCTGGTGACTATATACCTTGGTGGTGGTCTTTTTATATAGTATAAGTGTTCTCTGGATTTTTTGTATTTGAATGTCTACCTCTCTAGAAAGATTCGGGAAGTTTTCTTGAATTATTTCCTCGAATATGTTTTCAAAGTTGTTTACTTTTTCTGCCTCTCTCTTGAAAACGCCAATAATTCATAGATTTTGTCACTTTACATAATCCTGTATTTCTCAAAGACTTGATCATTTTTGAAAATTCTTTTTTCTTTATTTTTGTGTGACTGGTTTAGTTCAAAAGACAAGTCTTCAAATTCTGAAATTCTTTCTTGTGCTTGGTCCAGTCTATTGATAAAGATTTCAGTTGTATTTTGAAATTCCTTAAGTGAGTTCTTCAATTGCAGACACTCTGACTGATTTCTTTTTAAGATGTTTATCTCTTCTTTCATTTCTTGGACTGCTTTATAAGTTTCCTTGTGTTTATTTTCAACCTTGTCCTGGATCTTGTTTAGCTTCCTTCTAATCCATGCTTTGAATTATTATTCTGTCATGTCTGAGTTTTTACTTTGATTAGGGACCATTGTAGGGGAGCTAGTGCAATCTTTGGTCATGTCACTACATTCAGATTTCTCATTGTGCCAGAATTCTTGCACTCATTTCTTTTCACCTGGAGGCTCTGGCATTTTTAATTTTTGTAATTATTTTCATGTGAGTGGGTATTTTTCTTTTTCTTTATTTCTTTCCATATAATGTTATTATTTTCTGTTTCCCTTTTCGCCTCTCTCTAGAGGGTATGATTATACAGAATGCTGGATAGGGTCTTTTGGGTTGTTTCTATAGCCCTGTGCATTTCTTTCAGCAGGTGTTATATTGGGCAGTGCAGTTTGATCCACAAGCCCATAGATGACATTTATTAGTAAGAGCTGGCTGCAGCCAATGTGGCTGGGTATATACTTGATTATTCCTTACTGGCAGAAATTCTCTGTTGCCTCAGGCAATGGGCTGATTCATGGAATACACAGTCATCTGAGCTCCCTGCTTAGCCCCCAGAGTGCAGGGCCCACTAAGTGTGGGACCAGAATAGGCAGGGCTGCCTACAGATTCCTCAGTGGCAGGCACAAGCACCAGCACTGAGGGAGAATCCAGTGGGCAGCCATGAAGCACCCAGAGATGTGCCTACACATGGAGCTGGGAAACCTCCTTGGCCCCAAGTTCTCTGCACTCCTGGGTGGGGGATGGCCTAAACTTCTAATCCAGGAGGATGGGTGCTCCAGTTACCTGGAGATCTGCCTAAGCATGAAGCAGAGAGGGTGCCCTGACACCAAGATCTTTGCACAGGAGGAGTGGGGTGACTCGGACTGCTGAACCAGGAAAGCAAAAGCAGTTGCTCTGAGTGACAGGACATCTGCCTGAGCATGGAGTGTAGAGGCCCTCCCCAATCCCCGTCCATGCATCAGGATCTCTGCACAGGACAGGTACGGTAACTCAGACTGTTGAACCAAGCAAACAATTCCTCTGGATGCCTGAAGATCTGCCTGGGTGGGAGACAGAGAGGGCTCCTCTGTACTAGGCTATCTGCACAGGAGGGGTATGGTGACTCAGACCACCGACCAGGCAAGCTGGTGCTCTGAATGCCTGGAAATCTGTTTGGGCATGCAGAGTAAAGACCCTCACCACACCAGGGTCTCTGCACAGGAGAGGTAGGGCTATTCAGGTTGTTAGACTATACAAGTAGGTGCTCTTAATGCCTGGAGACCTGCCTAGGTATGTGTCAGAGAGGATCCCTGCACCCCATACTACAACCTATGTCCAGGAAGGGTTGGTGGCTCAGGCTGCTGAACCAGGCAAATGGGTGCTTCAGATACCTGCATTTCTGCCTGCATATGAAGCAGGGAGAGCCCCACTGCACCACGATCTATTTTGAGGAAGGGTGGAGCAGCTCAAGCTGCTGAACCAAATGTCTGGAGATCTGCTTGGTCATGGAGCAGAGATAGCCTTACTACACCACAATCTATGTACTTAAATGGTGGGGTGACTCAGGCTGTTGAAGCAGGTGAATGAGTACTCTGAATGCCTGCAGATCTGCTAGGTATGGAGCAGAGAGAACCTGACTGCACCACAATCTACGTCCAGGAAAGGTGGAGCAACTTAGGCTGCTGGTCCAGGCAAGCAGGTGCTCTGAATACCTGGTTTTCTCTCTGGTGATGGAGAAGATAGGACCCCACTTTGCACCCCAATCTCAGGAAAGCAGGGTAGGTACACCAGCAGTGGCACATACACATCAGTTCCTGGTTGCCAAGCTGGACTTTGCTGCAAGTCTTGCCACCCGGGAGAAACTGCAGCTGTCGCAGTTCTACTCCTGCCCCAGGCTTGGGATGTGGGATAGAACATTTCCAGGGTCTACTTCTGAGGCACTTCCCACAGTTCTAGCTGTGGATGTCCCATACCCTGCTCCAGAGCAGGTGCTCCAATTTCTGACCCCAAACCAAAATGCTTGCACAGCCAGGCTGCCAGGACACCAAGGAATGGCTGACTTTGTATGTACCTGGATTAAAAATGGCATCCTGCTTTCAATCTTGGGTCTGGAAAAATATCTGCAGCTTTTCCTGGTGTCTTTTTCTCACAGAGTCTTCAAGTCTCTCCCAAGTTAGCTGCAGGGCTTGGTAGGAACAGTTGAAAGGTGAGCCTGAGTTGCTCCTATCCCTGATGGAAAGGTGATTCACAGAAGGAGGCTCTCTGCTTCTCTTGTATACTGGAATTTCACTCACTTTTATCAGTTGATGCTGTCGTGTGGGCTGTTTGCTGGCATTCTCCTTTCCGGGACCTGCAGTGTCCTTCCTAATTCCAGTGGACTCCCATTTTCCTTCTTGAATTAAAGCTCACAGAGTTTATCTTTTTGTACTATCTTGCAATTTCCAAGTGACTGAGTCATGCTGAAAGCCTCTAATATGCCATCTTGGGGGAAAAAAACCCTTACTGTCACAAAATCTTCATCTTCTCTGATTTTTGAACAGATGACCTAAGCTGTCTAAACATAAACAGGGACATCCTGATCTTTTTAAAGCCATCCTACCCACTGGCTTCTAAGACGCCAAACCCTCCTCTTTCTTCCTTTTCCTCTGACCCTTCCTTCTCAGGCTTCTTCTCTTTCTCTTTCACCTCTGTTCTCTAAACGTTAGGGTAGCCTGGGGCTTAATCCCTCTACATACTCTTCCTATGTGAATTCATCCACCAGTGTGGCTTTAAATAAATAATTTTTCCATGTTGATACCCCTGAATATTTTCCTTTACTCTTTTCTTTGTGTTATAACCTCCTTGCCATCCCCACTTACACATCCTAAAACAATACATCTAAAACAGAGCACTTATTCTTCCCCAAACTGCTCCGTTGATGTTCTTTCCCCATTTCAATAAGTGGTGCCTTTATTGACCCAGTTGCTCATGAAGAAGCCCAGGAGTCATCATTTTGACCCCTCACACAAGCCATTAATAGATCGTATCATTTCTGTTCTGAAATAGGTTTTGAATTTTCCATTTTCACTGTCACTATCTCAGTTCAAGCCACCATGATGTCTCATGTAGATTTCTGCAATAACCAGCTAACTGGACACCTCGTATCTGTTTGCCTTGTGTCCAGTAATTTCTCCATTCAACCATCAGAGAGATTCTTAAATATATATATATATATATATATATATAAAACTGTGATGCATTCCAGTAAAACCCTTCAGTGGCTTACCATTGCATTTAGAATAGAAATTTAAAATCCTTAATATGGCCTACATGACCTGCATCATCTGACCCTCACTCATTTCTTTAACTTCATACTGTTCTAACACTTTCTTTCAATGCACTAGCCATAAGGACTTGCTGTCTGTTTCTCAAACATCTAAGCTATTTTTGATTCAGGGCCTTCAGATGCATTGTTCCTGCTACCTGGAAGAGCCTTCCTTTAGACTTTGCCTGTGGAACTACTAATTATCCTGCAGGTTTCAGCTGAAATGTCATTTCCTCAGAGAAATATTCCTTAGCTCTTGTGTTAGCCCATTTTCACACTTCTGTGAAGAACTTCTTTGAGTCTGGGTAATTTATGAAGGAAAAAGGTTTCATCGACTTACAGTTCCACATGGCTGGGGAAGCCTCAGGAAACTTACAATCATGGCAGAAGGCAAAGGGGAAGCAGACACCTTCTTCACAAGGCAGCAGGACAGAGATGAGAAACTGCTACTTATAAAACCATCAAATCTCGTGAGAACTCACTATCATGAAAACAGCATGGGGGAGACCGCCCTCATAATCTAATCACCTCCCACCAGGTCCCTCCCCCAATACATGGGGACTACAATTCTGATAACAATTTGAGATGAGATTTGGGTGGGGACACAGTCCAGCCATATTAACTCCTAAATAAATTAGATTGCTATTTGTGCATATTTTATGTATGTTTAATACCCACATATCTTCCTAACTACTAATTTTTAAACATTTTGAGAATAAGAACTGGAGGACTGTAGGTCACACTCCTCACTATATATTATATTTCACAGATAACATAGTACTTGGTACATAATGGGTAATGGTTTGGCTCTGTGTCCCCACCCAAATCTTATCTCAAATTGTAATCCCCAGATACCGAGGGAGGGACCTGGTGCAAGGTCACTGGATCATGGAGGCAGTTTCCCCCATGCTGTTCTTATGATAGTGAGGGAATTCTCATGAGATTGGATGGTTTAAAAAGTGTTTGGCAGTTCCCCCCTTGTGTGTTCTCTCTATCCTGCCACTTGGTGAGATCTGCCTTGCTTTCCCTACAACTTCTGCATTTCCTGATGCCTCCCCAGCCATATGGAACTGCGAGTCAATTAAACCTCTTTTGTTGATAATTTTTTTTTTCTTTGAGACAGAGTCTCACACCATCACCTGGGCTGGAGTGCAGTGGCACAGTCTTGGCTCACTGCAACCTCTGCCTCCCAGGTTCACGTGATTCTCCTGCCTCAGCCTTCCGAGCAGCTGAGATTACAGATGCATACCACCACACCCTGTTAATTTTTTGTATTTTTAGTAGAGAGGGGGTTTCACTGTGTTGACCAGAAAGGTCTTGAACTCCTGACCTTGTCATCTGCCTGCCTTGGCCTCCCAAAGAGCTGGGATTACAGGTGTGAGCCACTGAGTTTGGCCAGGTAATATCTTTATAGCAGTGTGAGAATGGGCCAATAGAGTGGGCACTCAGTGCATGTAAATGGATTGATTGAATAAGATTTGGAAGCTGTAGGGCCTCTATGGAAGACTGTCTGGTTAAAATTACAGAAGGCAGCTATGAATTACTCTATTCTTTTCTTCATTTTCTGTTCCAATATTATCAGTTGCCAGGTGTTCTGTCTTCACTGTCTGTTTGGACTATAACAGTAAATCTTCTTATGAAATTCTTCAGACATAGAATCATAGGGTAGATGGAGCCTTCTTGAGTACCTAGTCAAATTATTATCTGATATGTACATTTCATCTTCAAAATACTCACTGTGTAACTACCCTTTCTCTGCTTGAAAACTGTACCTGCAGAGACATGGAATGCTTTATTATCTTTGACAGCTGATTGCATCTTTGGATATCTCTAATTGTTATAATGTTGTTTTTAAGTATTCATATCAAGTCGAAATTGATCTTCAATTCACCTGAAACTTCTATCCATTGATTTAATCATGCTCTGCAGAGTCATAGCAAATAACTCTTTAACTATAGTTGTCCTGACTCCATCAAAACTTCGGTCTCCAAAAAATTAATTGCCAATTTCTTGAACTATTTCTGAAATATTAATTTTTGGATCAATCTCAGAATTCTCTTCTTGGTTTTCTTGTTACAAAACAGTTTTCCAAGGCATTAAAATGTGTATGACTCAAAATTGACCAAAATAGTGGAGCCTCATGACAGGAGTAGAAAAAATCCTGCACCAAGACACTTTTTTTCATGGTACCATTTCTTTAATTGGTAGCATGTGTGGGCACGTGAAGTGGGCACAGCGAGCCTTGTGGGCAATATTGCCTTCTAGATCTTTGGTTTGGATTTGGGATGGGATGTTGATTGTTTGTATTTGTAATTTAAGTTATTCCTACAAGGAAATTATATGTGAATTTGACCCTTAAAAACTAGTAATCACTTCAACTCCATCTCAAGAGTTTATGGTCTTAGAAATCAGAGCAGGCAACTGGTATCAAGTGGAAAGAGATTAGGGCATGTGCTGTTTAAATGATCCACTGTAAGACAGTCTTGGTGGTAGGAATAGCATTTTTTTTTTCTTTTGTGGTAAGAGGATAAGAAATGATGTGCTTTATGTGCTGAAGGAAGGGGAGGTATTGAGTAATTCTTTCCTATGCTTGGGGATGGTGGTGGGGGATGTGTGGACAATAGACACAGAATGCCTTGAGCTTGAAATCACTGCTTGACATGGAATAGTTAGATACCGGCCAGCCAAGAAAATTCTCCATTTTACCAAATTTAGAGATTTGATGTTGAGCCCTAAGCCCAGGAGAAGATGTATATAAAGGTAGCAGATGTGAAGGGGCCTTCACTCTCAGCGTGAGATGCTTCCTTGATGAGGAGGCAGCAGGTCTGGTTTTTATTTAACTGCCTCCTGCTATCATAACATATTAGAAATAAAATTACATTGACATCCAATGTAGAGGAAACATACCTCCTCATCAATGAGACTTGTCACTCTTAGGTTTTGCATTTGAACCAAGATCTTTAGCAGTTACCACATAGGTTGCAACTGGTAGAAGAAAGTAGGGACCGTCTGACTGAATTGGATGGCATATATAACCACAAATACGGAGGAGAAGAGATGTATTAAAAGTCTCCAGCCGATAGTTTATTTTCTGACAATCTTATAAGAAACATCTCCTAAATTTTCTGGAATAAGTGAAAATTCCATGATTCCCATGGTAGTCTTAGGATCGTTGCCAATTGTGTAGAAGTGTGGCCTGGTTTGACAAAGTAATCATCAATCTTCCCAACACTCCTAGTACTGAGATGGAGACCTCACTCTGGCGTTCAGTCATCTATTCCACCTTCATACTTCTCTGTGAGAAAAATCTTCGTGGAGTAGCAAAAGTCGTTTACCTGAAGCTCACAAGATGTATCCAGAAAAGATCAGCAGGGATCAGATCAAGCCTGACTCCCGTTTTATAAGTCAACCTGTCAACTACTTGAAAGTGTTCTTCATGTTCATAGGTCATGTGGTAGTGAGGTGTTTGGCTTTGGAGCCAGACTAGTGCACGTAAACATGGGGAACACTCCCTATAACATAGTAAATACACAGTAAGAATAAACTGTCATTTTTATTCATATTCCTGTTCTCCTCAACTTTTCTTTACAACATGATATGCAACTTTGAGCATACAGACCTAACTTCTCTATATATTCAAAGTACAAATCTTGTCCTCATGGTGAAATTAGGTGTCAATATTCTTAGAGATACGGTGGACTGGGACACTCAATCATCACCCACCCATAATTTCTCACAGTTATGCTGGAGCTACAAAGAGAATTCTGGAGATGAGTCTTGAATCTCCAAACACTATAGATATGAGGCTTTTATTATCTGGCTCCCATTTGCAGCCCACCATTGGTGTCAGGTCTATTGTAATATGCCCAGAGAATCGAAGTCTTTAGTAAAGTTACTAAACTCACGAAAGGTTAGATAAGGTGGATTTTTGGTGAAAACCAGAGAAGAGTCTAATCTTCATGCCTGAAATGATGCATACAGATATGTTTATGCATGGAGCAGAAAGAAGCATGAGGAACGAGCCAAGGCTCAGAGATCAGCAGAAGAGCTGTGGGCAGCTGCAGTTTGGTTCAAGTTTAATAAGATCTCCAAGGTGCAAGCATACCTCACCTGACATTCGTACCTTCAATTCAATTTATGCCCCGATTGAATGCACTTTGTCCTAGCTCTTCCTTGTTCTCTCGTATCAACATAAGAACTGTGACATGTTCATCCACTGTAGTAACTAAGGTCTACCCTCCACCTGCTTGTTCTGGGCCAGTCACTCTCAGGATTTCCTTCTCTTTCTTTTTTCTGTCTCTCTTATGCACTTCCATGCTTTACCTCTCTTTGCCAAAGAGAATTATATCTGAGGAATTTGCAATGAAAAATTACTTCATGAAAAATGAATTTAAGTCTCTTTTGGCAGTTCTACAGAATGCTGAGTTAAACAGAAAAGACTTCGGAGTTTGCTTCCCTGAAGGGCTTCCCTGTGCCATTCAGTCTCATTTTGTTCAAACATTCTCAAAGACCAGGAGCTCATGACTTTGGCTGGCTCCATGATTCTACCATTGGGTAACTCTGATTGCTGAAAAGATGTTTCTTAATATCAGCAGAAATCAGCTTCTCTCTATTTCTTATTGTTGAGACTAATTCATCTACTTGGAGCTACACAGAAATACCCTGTTTCTACTTCCACATAATAGAAAGTACATAAAGACAATTTTCACATAGCAAGCCCCACTTCTTGTCAATGCTTCTACCCCCTTTCCACTTCCTGCCTCTGCATGCACACACACACACACATGCATACACATACTCGACCAATTATCTATTCTTTTCTCCAGGCAAAAATCAGCCAGTTATTTCGTATATTCTTCATATGACTTGATGAACCATTGATATGTCACCATTCTGGTTACTCAATCCAAAAATGCTTGAGCCAGCCTCATTCCTACAGCCAATTTAGCAAAGAGGGTTAAGAGTGAGAGAGGAAAGTTGGGGGAACTCATATTTATGGAACACTTACCAGATTCTTCAGATATCTGGTTCAGTTCAAGTTTTAGTGGGCCCCTCCACCCTTGGCCTGATTGACAGAAATCAGTCATACCTAGATACATAAAACCTTCCCTGCTTGATCCTGACTTGCTATTAGTTGACAACTCATGGCTCCTCCTGCCATGATTTTGCTTCTCACTTTAACTTTTCAAGACTTACCATCATTCTTCTTCTGCAAGACAGTTGGATTAAGTTCCATTCTTCCTGCAGATAACATGAGGGCTGAATGTAAGAATTTTCTTCTTTTGCATTAAAGCCACAGAATGGAATTCATATCCTGGGCACTGAGTTGGCAAAGAGCTGCTGAATCCACCATGAGGAAATATTGGCAGAGAGGGGTAAAGGGGAGTATATAGATAAAGAAGGAAAAATTTATCTGTACTGGCCCTGTACTAGTCTTGGGGATAGGCATCAATAAAATATAGTCTCTGCCCTCATATAGAAATCTAGTTTAGAAATGTTAGGCCACTGATCCTCATATAATCCTTCCATAAGAAAAGCAATATGGTGTCATGAAAAGTGCTAAATTGGAAAGTAGAAAACTGAACGAAATCTCTAATAAGTTGTCTCACTCTTCTTGGCCTCCTCCTCTTCCTCATATAGGCAAGGAAGATGGCACAAATCGAAAGCTCTGTAAGGATATTGGAATACTAAGGATTGGTGATTTTAAGGTTTTTAACACATAGAGACTGTAAGACAGTAAGGTAAATTGGAAGAAAAGCTCCAGGACTGAAATAGTTAATTCGTGACTTCACATTAAAAAGCATTCGTTGAATATTTAACATGAAGTAGATATTAGCTGTTAATCTTTAGCCGGGCTGGTTTCAATATTTGACATTTAAATTAAATAATCATACCACATTTAATAATAAAGTCACTGTATGTTAAATACTACTTAGTTATTGAAACCATATGTTACTCTAACCACATTGTGAGGGATTCGCATGTTTTCAATAACCATCTGATCTCATTTCATGTAGAGTACAATGCACGTACTATACCATGAAAAGCAGAGAGGCTATTTATATCAGCCCCGAATTATTTTAAAATAATTATGTTGAGTTTGACTTTCCTACTGATCCCCCTACCTAATAACCTATCTACCCATTGTTTAGATGCTGTCAGTGAAGTTTACTCGTGATAGGCTTTCTGCCTGAGCCCTTATTGCATTGTACCTGCATTACCCAAGTGAGTACCACTAATACCAAGCAACCCTTCACTTTGTTCATATGATGCCAATCTACTTTGTTGAATTGATTGGCAGGAATGCAAACATTTCTATTTTTAATGTTTCTCTGCAATCATAAAAGACAGACATTGCCTTAAACAGAGTGTTCCCATTTCTATTCTTCTTTCACTTAAACAAATTCACAGTCACCAAATATGTGAATCAGTTCTTATTTGTGTCACCATACTCCATTTTCTCAAGTACTGGTAATTTGTGTTTTTGGTATGAGTGTATTGACAATATCTTTGCAGCCCTAGTTTATACCAATGATATACTAGTTGTGCTCAAAGCATCTGAGGTAAAGGAAGAAAGAGAAAGGGGTGGGAAAGGGTCAGAAGAACAACACACTTCCCTTAAGATATTTCGGTGTGTTTCCCAGCCTGCTTTTGAGGTAGATCTTTTTGGGGAAGGCTGTATGTTTGCGAGAGTCAACTACCTTGTTGAAGTCCTATACAAAGTCATATAGTTTAATCAGTGACTTGGAAAAGACTCCTTATTCAATATTTGGTGTTGGGATAACTGGCTAGCCATACACAAAAGATTGCAGCTAGATCTCTTCCTTACACCATGCACAAAAATCAAGATGGATTAAAGACTTCAATGTAAGACCCAACCCTATAAAAACCCTGGAAGACAACCTAGGCAATACCATCCTGGACGTAGGAACAGGCAAGATTTCATGACAGAAACACCAAAAGCAATCACAACAAGAGCAAAAGTCGACAAGTGGGATCTAATTAAACTTAAGGGCTTCTGTACAGCAAAAGAAATTATCAACAGAGTAAACAGACAGCCTACAGAGTGGAAGAAAATATTTGCAAGCTATGCATCTGACAAAGGTCTAATATCCAGAATCTATAAGGAACTTAAACAAATTTAAAAGAGAAAAACAAACAACCCCATTAAAAAGTGGTCAAATAACATGAACAGACACTTCTCAAAAGAAGATATACAATGCAGCCAACAAGCATATTTTAATAAGCCTCAGTATCACTAATCATTAGAGAAAAATCTAAACCACAATGAGATACTATCTCACACCAGTCGGAATGATTATTAAAAAGTCAAAAAATAACAGATGCTGACAAAGTTAAGGAGAAAAGGAACACTTGCACACTGCTGGTGGGACTGTAAATTAGTTCAACCTTTGTGATATGGCAATTCCTTAAAAAGCTAAAAGCAGAATTACCATTCAACCCACTAATCCCATTGATCCCAGATGAATATAAGTCATTCTACTATAAAGACACATGCATATGAATATTCACTGCAGCACTGTTCACAGTAGCAAAGGCATGGAATCAACCTAAATGCCTATCAATGACAGATTGGATGAAGAAAATGTGGTACATATGAACCATGGAATACTATGCTGCCATAAAAAATGAGATCATGTTTTTTGCAGGAACATGGATGGAGCTGGAGGCCATTATCCTTAGCAAACTAACGCAGGAACAGAAAGCCAAATAATGCATCTTCTCACTTATAAATGGGAGCTAAATAATAAGACTCATAAATGTAAAGAAGGGAACAACAGACAGTGGGGTCTACTTGAGGGTGGAAGGTGGGAGAAGAGAGAGGAGCAAGAAAAAATAACTACTGGGTACTGGGCATAGTACCTGGGTGATGAAATAATGTGCACAACAAACCCCCATGGCATGTGTTTAGCTATGTAACAAACCTTCACATATACCCCCAAGCCTAAAATAGAAGTTAAAAAAATAACATTAAAAAATTTCTAGGGAATATATGAGAGCAAGGGATGAATATACATTTTATGTTGTGTTTCACATTAGACATGACAAGCACTGGAAAAAACAAGTCAGTGGAATGGAGCTTTAGAGACTATCTAGTCCACATCTGCATTTTGTTTGTTTGTTTGTTTGAGACGGAGTCTTGCTCTGTCACCCAGGCTGGAGTGCAGTGTCATGATCTCATATTACTGCAACCTCCACCTCCTGGGTTCAAGCGATTCTCCTGCCTCAGCCTCCCGAGTAGCTGGGACTACAGGCATACCACCATGCCTAACTAATTTTTGTATCTTTTTAGTAGAGATGGGGTTTTGCAATGTTGGCTAGGCTGGTCTCAAACTCTTCACCTCAGGTGATCCACCCACGTTGGCCTCCCAAAGTGCTGGAATTACAGGTGTGAGCCACTGCCCCTGGCCCACATCTGCATTTTTAAAATGATCAGCTATCTAGAACAGTGAAAGATTTGTCCCAAATCACATAGCTGCTTAGTGGTAGAGTTTGCAGTCAAATCCAGGACACAAAATGAATTCCTTCCAGTACATTACAGGGCTGTCAAATTCTGCTTGTCTTTTCAAATCAGATTTCTATCCTTAATTTTTCCTTTTCTTAAATCAGCAGAATAAGGCTCCCTGTGGAGCCTTGAAAAGGAACCAGAACAGATAACATCTTGATCCTTAAGACTCACTTCCAACTTCTGACCTCCTGAACTATAAAATGATAAATTTTTGTTGCTTTACACCAGGAAGTTTTTGGTAATTTGTTACAGGAACAATAGAGAAGTAATAAAATGCAAGAAGTCTATTATTCTGTTTTAACAGTTCTTGTCTTTTACAAGTTCATAGTATAATATTTATATATGAATAAAACCATGTCTTAGATTTGCTACGAAATAATCCAGTGTATGTGGAGAAAAGAGTGTGTGTGGTGGAGAATATTGATGAAACAAGATTGCAGATGTTGTAATTTTGAAGGTGGATAATGGTTACATGTTTAAATTTCTTTGCTCTTGTATATATTTGAATATTTCCAAATTTAAAAATTTTTAAATTAGGGGCATAATGACAAGTTTTTCCTACTTAGTAAATCTTCCTACAGCTGACTTGCCTAAGACGGTCATTTTGCCTTCTCTCATTCTTTCTGTTTCCTCCATCCTCAATTTCTTAGCAAATAATGAAGGAAGAGTTCTGGTAAGATTTCTAGTGACCTGGCAGACCTGGTTGGCAGGCAGGGTATGTAATTGCTACAGGAGAGTCGGTTCTATTTGGATACAATGTCAGCCTGGATTTCAATGGTGCTGGGGAATCTTTCATACCACTGGTCTCTATTTTTATACAAAACTGAAAGAGAAAAGGTAGAGAATACCACCGCTTCTGTTATTCATGGTGAAGTTATTTAATTTGGCATTTTTATAATCATGGGACATACACTAGGACAAAAAATAGTTCCATTTTCTTGGTTTCTCCCTGATAAAATTTTGAGCACATCATCAGAGAAATGTCTGCCTATTCTTCAACTATCTACATAGACAGTTTTAATACAGTGGTTCTCAGTGAAGCTATGCATCAGAATTAACTGTAGATTTTTGAATTTTAGCATAATTTCCAAGGCTACACCCTAGACAAAAATCAGAAGCCCCAGAACAACAGGGAAACATTTTTTAAGTAAAGAAGTGGCATGAATAGATTTTGTTTTAGAAAGTCAATTTTGATAGCTGTGTGAAAGATAAGCTATAATGGTGAGACACAAAAGAGAATCCAATTAGGGGGGTATTTTAGTAATGCAAGTGAGATATGATGTGCAGATGAAATAAGGAAATGTTATTGGAGATGGAAAAGAGAAGGTGAATTTGAAAGAGAAACAGTACTTTTTGGTAACTTAAATGATGAGAGGAAATAAGTAGTGGAAGATACATATATAATGTATGTATAGGTGTGTGTTTGTATATATAGACACATATATACACATATAAAATGTGTGTGTATATATACACATATACACCCATATATTTGTATATATACACACATATACATATATAATGGCATATTTATATATGTATATATAACTATATACATATACATGTGTTATATATACATATATATGTGTGTGTGTGTATATATATATATATACACCAGGCTAATTCTTGGTCCTGTTGTGATAACCAGTAGAAACACAGATATGGCTCTTCTCCACTGTCCCACCTTCTTCATCCTTCGAACTGTAAGGAAGAAGATTCCTTCTAAAACATGCTCTTGCCTCTTTTTCCAGAAGGTAAGGAGTGGGACAAGATTTCCATGGTCTTATGCAATTTGTAAATAAGAAAGAAATAACTGGAGAGGTTCCTGGGAAGAAACACAAGGTGTGGAAATGTGTCTTCACCAGGTCGCAGGATCCCTCATTTCTCTTAATTTCCTCCAGTGGTGATTCCAAACGCACATCACTCTCTTCATGCCCATTTCTCCTTTGCTCACCATCAATGGCACCTTCCCAGTCATCCTGGTCTCTGACTAATCTGAAAGATTACCAGCAACTCTGCACTTTCTGGACCTGGGCAAGACTTTGTCCTTGGTTCCTGCCATTGAGAAACATATCCCCAGGAGGAAAACCAACTGTCTGAGTCTTTTCTTTTTCCTACATAAATCACTGTTCTGTGGATAAAAAAATTAGAGTGAAAACATGTACATTTTATTCCTATATAGGTCATAGTTAAAGAATGTCTCTAAACAGAGAGTTACTATTCACAGCCTCGTAACTCCCTCTCTAAACAGGGAGTTACTATTCGCAGAACTCTAATTAGCTAAAGTTCTGTATATTCTTTTACTGTCAAATGTAATATCTGAGTTTTCCTTAGTTTACCACAGCCAGGACATCCTGTCAGGAAGAGATGCTGCACTTTAAATTCATGAGTACCTGTGTACTAGATGAATATTCTAGCAGAAGCCTACCATTTGTCAGCATTTTCATAAAAGAAGTTCCCATGACAATATATGATGATACTTAAGCTAATAATTGTCTATCCTTCCTAATGATGTGGGGATTCGGATAGATTATTTGAGTAAAATTTGGTCTTAACATAGGTTTCTTCATCTAGGGAGTTACCCCAAGCTGTAGTAATATCACAGTTACCACTCCCCTTGCCAAAATCTGATGGGAATGCCCACAAGGTGGGAGGGACTCACCAGAGCTGGATGGACACCTTGGGAGTGAGTGAAGGAGAGGGAAATACTGCATAGCCATGTCTTGGACCATTCTTTTTGATAGAGGAAAAGAACACAGTGGAACATTTTGTTATCATTAGCTGTCAGGCTGTGGCTATTCCACTGTTACTAGTCAGAAGGCAAGATGGCCAGCTTTGTTAAATATAGTAATATGTTCTTTCCACATGTGTTAGGAGAGGGAAAGTGGAGTAGGTAACAGCATTTGTCAGACTACCCAGTTGTCAGTTTCTCTGATGTGATAAACATTGTCTAAATCCTTCCTGGCTTGTCTTTTCCCCACTTTGAAGGAAAAATATTTTAAAGACAGGATTTCTTAGGATTCTTTGAACAATGGGAGAGCCTTTAGTAAATGCCATAATGCCAAGTTGTGTTTAAATCTCCAGCAGCCCTTAGGTTCTTTACAAAGAGCCCCAGAAACCTCCTCACTAGAATGGCTTTGTTGTGAAGACTGGCCTGACTCGCTCTGTTTGTCACTAAAGGCTTTGTGAACTGGTGCTTCTGTACAATTATAGAAGAAATTTTACAGCAAGACCCCTCTCCAGCACTTTATGTTGGTAATCACAAAAACAAGCCATTCTTTGCCTTTACTTTGCTAATCCATTACTAGACAGTTTCCTCTTATGATATCACTGATGTTGCCACTTTTGAGGAGTAACCCGTTTTTTTCCCACTGTAGTCCTCAAAATACCATGAGTATAACACCAAGATTAGTGTACTATTGTCCCAAATGCCTGCGTACTGGGTGATTGCTGTTACCCATTCATGCACCTAACAGCTAATATTGTTTTGACTTCTACTGATATCATCAAATAACAGAATATAAAAATGTTACAGCCTCTACCTGTTGATGATTATAATCCAATTCAGTTGTTTCGTAAAGAGTCTGAGTAGGCAAAGCAATCCTAAGCAAAAAGAACAATGATAGAGGCATCACATTACCTGACCTCAAACTAACTATAAGATTGCATCAAGCAAAATAGCATGGTACTGATAAACAAACAAACAAACAAAAACAGACACATAGACCAATGGAACAGAATAGAGAACCCAGAAATAAAGTTGCACACCTCTATAGCCACCTAATCTTGGACAAAGTCAACAAAAACAAACAATTGGGGAAGGATTTCCTGTTCAATAAATGGTGCTGGGATAGCTGGCTAGCCATGTGCAGAAGAATGAAACTGGATCCCTACCTTGCATCATATAGAAAAATTAAATAAAGATTGATTAAATATTTAAATGTAAGACCTCAATCTATGAGAATCCTAGAAGAAAACCTAGGAAACACCATTCTGGATATTAGCCTTGGGAAATAATTTATAACTAAGTCCTCAAAAGCAATTGCAACAAAAACAAAACTTGACAAATTTGGACCTAATTAAACTAAAGAACTTCTGCATAGCAAAAGAAACTATCTACAGAATAAACAGACAACCTACAGAATAGGAGAAAATGTTTGCAAAGAATGCATCCAACAAAGATCTAATATCCAGAATCTACAAGGAACTTGAACAATTGAAAAAGCAAAAAGCAAATAACCTTATTAAAAACGTGCAAAAGACATGAACAGACACTTCTCAAAAGATATTCAAGCCACCAACAAACATATGAAAAAATGCTCAATATCACTAATCATTCTACCAAAAAGACACATGCCCTTGTATGTACATCACAGCACTAATTCACCATAGCAAAGACATGGAATCAACCTAGATTCCCAGCAATGCTGGATTGGATAAGAAAATATGGCACATATACCCCATGGAATACTACACGGCCATTAAAATAATGAAATCACGTACTTGCAGCAACATGGATGCACCTGGAGGCCATTATCCTAAGTGAATTAATGCCGGAACAGAAAACTAAATGGTGCATATTCTCACTTATATGTGGGAATTTAACACTGGGTACTTGTGGACACAAAGATGACAACAATAGACACTGGATACTAGAAGGGGAGGGAGGGAGAGAGTCAGGCAAGGGTTGGAAAACTGTTGGGTACCATGCTCAATACCTGGGTGACCATTCATACCCGAAACCTCAGTATCACGTAATATAGCTGGGTAACAAAGCTGCACATGTTCTTCCTGAATCTAAAACAAAGATTTTTTTTCAGTTGTTTTGTGTTGTTTCTTTACTTCTTTCCTATTACTAAATCCTTTGATTTATTCATGGGGAGAAGATTCCTGTCCATTTTCTGGCATAAAAATATGAATGAGTTCTCAAGTTAAAATTCAAGAATATAGAAATATCTGGAGTCTGGTCTCATCTTGGGCTAATTTTGAAAGTTTGACAAACTTACAGCACTTATTTATAATAATACTGAATTTTAGATGATATGTAATCAGCTGTTGCTGTTCAAAGACATCATTGCAGCCAATTTAGAAAAAAATTAATACATATTTTTGCTAGTTGCACTCACACCTAATATTACTTCTAATGACACATTTTTTAATCTCCATAATGTTAATTATTGTCAAAGTTATTTGACTAATCACAATGTGTGAGGCACAGTGTCAAGAAACTGATATTTATTATCTTCCTTAATCATCACTGTTACCCTAACAAGTAGGTTCTATTATTATTTTCGTCTTACAGATGAAAAAGTCTTAGCAAAGTTAAGCAATTTTACGAAGTTTACATCATTAGACTCAACTGTGCTTCACACTGAACCCTGTGCTTGCTACACTAATGTTTTACTGCTTAATTGTGCAACTAGAAAGTCATTGTCTCACTAGGGTGAACCATAGCAGCCCTAACTGCTTAGGAGTGCTACAGTGTCTCATTGCTAACCATTCTTGATAGAACTCACTGCGTTTAAGCTTAAGATGACTGGTACACAGAGCAGAAGACATGTTGCAGTAAAGAGCCCCGAGTTTCAGAATCAACCAGCCCACATTCCATCCCTTCTATTGTCAAACATAAATTCATTATCAAACCCATGACTGCTCCCTTCCTCTAAAGGAGCTGGAGTTGTGAAGGCAGCCTATAGTTTTGAAAAAACAGACTAGGCTTATGCCATGACTTATGGCATTACTTAAAGTGAGCACCAAGTAGCCACTAGGTTCTTTCTAACCCAATTATCATCTATTTCAAATTCATCTAAACTGAACAACAGCAGAGTGCCCAGAAATTTGCAGGGCATTGTAGGCTACATTTTCACATTTAATGCTCATGATTACTCTATCCCTACCTTAAAGAAGAGAAAATTGAATGTTAGTAGTAAAATGACTTGCCCGTGATCAGAACCAGTGGATAGCTAAGCCGAACTATGAATTTCAAGTCTAGTGCTTGTCTGTTTCCCACACTGCTTCCTAGGACATAGGTAAATCCCTCTGAAACCTAATATGAACACTGCACATTCTCATTGTTTTGAAATTTATTGACGTCTCTGGGTATTTGACATTTTGCTAATTTTCTTGACATTTTCTTTTAAAGTAAAAAAAAAATTCTTTTCCAATACTTCCACAGGGTAGTATTTTTAGAACTTTCAGTGTCCTGGGGGCCTTAAAAGTTGAAGAAACCCTTAGCAGTTTTACAGTGGTCACATGCTGAGAGCAGGAATCCCATCTACCATTTGCCCTCATGGTACTGACTGGGCCGTAGACCCAAAGTTCAGGGCATTGGAGTCTTCGTTACTGCTTTCTATAGGCTGTCCTGTAGAACTGGGCTAAGGTGCTGGCCTGCCTCCTGCTTGGCATCTTTGTGAGTCAGTAGGATTTGTTTTCTGTTAAACCACTCAATCACAGGGAGGGATAGAGGGTGGCAAACTCACCTTCCATTTACTGGTTTGACCAGTTTAAAGTGAATAGGAGCCCAGAGAGATTTCTCACTTTCCACATCCTGCTGTCAAAGTAGGCAGTGGATCAGGGGTGTGTTTGGAAATGGCAGCCGTCTGGTGCCTCCAGGGCAGCTGAGCGGGAACAGTGAAAAGAAAATCTGGCATGGAGAGACCCACGAGTGTCCCATTTCATCCTGAATCCGGGTTGGCCTGTTCAAGGTCGTGCACAAAAGCTGAACCGGTGACCCACAATTTGATTCCTTCAGTTTGGATATTCAGATTTGAAAAGGCTTTGCATTCTCTGCTCTCTGCTTCTCCTTAAACCTCCCTAGGCCTCTCTACTCTCATTCATTCGCACAACACCCCATTCTGTGAGCTGTAAGAATAGCTTCACTTTCAGGAGCCTCAGGGTGCCCAGGTGAACCCATCTTCTTTGGGGATTATTGTTCCCTTTCTGATTAACATCTCCGGACAGTTAGAACCATTTCGTATCACCAGAAATACCTTTAATCATTCTCAGCTTTATTCTTAAATGACTGCTGTAGAGTTTACTTTTTTTTTTTTAAAGCAAAGATATTAATGAGATGAATCAGCTGGGCAAGGGAGAACTTTCTGGAAAGAATCACAAACAATAAAAATATTTTCTCCTTTATAGAAGTATTGTTGGCTCAGAGAACACAGGCGAGGGAAAAGAAAAGCAGTAACAAACTGTAAACAAAGGAAATCCACTCTGAGCTCACCTTACCTGGCATAGCTGCAAAAGGCAGTGCTGAAAACTCAAAGTATGCACAAACACTCCCTCTGATCCATGGTTTGTTGATTTATATTATACGCCACTCCTCCAAGCCAGCATGGTCTTTCAACCTTAGTTCTGACTGATGCTCATTTTACCTGCGTATTTCTTTTGCTTTTTAATCGGTTACTTTTTAAATCTGGTATTATATGTGACATTCTCTTAGTTATTTTATATTCCTTTTAGAAGAAGGTTGAAATGCAAACAAAATATATACTATATATGTACGTATATAAATGATAAGTTATATATTTACATAAATATAAAATAGATGAACAAATTAATAGTATTGTATTTTTAACTACCAGTAGTGGCCTTTTTATGTCTAGGTTATATTAATGCAGTTGTTCTCTGTCCGCCTATAATTCAGAACACTTAGGGAGATTTCAAATATACAGTTTTGCAGCCCAGACCTGCTACATTAGAATTGAGATAGTTAATATCCACAGGGGAAGAAATGCCAGGTGACTCCTTATTAGCAGTGGTTAGAGAAAAATCACTGCTTCCTGCTCTTTTATTCACTCATTGTTTAGTTATTCATTCAATTGCATATGAATTCATGCATTCAGGGATATAGAGGCCAAGTACACTTTTCATCTTCTTGGAGAGCTCATTACTTTATGGCTCTGCTGAGTCTTCAGAGGACATAGCAGAAGTAATGCCAGTTGATCCTGTAAGAAAAATTCCTGGGCTCATACACTTAAAGGAATTCTGTTATAGTTAATGAACATGGTAAGCAATACCCCTATGACTAAAGTCCTGAGACTCCATTCATAAATTGAACAATTCATTTGAATTAGTTCCATATTTCTCATTAAATGAGGAACTATTATTAATAATTCCCATTAAACAAACATATGGTAAGTATAAAAACAATTTAGACTATAATCTTGTCTCCTAAGTGTTTATCTCAGTCTAGGAGATATTCTATTTGTATTACTATTAGTATATATACTTTCATAAGAAAATCAAGGTGCTGCCATTTAAAGGAGACTGAACCATTGATCTTCATCATATTGGTAGTTTTACAATTTGCCGGGGGTCACAAGTATGAGTGGCAGCAACTCAGATGAGGAAACACGTAAACATCTAAACTATACAGACCCATTGTCAGGAATGAAGGGGAGTGATAATCACAATGCAAGAAATGAGATCATTGAAACTGTCTGATGTGGACTTTACCAATTCTTCCCCTGGAATGGTTCTTCATAATCATAATCGATCTTACCCTCATCGATGCGGGGAAGAAATTCATATAAGGGAAGAGAGCTCAGAGGAGCTATTTTTAATTGCCTGGCGTATGTTGTGCTCTTCTGTGATATTTTTCATTCTAAAACCCATTTTAAACACCCTGGCAAACTGTCCAGTACATGCTGTTGCGTAAATGCTGTAGAGTCCGATGGCTATGACCCTGATCTTGAGAGTCCACCAGTGCTGGGTTCAACTTGCTGCATCCCTTAATATTGAGGGACCATATTACTAAGTTCTCTCCAAGCCTCAATGTCCCTATTTGTAAAATTCACATGATAATAAGTACCTGCCTCTGTGGTTGTTGTAAGGATTAAATGTAAAGCAGTTAGCATTCTGCCTGGCACATCATGACTGCTCAATTCCTTTTATCTATAATATTATTATTGTTGTTGTTGTTTTATTAATACATGTGGTTTGACCAAGATAATGTGGTGACAAACCAATAATTTGTGTACATTTGGAATACTTCATGAATTTCTCTGCATCCACCTTTTCCATACCTAGTGTATACCATGGGAACAGTTATGATTCTGTATTGATGTCACTGGGGGGCCATCTGGAGTGGCTGCTGCCATCATGCTGGCTGCAACAGGGAGGCGCTGGCTGCGACAGAGAGGCACAGCTGGGCTACATGCCCTGCCCTTTCTGAGTTGGGGTGGGAGTTCCCCAGGTGCCACTCCAGCTGCCCAAGCCATAGCTGCAGACTCCGGCATCCATGTGCTCTCTGGGCCAGGAGCAGGCAGGACCCCCCCCCTCCTGGGTGCAGCTGTAGCCACCCAAACCACTGCTGCAGATCCAGGGACCTCCTGCTCCACAGGGCAGGTAGATTCAGGCATCTCTACACTCTTAGGGGCTTGGGAAGGCACCCCCTGCCCTTGCACGCTCAGAAGTGCCTGCTCCCACTGCCTGGCTTCTCCCTGCTGTCAGCACCTGCTCTGATCTCAGAGCAAAGTCAAGGCTGAGCCTGGGCACTGTCACAGCCTGGCTGGGTGTGCACATGCTCAAGGCAGTGCTGGCATGTCAGCCTTCTGCCGCGTTAGCCCCCTCCAGACTTTGGGCACTGAGGAGCATGGGAGGGAAGCCAAGGGGGCCTGAGGGCAGCTTGGCACTGGCCTTCAGGCACCCCTTTGCACCCACAGCTTGGGGGATATAAAGGGCAGCAGGAGGCAGACAGGTTCCTGGGCAGAAGTGGGCAGGTTCCCAGTGAGACCTTGGCTTCAGACCAGGGAGGGTCTGAAGGCTGGGGGCTGGGCTGCCAGTCATGCAGACTGGAGTGGGAACTTGTGGTGCCTTTTCTGGACCTACTCTTGGCCACCCGTGGACCAATCAGCATGCACTTCCTCCCCTCTTAGGCCCATAAGAGCCCATAAAATCCAGGCTCAGCCAGATCTGAGATGACCTCGGGAAGACCAGCTGCAGAGAGGAGGTACCCTCTCTGCTAGGAGTTGAACACTCATTGGGACACCCCAGTGGTGAAAAGGAGCGCTATGGGAGAATGAGCCTTTCTATCGCTCAATAAAGCTCCTCTTGCTCTGGTTCACCCTTCACTTGTCTGTGCACCTCATTCTTCCTGGTCACAG
This sequence comes from Piliocolobus tephrosceles, assembly GCF_002776525.5. Taxonomy (NCBI): domain Eukaryota; kingdom Metazoa; phylum Chordata; class Mammalia; order Primates; family Cercopithecidae; genus Piliocolobus; species Piliocolobus tephrosceles. Next base: position 149,127,504 of record NC_045439.1, read on the forward strand.
GACAAGAACTCAGGACCCACCAAATGGCGAGGCTAAAAGATCTGTAACACAAACACGGTTGAGCCATGCTGCTTGCTCACCACGTTGTGGATGAAGAGGAGGAGAGAAGAGCTGCAGCCCTTTGGGGAGCCCAAACCTGGGAGCTCCCCAAGCCAGGGTTGTGACTCCCTCTTTAGGGTCCTGTGGTTCCTGGTGTCTCCAAGCTTCCAGGGACCATCACATTCCCTGGTGCCAGCTGTAGAAGCTGCTTGAGGTGTGCCTAGTCCAGCTGCAGCCTCATAGAGAGCCAGCTACCATGCCAGCACCTGGAGCTGCCTTCCCTGAGGTAGCAGCTGGCGTGTCTGACTGCGGTGGCCAGACCCCACACTCATTCACATCCTCACATCCCCTCCCCATCCGCCACCCCCACTGCTCCACACCTGACTTGCAGTCTCCCTTGGAGGCATGGGATCCAGGCCAGTAGTGTGAGCTGAACACAGGCTGCCAGGCCGAGTGGGTGGAACAAATCCAGTGGGCCCGAGCAAAACTAGGGCAAAGCACCACCAGCCACAGGTTTCTGGCCAGAGAAATCACATCCCAAAGATCCCATAATAGTATTATGTATGCTATTTGATCCATTTTAAAAGATTTTTCAAGGAGATCCTTGGGGTTGTCCACACAATATGTATTAAGTATGCAGCAGTGTACACACCAGAGAAACCATGGCATCTGTAACTCAAACTAAGTTGACATGTCTACTCAGCAACTGGAACCAGGGTGATAGTCTCAGGTTGCCATCCAAGGAGATACTGAGAAAATATCTTAACATGTAGATATATTTTGTTTTACCTTTATTATTTGAAAATCTTCATTCCTTGCCTCTATTACATTTTTGTTGTTGTTGTTGAGACAGAGTCTTGCTCTGTCAGGTAGGCTGGAGTGGAGTGGCACAATCTCGGCTCACTCAAACTCTATCTCCTGGGTTCAAGCAATTCTCTTGCCTCAGCCTCCTGAGTAGCTTGGATTACAGGCGTGTGCCATAATGCATGGCTAATTTTTGTAATTTTAGTAGAGACAGGGTTTCACCATGTTGCCCAGTTTAGTCTTGAACTCTTGGCCTCCAGCAATCCACCTGCCTCGGCCTCCCAAAGTGCTGGGATTGCAGGCATAAGCCACCATGCCCAGCTGCCTCCATGACCTTTTGTGAAGCCAATTGACGTTGCCAACGACAGCATCTAGTTTGTGTATTTTCTCCCACACAAAGTCAACATATAGTTTTTTTCATCACTGATTTTTTGCTTGAGACAGCTAGGAGAGGAATTGTGTTCTTTTCTGCAACAGCACTCCAATTCTGCAGAAATAACTGCTATACCCTTAAAGATTTACATGCCACTTTTCCATCAGAGCTCTGGCTCTCAACTCATTGTCTTGGTTTTGTGGTGGTGACTGGGGAAAAAAGGTTCATCAATAACTAGATTTCAAGGATGAGATAGGGTGGGTTAAATCAAGACATTGACAACCAGGAGATGTTGTAAACTGGAACCAGTACCTGCTTGTACATATAGTAATCCTATTGAAGTAACTATCATTTTTGTGAAAAACAGCAACACTCCCCTAGTTTAAGTAACAGATGATAGATGATTGAAGGAGGAGGAGGAGGAGGAGGGAGAAATGAGAAAAAATGAAAAGAAAACTTACATATTTTTGAGGTAGAGAGCTTGCCAAATTCTAAAATTTAGACTAAAACCCCCATCAACTGTATGACTAACAGATAACATTCCCAAAACATCAGCCTATCCAAGTGAGCTGTCCTCACGTAATCTGAGATCTCCCTGGCTCAGGAGATTAGCTTCCAATTTAGTCCTTCAAGAATGCCTGATAATTCAATGAAAGGCATTACTTCTGTATTACATTTTAATACAGTACAATAACTCAAAACAAGTTAAATACATTAGTATAGTCATTGTTATATGATATGAGTCATGTACTAATAGTATATTCATAAGCATGCAGTACTGGAATAGAAAACTCAGGCACTATATCTGTGGCATGTATACTGTCATGTAAGAGTGTTTTCCAGAAAAAGTCCATGAATTTCATGAGTCCACATATCAAAGGCATGGCTGTCAAAGTATCAGGAGAATTTTCTAACTCCCAGAAAACATTAAGGTCTCTGCCATTTTTGTAAAGCTACATTCTATCAATTGTATTGTTTTAAACAATGAGTATACTAATATATTTAATTATCTCATTTTAGTCATTCTACTGTATTAAAATTTCAAGTAGAAATAAGACCTTCATTGAACTATACATCTATTATAAGAGATCAAAATATGCCACCCAGAAATATACCACTTTGGCATATTGATTGTTCATATTTGCTAACTCAAAATATTGATTATTTTGAGTTAAAGACTCTTGAAAACAGCAGATTCAAGGTCACTCTAACCTTCCTTATTTTCCCTGAAAGCAGAAACTAAAATCCCCATGTGAAAAGTTCCCTCCCTGTGCCAGAAGAAAGAAAGACATTCTTATCACCAGAGATGGGGAGTCAAGATCAAGAGGAATCTGTAGAAACAAACCAAACTAACCTTTATGTTTTTAGTCCCTTTTCCACAATTAACTTCTTTCCCCAAACTCCTTTGTTATTTCCTACTTTCCCAATTTACCACTCTTCATCTAACCTAGTATATAATCGTTCAACCCTAACTGCTGTCTTTTGGTTTTCATTTCTCTTGTAAAGGCTCCTATGTACATGTAAAACTTCCTAAGTACAATTTCTATGCTTTTCTCCTGTTAATCTGTCAAATGCCAGTTTAATTCTTAGGCCTAGCTGGAGGTCCTAAGGGGGTAGAGTAGAAATTTTACCTCCCCTGCACCACCATAAATCCTACTTTTAGGTATTGCCTTTCTCAATCCCATTCTTAATTCAAACCGTAGTTTTGACACAGCATGAAGTTGCTTCCAAGCACGGCTTCCTCTCAGAGTAGAACTTTCCCAGTGTCCTGCGTTTCTGGTCCCATCATTGTCAAAGGATCTGTGGTCAGCCGACTCTTTTCCAATCTTGACCACTGCGGTTTTCTAAGGACCACCCTTTTTTTCTCTCTCTCTCTCTTCAGTTTTCCTCCTTATTACACTCGCATCCTCCTCCCAGCCTCACAACTCTGCTCCCTCCTGCTTTTGTGCTAGAGCTGTGTGTCTTCTGAAGACAGCAGTTATTAGCAATCTGGTGATCTTTTCCTTTCTTTGTGATCAGTACTAGGGCAATGACCGACAACATCATCTCATTTTGTTTCTAATATTTGGCTCATGAACTATTTTCAGCATAAGGACTGACGAATGGCTTTAATAATAATTTTTTAAAACTTTCAGTATTTGGATGTTGGAGTTTACCAAAAATTAGTATTATATGTAACCAAGAGAAATAATATTAAATAATATTAAGAAAAATTTCCAAATTAACTGTAATACTGTGGACCATGCTACCTGGCTTTCATATTACAAATAATATTTTTCTCTTTTGGGCTTCCTAATGCCAAATCTAAGGCTTTTCTTTCCTCATTACTTTATCTCTGTCTCTTACACACGCATACTCCAATGCAGAGACCTACTTAAAGAAGGATAGATTGAGGAGAAAAAATAATGACTGGAAACTATCTAGATATGAAGCAAGAGATGGACTAAGCAAGTGAATTACTCAATTATGAATTATTTGGCAAAATTTCTCTCAGATCACAATTCATTCTAAAATGTGTGCGTAACTGCAGGCTGCTACATTGCTTGAACTCACTATTTGCCACCATCTGCTCTCCTATGAATTTATTTTCTGTGCAACTCGTTTTGACAGAGTCTCACTGTTTAGAAATTCATTTTCTTTATTTTCATGGTTATCTGAAGACTTCCATGATAATGCTTCATTCTATAATTAAGATATTGTATACATAAATGTCTATGGAATGGGTGTGATGGATTTAAAAAAAATTTAATATCCAGCTTGCCTTGAAAGCAATTCAGTTCTCTAGATGGACTTTTAAAAATATTCCAAGATATTTAAACTACTTTGAAAGGCCATTGGGTGGAGAGGCAAATAGAAAGAACTTATAAGTAATATGTAGATGCTTAGTAAAAATAAAACAAAACACCAGTTGGTAGAGTAAGTGCTGGATAGAGCTTCATCTATTTAGCATTGTTTTTGCTTACGTAAAATCATCATCAGTGGTAGTACATAGTTTTTCAAGAATCTTTACAACGGTTTACAATAAATATCTAAGCCACTTTAGAAACACAGGCCTGGAGAAGAATATCATCATAACCAAGAGAAAAGCTCTGAAATAAGAAATTTTTGATCATCTAAATATTAAAATATGACCCTACTGGTTATGTAATATCAGTTTTTTACTGCATGTAGCTATATTTACTAGATAAAGTCTCTATTTAGATAAGTTTGGCCAAATAGATTAGACTTCAACAATCACAGTTGGGCAGAAACAGTAAAATAAATATTTCCAAATAACTTCTGTATATTTTTCACTTGTCAGATTCTTTGTTGTATAATCAATGTTTTCCAAATCTAGCATCAGTGTAACCTGGGGAGATCTTAAAAATACAGATTCCCATATGTGCCCTAACTCTACTGACTCTGAACCTTCAGGTGGGACCTGAACATATTTATTTTAAAAAGTCTCCAGAGAGAATTCTTATGGAATGATCCAAATGCCAGTCCAAAGAGTTTAGGAATTAATGACTGGACCCTGAAAAACATGTGCTGAAATGCTATCAAGAAAAATCAGACTGGCTTCTCCGTCCATACATGTGCCCCCACCAATATAGGCACGTGCATGCACACACACACACACACACACACACAAACCATGCAAAATACATAAATACATGTGATGGTTATGTATGCCTGAGAGGAGGAGGATTGAGCTAGAATACCCATGTTTGATCAGCTCCAATTACAGAAATAGCTGCACATAAATTGTCTGCCCTAAATGAGGCGGACCTGCCAATGCTCAGTTTACCTTTGCAGTAGAAGTCCTCAAGGGGCACTATGCTTGGGCAAGTTTGCTTTGCATTCAGAGTCCCTGGACTTTGGGCAATATTAGGGTCCTTCTGTCCCAGGGATATTTCCAGGGCGTGGCTCTTCTCACAGCATTTCGACCTGCTTGTATTGCTTACTTCCTAGCTCCTTTTTTAGCACCACTCCAGAATCCTGGGCTGAGAAGCACATGCTCTTTTCAGGAACACAGCCCCCATTTGTTCATCGCTTCACTGGGAAGCAATCTCTATGAATTCCACTTTAGCGTGAACATGAGGAAGAGCACGAGTGTGTGTTTTTAGTCTTTTCTAACCAACCAAATTACCTGGTTCCTTTTCCCGAGGAAGATTTAAGAAACAGACTATGTAGTTCATGACTTAAATTTGACATTTTGATTTGGTGTAAACAGGAGAGAAAGGTGAACAAGCTGCAGTTAGCTTGGAGATCCTCTCCTCTTTGGTTTTCACTGGTCAAGCACTTTGTCTAATTGCTGGGGCTATCCGCCTCTGTGTTGCCTTTCCCTTCCAAACAGATACTATTCCAAACTTCATTGAGTTTTTGTCTCCAAGGTCTTTGTTCACTCTACTGAGGGAAAGGGTTGGAACAAATATCACTAATAATAAAATTTAGTTCCAAATCAACTCTGCTTTTCCTTAGATGCAAACATTTTAGTGGCAGCTTAATATAGCCCAACTTATTGAGAAAGAGATGCTATGAAGGACAGGCAATGAGGCACGTTTTCCAGGAAAAGGGCTGCTTCAGGTCACACAGGCTGCTGTCTGCGGATCAATGGATAGGCAGGAGGCAGGCAGTCTCTAGCCAGGGGATCGGCCTCATGGAGGCAAACCCAGGAAGGCCTGCTCACCGTTGTCCTGCTGGCTATTAGAGGGAAACAGAGGCTCATTTGGCCCAGTTCAAAGTCAACTTTTAGATGGTCTCTGAAGTCTAATCATATCACTTTGGATAGATCTGATATCTGCTCCCATCTCTGATTTCTCATTTTAGACATGCGGGAACATATTTAATTGGCCATATGTCAAATTCAGGCCTCTTAAGTGCAAATGTAGCTGCTTTTGCATTCAATATTTATATATTCTACCTGCAGACTTGTACCCTAATTTCTAGATGCTGGGGAAAGAACAGCCATTATGCTACAGTTTATCAGGGGACTGGAGCTAAATCACATGCTCTGTTGTTTTCTCATGTCTTCTTGCAAATGTAAACTGAGAGGGTCTCGGTTCTTCACAGTGGCTTAGCTAACGTAGAAACAAAAGGTGAGTCAGTGCTACATGTGGATTGCTCTAAATCAGAAGCTGTTTCTAAATGTTCCTATACTTTCATCTGGAAAAGAAAATATTTAGTTGTTCATATGAGCTGTCTGTTGCATATAAGTGGGAAGAAACCCACACCCCTGCTCTTCTAAATTCACTTTTAAAAATGTGTTCTGTCCTATTACTATGTGTGTGTAGACACGGTATTACTGCATTTCAAAGTGTGTGCTCTGTGTATGAACCTGAATTTGCACTGTGGGTGTTTATCTCTCCTGGTAACCTGTGCAAAGAACTTCCCCATTTCTCAATCCACCAGTGTTTGAGTAATTCAGCTCTCCTTTCCACTGGGTTTGTTAACAATCGATAAGTCAGATTCTGTTCACCTCTCTGATGATCTCATGTGAAAGCACACATAACAGTTTCTCTTCCCTGACCCACATCCTGGAAGTGGGCCACACTCATCAGCTACTGGCACGTCCTCCCACAGGATTCAGAACGCACTGGGCCCAGCCACGGAGAAGCATTTAATTGCAGACTAGCCATCTGTTTAATATAAACTACATCTGCCAGCAGCCTCTTGGCAGTCTGAGGAATGAATTTTCTAAAGGAAAATGAGAATGGCTCATCAAATGGCAGCAGGGAAACGCTCTTCTTAAAGCTTTCCCACTTTGACACCCTTAGGTCTAGGCCAAGGCCATGCTTGGAAAATAACATCAGTGTTACTCGACTTCACAATTCAAAGAGAGTTAAATATTCCCCAGAAACTTAAATCAAGCTGGTGTGGATTATTCAGGCATTTTTTTTTTTTAATCATACTAACTCAGGCTCTGAAGACAGTAAGCTAAACAAATGACCTAAGGGACAAGAGCTGACCGAATGCGGGCGTGATCTCCCCAGCAATAATCTGATCATAAGCTCATAGTCTGGAATCAGCATCATATTGCAAAAGGTTATTATATTGCAAAATACCTAGTTCTAGATCATAAGGTTGTTAAGGTAGAAAAAAATAGTAAAGTGCAGGACAGTGGGGGTTGACCATCCTTATTTTTTTAAATTAATTTTAAAATTAATGAATTTTTTGGAGACGGAATCTCACTCTGTCACCCAGTCCGGAATGCAGTGGCATCATACAGGCTCACTGCAACCTCCACCTTTTGGGTTCAAGTGAGTCTCCTGCCTCAGCCTCCCGAGTAGCTGGGATTACAGGCATGTGCCACTATGCCTGGCTAATTTTTGTATGTTTAGTAGAGATGGGGTCTTGCCCTGTTAGCCAGGCTGGTCTCGAAGTTCTGACCTCAGGTGATCCGCCCACCTCAGCCTCCCAAAGTGCTGGGATTACAAGTGTGAGCCACCATGCCCAGCTTACCATCCTTATTTCTTAATGACATTTGGCAAGTCGATTCTAACCTATTCTTAGAATCTTTTAGGGGAGCTGCTGAGCCACAGCCCTGCTGGAGGTTCCAGCCCAGGCCACCGTGTTTAGTACCATTCAGCCTCAGAATACAATGACATCTAATTCGACCAAGGGTGAGTGTTGATGCTGGTAGCCCCAGGCTGGCCAGCATCTTTTGATATGGTTGGTGTAGAAGATGAGCGGCCCTAATCATCTGCTGCCCAAATTAGGAATAATTCTGCTTCTTTTATTCTAAGGTAAACCTTTCCCTTGTGGTAATTATACACCTGAAATCAAGATGTCACACAAGCTACACAGGCATTTAGTGTGACTGTATTATTCTCCCCCTACTAGGTCTTATTAAAATGATGGTACATTATCATCAATGACATATTTGAAAGACAGTGAAAACTGAAGCCTATAGAATAGGAGAAGTTCCTTGGGATAGTCAAGACCGCTATGGAGAACAAACCAAAAAATGAGTGAGAAGTTTTGAGTTAACAGAGGAAGCCAGTCAATGCTGAAAGGAGGATGAATGTGCAGAGAGACACTGGGCACAGTGGCCTGAGAGGAAACAGAGGGGATAATATCAGGTCTCCAGAGTCTTCTCAACAACCTTGGCCTTGAGGTTCCTCAACACGAATATGAAGAAGGGAAACTTAACTAAGTCTCTTTTACTTCTTAGCAAGATTCTGAGACTTACATTCTCAAAAGACTTCTGGGATATTTGAGAATTATAAGTTTCTATGCCTAGCCAAGCCTCTCATTATCCAAAGGAATTCAAAGCTGGTAGTTCTCAGAGTAGTCTGATTGATAACAAGAGCATAAAGTTGAGGTTCATACCTAGATACAGTCCAGAAAAAAAAAAAAATCCCAACATGAGAGAACAGTTTCCACCAGTGTGGTTGGCCAGTGCTGGCTAGGGTGGAAGATGGGCTTTTAGGTGATGTTAATATGTATGATGACAGAATCTTTTGGCCCCGGTGAGCTGTTTAATAATTCCCTTCCTGTGATGAAACACTGTGGCTAACTCAGTGAGGTAATTCAAGTTGAATCATACCTTCATATTCACAGGTTTCTTTAGACAATGGCTTAAATTGTCTTTTGCTAATTACTATATTGCAGCAACATGTTTATTGCTTTAGAACACTTACCAAGATGTGTTTTTATCTATTTTTCTACTTGGATATCATCTCTCATTAAAATATCTATCTTGTTTACCAGTATATTTTAAGCATTAAGTGACACATAGTAATACTTAGTATATATTTGTTAGGGAAATGATAGGAAAGATAAATGTAGCTAGTTTGCAGAACATGTTAGGCTTGGTAGGGAACAAGCAGAAGGTAATTTTATGAATTAATATGGAAATTTTGTTGAACATAGTAAACAATGTGTTGACTAACCAAATAATAACTACTATTATTTCTCATTGCTGACGGCAACTACTCTCTCTACTTTCTTGTCTTCCTCACCAGATAAAACCTAGTACAAGTTCCTTGGATTTTATGGTTACTCTTGTTTTGGCAAATGTCCAAGGCTGACTCTCATCAAATGTTTTTGTGGATTTTATAAAGACCCTGTGTCATCACTGGGGCTCTCGAGCCTGAAGTCCCATTTATTTAAGCAATGTCTCCTCTAAAGTATACTTACAGCCTGCTCTTCATTACTGGTTCCTGACCGTGTCCTCCTCTGTTGGGGTCACTTCAGCTTGCAGGCAAGCTTCTTGGGCTCACTCTTAATATGACCCAGTTTGGCTCCTCTGTTTAGAATCCACATCTGGTACATGGAGAATATCAAACTTGGAGGGCATGCTTTTCCCATGACAGGCACTTCTACTACCATGCCAGAATAGCCACAGCCCCAGCCCCTCACCTTTACATTCCCCCAAGTTGGAACTGGATGCAGGTACTATGTTCTCAAACTCCAAGGGGTGCGTGTCAAGCTCTATACCTGTTTCGCTTCAAGCTTCTCTTCAGTTGACTTGAGATGAGGGATAATCCTTTTCCTCATCCCCCAGGAGAGAGCTGACCTCATATAACTGTCCGTGACATTCTTCTCCACTGACCTCTTCAACCTCTGTCATGTAGCTAAGAGGTGGGTGAGGGGCTAATGCTGACAGAACTGATTTTATAATCTTTTAACTTCATCTGCATAGGTAGCCTAGCACCACACTGTAAGACCAGGAAGGTGGAAGGTGGTACCTGGCACTTTTTTTTTTTTTTTTTTTGTCATTATTGGCCTTGGTATCATCCAAAAAGCTCTGAAACCAAGAAATCTATGTTTACATCCTATTACCAGAATATAGGTAAAAATAACAATCTGATACAGTCTTATACAAAGTTAGACTAATCCTAATTAATAAGGGATTATCAAAGAACTTATTTGATAAATTCTAAACTATTCTGTATTTCAAACCCCAACCCTAGGAGTGGCCATGATTTAAGATGGTGGAAAGCTAAAGCATAGAATTAGGATTTCTTTGCAACTGAAATTAGTAAAAGTCAATCAAATTTAAAGGATGAGATTTGTTCTCCTGGTGTGTAAATCATGAATGATGGAGATCTGAAAAATCAAATTGAAATAGTATGAATAAAGACTGCTATAACTTATTGATGGTGGCCATTGGGATTATGTCATTCTTCACTTGGGCCACTCAGCAATCATTATTCTAAAAGTTTGACTGCCTAAGTATCTTTTTCTATTGAAAGAAAGGGAGAGAAGGAAAGAGACAGAGAAAGAGAAAATAGAAAAAAAAGAGAGAGAGAGAGGTAATGCTAACTTGGTAGTATTTTCTCCTTATAAATTAATAAATTGAAAATGTGGCTTTTAATGCTCATGCCTCTCCCTGGGTTTAACAACACTAATTAAACTTGAGTATAAGATGAATTAACCTTGGCTTAGCCTAAAGAATATTGGTCAGGTGCACGCCTATAATCCTAGCACTTTGGGAGGCTGAGGCAGGTGGATCACTTGAGGTCAGGAGGTCGAGACCAGCCTGACCAGCATGGTGAAACCCCGTCTCTACTAAAAATACAAAATTAATCGGGTGTGGTGGCACATGCCTGCAATCCCAGCTGCTTGGGAGACTGAGGCAGGAGAATTGCTTGAATCTGGGAGACAGAGGTGGCAGTGGGCCAAGATTGTGCCATTGCACTCCAGCCTGGGCGACAAGAGCAAAACTGTGACACACACACACACATCCACACGCACACTATATATATGTGTATATATATGCATATATATATGTGTATATGTGTATATCTGTGTGTGTGTGTGTATGAGTTTTGTGGTATGTCTGATTAGGACGTGGGGTTGTTGGCTCCGAATTGGGTTTTGATTTATTTTGGCTAAAGTACCCACAAGAAGTTCTGTGCACAGACATGGGAGGCGAGGGAGAGAGAGCAGGGGGAAAGGGCTATTCTGGTACCACATAGGGCCCTGTGACCGGTTTTTGAGCACCCATCAAGAGCAATGGCTGAATAGAATACAGGCCTCTGCTGTTGCTTTGAGCAGTGGGTAAAGCTCCCAAGGAGTGGCAGCATTCTTCAGAGGGTGAGGAGATGGTGGGGGGCCCGAGGGCCCACTGGATGCACCAATTGCTCAGGTGAGTTGGGAGAGCATGAGCCAAGGCCCTGTGGGAGCAGCATGGGCAGGGCCTGCTTGAACATACCTGAGACACGTGTGGGGAGCTCTGAAGTACCTGGAGGAGACTCCTCAAGTGGCCAAGGTCCTCCTGTTATACGCGGTCCTCCTGATACACGTGAAGGCAGCAAGCCTACAGTCTTTGAGTAATAACACCAATGTAAACGTGCTTGTGTCCACAGGCCAGGGGCATGCAGGTTGTGTGAAACTCTGGACCTGCAATGTAGAAGACCAGGCCCTAACATGGTGTGTGTTTACTACTTGGTGAGCCCTTGCTTAAAACATCTATTGCCAGCTGGGCACAGAGGCTCATGCCTGTACTCCCAGCACTTTGGGAGGCCAACACAGGCAGATCACGAGGTCAGGAGTTCGAGACCAGCCTGGCCTACATGGTGAAACCCCATCTCTAATAAAATATAAAAATTACCCAGATATGGTGGCGGATGCCTGTAATCCTAGCTACTAGGGAGGCTGAGGCAGGAGAACTGCTTGAACCCGGGAGGTGGAGGTTGCAGTGAGCCGAGATCATGCCACTGCAGTCCAGCCTGGGTGACAGAGCAGGACTCCATCTCAGGAAGAAAAAAAAAAAAATCTATTGCCCTCACTCTGATCTCAGCAAGGTCAAATTTGAAGAAAAATCAAATTATCTTATTTTAAAACCTATTTTGCATTCTTGAAAATCCTAGCTCAGGTCTCAGTTGGTCATTAATGTTTGTTCTTGAATGAAAGTTTCAAAAGACAGAAGAGTCAGATCACTAGAGCTATAAATAACAGTGAAAGGGCAGCGTCTCCACACTTCCCCTGAGAGGCTAATGTAAGAAATTCCCATATATGGGAGCCAGGAAGAAGGAGGAAGTTTGGGCGGACATCCAGGGCTGTCTGTGGAATAAGCAAAACGGGCTTTAGTAAATTCCCAGCACAGAGGTGCTATCGGCCACCAACTGAGTCATGCACTGGTGCATCATCGAAGATAAACTGTTACAAAATGAATCAAAATTCTTAAGCCGCTGAGGTAAAAGAGCAGTTTCTGAGCTAATACTCTGTCTAGGCAAGCTTTTAGTTTTTTCTTGGATGGATTCCACCCTCATCTGCCTGCTTTAGGTGGCAGACTACACAACTGTCGGCAGAGACTGGCACATTGAAGGGAGATCCTGGAAGGGGTCCCTGTGCTGGGGGAAGAGTTTCCTTCTCCCAGCTTGACTGGGAGGAATGGCGAATCCTACCAACAGAGAAACGCCTTGCTGCCTCCTTTCCTCTGACAGCCTGCTTCCTGACCTGGGGGTTAAGCCAGCAGATGCCATGGGCATTGGCTAATGATCAATCTGATTGCAGAGTCCTACCCGCAACAGGCTTGTTAAACTCTTCTGCTGCCAGGCTTTCCAAAGATTCTTTTAAAAAATATATACAACAGCTTTTTTGAAGGATAATTCACATACCATAAAATTCACTCATTTGCAAATCAGTGTTTTTTAGTGTATTCACCAAGTTGTACAACCATTACTCCAGTCAATTTTGAACATCCTATCACCCCAGAAAGAAACCCCATGCCTGTTAAGCCGTCATTCCCCATTTCTTTGAAACACCTTCAGCCCCTGACAACCACTGATCTACTTTCTGTCCTTATGGATTTGCCTATTCTGGACATTTTATCCAATGGAATCGTGCAATACGTGGCCTTTTGTGACTTGCTTCTTTCACCAGCATAATGCTTTCAAGGTTTATCCATGTTGCAGCATGTGTCGGTATTTTCATTCTTTGTTATGACTGAATAATTTCGTTGTATGAATATGGTACATTTTATCTGTTCATCAATTGACAAGACATTGGGATTGTTTCCACTTTTTGGATATTATGAACAATGTGGGTATGAGCATTTGTGTCTACGTTTTTATGTAGACATATGCTTTCTTTTCTCTTGGCTATATACCTAGGAGTGGAATTGCTAGGTGATATCGTAACTTTGTGTTTAATCTTTTGAATAACTACCAGACTATTTTCCAAAGTAGCTGCACCACTTTACATTTCTACCAGCAGTGAGTGAGAGTTAGAAATTTTTTCACATCGTCACTAACAGTTATTACTAGCTGCCTTTCCGCTTATAGTCATTCTGCCAGGTGTGAGGTGGTATCTTATTGTGGTTTTTGTTTGCATTTCCCTAATGGCTAATGATGTTAGGCATCCTCTTTTGTACTTGTTGGTCATTTGTACATTGGAAAAATGTCCATCCAGAACCTTCCAAAGATGCTCTTAAATCCATGAAAATGCTTCTGAGGGAGCTGGACCTTATGCTTGGCCATGATAGGGAAATGTCACGCAACAGATGCCAGGGGCAGAATCCAAAGTTTATTTCTCATGGTTCTGAAAGCCGGGGAGTTCAGGATCAAGGCCTATGGCAAGGCTGAAATGAGATGACAGAAGAATGTCCTGGGCTAGACTCCAGAGCCTGGGGAGTAACTTCTGGAACGCTGCAGGTGTCAATTTAGGTGTCATCTTGGCTAGGCTATAATCCCCATGCTATGATCTGAATGTTTATGGGCCCTTCAGATTCAGATGTTAAAATCTTCACCCCCAAGATGATGGTATTAGGAGTGGGAACTTTGGGAGGTGACTAGGTCATGAGGGCTTTGACTAGCTCGTAAGAGATTAGTGCCCTTATAAAAGAATCCCTAGAGACACGCTTCACGCCTTCCATCATGTGAGGTTGTGTTGGAAAGATGGCCATCTAGGAAAGGGACCCTCACCAGACACAGAATCTTCCAGGGCCTTGATTTTGAACTTCCCAGCTTGTAGAACTGTGAAAAATAAATTTCTGTGACTTGTAACCTACCCAGCTTATAGTATTTTGTTAATAGCAGTCCGAATGGACTAAGATACCCCAGTGATTCAATCAAACAGTAACTGAGGTGTGACTGTGCAGATGTTTTGTACGTGTGATTCACACGAAAAATCATTTCAGAGAGAAGTAAAGGTTCTCCTAAAGAACCTGGTGAGCCTGATCCCACCAGCTGGAAGACCTTGACACAGAGCCGAGGTTTCTCGGAGGAGGAACTCTTGCGTGCGTGCTGAAGCTTCGGCTTCTGTTCAAGAGTTTCAGCTGCTGTTCAGACGGCCTGCCCTGTGGAATTAGCCAGTTACATCAACAGGGAAGCCCCTTCCCTTGCTTTATATTTATAGGAGAGATATATGTAGATACAGTTGTTCTACTGGTTACTGATGAGTTTCTGAGACATCTAAAAGGACTTACTTTCCTCGTACAGGAAGATGTAGGAAGCATGAGTGAGGAAAAGGTCTCTCTGTAAGCAGGCCTGATCCCATAGAAGTATTGTGAACTTGATCCTCCCTCCTTTGGATGTCATCACCTCCAGAAAGCAGGTCCTCCTCTACCATCTCTACCTGCCTCTACTCTCTGGCCCTTTATAGCAGCAATGATTCTGAACAGGGGGCAGTTTTGCCACCCGGGGGACATTTGACATTTCCTGGAACCATTTCTGGTTGCCCTGACTAGGTGAGGTGCCATTAGCATCTAGTGGGTAGAGGCCAGGGGTTCTGCTAAACATCCTGCATGCACAAGACAGTTCCTACATCAAAATATCAATAACACGGAGGTTGAGAAACCCTGCTCCACAGGTTTACCTAAATGTCTTCTGGCTCCTACCTTACCTAAGAATGGCACATCTCTAATGCCTCTACAGCGTATCTCCGCTTAAAAAAGACTGCAGAGGTCAGAAAGACTTCAAGTTTCAAAAAACTGAAACTATAAAATGGAGTTTCAGATCTTCTCAAGGGAGGTTATTTACTTAGAACAAAGTTTATTGTTTAAAGACCAGGTGGTAGATCTGTGTAGATAGAAACCCATTCCTAGGAAGGCTGTTGTACAAAGACGCCTGTAATATCTAAATCCCTTTCTGAGGAATGACTCTTTTCTTATTAAACATTAAAGGTGGTCTGCTTTATCTTCATTTATTCGTGATAGAATATTAGTGTAGGAAGGAATTGCAGAGGTTGTTAAACACATCTGCCAATTAATGCATACTGAAAAATAACACAGGACCTGTGTTATTCCTTTTAGGTTGTCCCTGAGCCTCAGTTCCAGAGCTGGAACACTCACTGCCTTCTGAAATAACTTGCCCTTGGCCCCACTAAAAACAACTCTGGTTGCTAGAAATTCTTAATATTGAAATGAAATCTTCTTGACTGTGAAATCTTTAACTGTGTTAAACTCGTAACTCCTAACTTGAAATGATGACTTCTGAAGGTGCAACGATCAATTTATGCACATTATGGGAAGATTCACAAAGGGTTACAAAGACTCCACAGACTTTTAAGGGTTAAGAATTTGCTCATGATCCCTTTCCTATTGGAGAAGTGTTTTTGGAACAGTTTTTTTTTTTTTTTTTTAATTTTTAAATGAGCCTACTGAAGAAAGCAGGGTGTGGTGGTGGATGATGTTGAAACTACAGTGTCTCTGGGAAGCAGTCAGGGAAGGCACAAAGGCACAAAGGCTTATGGTAGGTTCCTAATGAGACTTTCCTTAATCTTTTCGTATCTTCAAAGTCTTGTTCCAGATATCTTGGCTTTGGCAAAGTGTGGTTTGCTCTTAAATTTTCAGCTCTCCTGGCTTTGAAAGGAAGCATTTTTTTGTCAGGGCAGGAGATGTTTCTGATCCCCTCACACTTACATCATCAAAGCGGTTTACTGTGCCTATTTGATGTCTGAGAGGCCTCATTAGGAGCTCACTTTATTAGCCCTGTTAAAAGAATTTCTTTCCTGTAGAAACAGGAAGTTACATTTTGTAGCATGTAAACCCCTAAAGTCTGTAAAGGATCTAGATAAATTTGTAGTTCTAGTCTCAAAGGCTCCAAACCCAGACAAAATTCTTGCCTAATGTACTCCCCAGTGTTCTTAGGAAATCAGTTCACACCTGGGGGCCGGCATCTTGGCATGCCCACTTTATAGGCTCTGCCTTTGATGAGATCTGGAGAGTGACTCCATTTGTGGCATTTATAATCTGTGCTTTTGGTAACCTTGATTTCTCTGTCACCTTTTAAAGGGCTCTAAAAAAAGATTGCATTTTAATAGGTCATTGGACCAACTCAGTAACTTCCTGGCAGGTCTAGCTCCTTCTTCAGAAAGGAGAAATGTTGGGAAACCACAGACATTGAAGTCTCCATGCCTTTCCATTTATAAAATGGGAAAGATGGGGACTAGCCAACTTTTCAGAACCTAGGATCAAAGTGGTCAGCAATGCTAGGGATTCTTTTTCTTCTGCTCATTTAGACCTGGTTCCCAGATACCTCTTGTTCCCCTAGGTACCTAACAGGAACTGGGTCTCCTTGACACCATGAGTATCCTCTTGCATCTCTTTTTTTTTTTTTTTTTTTTTTTGAGACAGAGTCTCCCTCTGTCACCCAGGGTGGAGTGCAATGGCGCAATCTCGGCTCACTGCAACGTCTGCATCCCAGGTTCAAGCGATTCTCCCACCTCAACCTCCTGAGTAGCTGGGATTACAGGTGCACACCACCCCGCCCAGCTAATTTTTCTATTTTTAGTATAGATGGGGTTTCACCATGTTGGTCACACTGGTCTCGAACTCCTGACCTTGTGATCTGCCCGCCTTAGCCTCCCAAAGTGCTGGGATTACAGGCGTGAGCCACCGTGCCTCACCCCTCCTGTATCTTTATCCACCTTCTGTGTTTGTGCGTGTGTGTGTTTTTTTTTTTTCTCTGCCTTAGGATTGCTCCTGTGGGGGTTTCCTCATTGTATCCATAGTTCCACTCTCTAGCATGTCATAGCTGGTAGCTGAATCACACAAATGCATATTTATGTGTGTATCTATATCTTTACGTACATTCACCAAACCTTGGTGTTACCACTCAAGATGAAGAAAATAAATTCCACCAGAATACACTTCAATATTTAAAAAGAAAATAACTAAAGCAGTTTGTCTTCCCACCTTAACTCACTCTAGCTCACATGTTTGCTTCACTTCCTGGCAGAGCATAAACTTGTCCTACAGTGCAATTTTTATTCTGAGTGAGTCAAAAATTCTTTCCACAGATAAACTTTCCAAATATTATTGTGTCCCTTCCAGGGCATGATCATTTTATGAATAAACTGTGTAATGCTTTTGTTAGCTTCAACCAACAAAAATGGTTTTACCTATGTTAGGTGATAATATAATCAATTCCTGTTTTTCAAGTCTTTTCCCAATTTTTCTTTGATTTATTTCTGTCTCCCACTACAAAAAGCTCCCAAAAGTAAAAATATGATTTTTGCCCCCCAAAGCTTACAAATTTATAGGAATGTTATGTGTCGATTTATGCCAAAAAGGAAAAAGTTATATGTCTGAGGCTGTCCTTCCCATCTTCACTACAGTAACATTTGTATTTGTCCAATGGATACACATCCTTTTATGATGTTATAAAGCAATGAGGAGATGTCATTGTAGTAGACACTTACTGGTCTTTAGGTAGTTGTTTGTATAAATCACCTTAGTGATCATTTATTAAATGGTCCTTATGTTTCCAGAGAAGAAAAATAAACAAAAACCAAAGCTTTATATGTTGAGAATGCATTAATATATGGAGTTGATTTTCTGTGCTCCCTTTTCTAAAACTTTCTGTTTCTTTGCTCCATGTAATGTGTTCAGACTTTTAATTAAAACAGTAACAATCACCAAGATTTTGTGGTCTCATCAGCCATGATTGATCCTACACTAATATGGAGTTAACTCCACCCACTCCCAATGGTTAAAAAAATCAGAAATCAAGATACTGTCAGCAACCTGGGCTTTGCTAGATAGTGACCTTCTTCTCACATGATACAGTGGAAAATACATTTTCTGCATGAAAACAAAAGACTCTAATACAGCACAAATGTTGTTATGAGTTCTGCTTTTTTATTTTATGGAGATTTAAACAATTTGATTGTTTTTATTAAAATGAAGGAAAATGTCAAAATCTCCTCTCCATGAAAGGCCTAATAGTGTGACCACTAAAAGTCCTAATGCTTCTTCAGCATTTGATTTTCTAACTTAGGTTTGAGAGATGTTTAAGACCATTTTCTTTGTTTGTAAAATCGGAATAATAATTTATGCACTAGAATGACCTAGAGGTTTGACCACTGGGCATCCCAGATTATACTAAAATGTGTGGTGCAGCTAATCAGTACTATGGAAGAATAAGCAGGGGCTGACATAGTAGTAGTCAAGAGGTTTCAAGGACGGGGAGGTACCTGAGTATCATTGAAGAGTGGTAAGATGTGACACTGATATGTTAGGGAGAAACATTCTGAAACCATAAAATAACAATCACCCATAGATGTAGACGTGTTGAACACACAACAGATTCCTTCATCAGGGGCAAAATTATTGTTTTGGTGAGAAACATTTTATATCTGGGAGAAACATTTTATATTTGGTGAGAAACATTTAATATCTGGGAAGCTGAAATTAACTCTGCCTCTACTGGTTTCCTTGGAACATATCAAATATTTCTCCCCAAATTCCATCAGATCAAAGACTATATTAGATATTTCCTTTGAGGCCCGCTGAATTGATATTTATTTATTTAATTATTTTATTTGATACAGAGTCTCGCTCTGTCACCAGGCTGGAGTGCAGTATCTCGGCTCACTGTAAACTCTACCTCTCGGGTTTAAGCGATTCTCCTGCCTTGGCCTCAGGAGTAGCTGGGATTACAGGCATCCGCCACCATGCCCAGCTAATTTTTGTGTTTTTAGTAGAGACAGGTTTTCACCGTGTTGGCCAGGATGGTCTCAATCTCTTGACCTCGTGAGCCGCCTGTCTCGGCCTCCCACAGTGCTGGAATTATGGGCGTGAGCCACAACGTCCAGCCTGAATTGATTTTTCATGGATTCTTATTGGAAAATCAAAGACAAAGTTGACTAATGGACAAGGTGAAATCCTTGTAGATTCTATTGTTTATAATAAATATGAGAACTACTGAATTCTTATATAGATAATCTGTATGTGGTCTTAAAAAAAATAGAAGACCTAGCTGTTTCCCAGGAAGAAAAAACATTGAAAGAGAAATGAAGAAAAAACATTTTTGCTTCACCCCTTAGCCTGTGTTCACTCACCTTGTTGAAAGTTATGTCATCTGATATTCCTTGGCCCATTCAAGGAAATCCTTATAAAGTGTGTTTGTTGGGAACAGAACTTAAGAGAAGTTGGCAGGATTGAAATAAGTTGCTATTTCTCTTCTCATGTAGTCATCTGATTCTACCATGTATAAAATGCAAATTTTATGGTAAGTGCTTTCATCTTTGTTTATATCTTACATCCTTAGGGCCTTGCTAGAACTTTATTCAGCAAGAAGGGCTTTGTATTAGATGAGAATAAGTATGATTAAATTATATTGTGACTTGAGAGGAATCTGAAACAATTTCACATTTTTCACAATGTGCATCTTTCAAGGGCATGCAGTAGGTCATCCATAAGAGCCCTTTCAACATGCTTGCACCCCAGTGCAGCTTTTTTTGTGGGAGAAGCAACAGCAAACACCCAGAGGTATTGTCAGTTTTATCCAAAGGAATTAAAATGTTGCTCCATTTGATGCTTAATATAGAAAATAAAGTATGAAATTGGATGCTCAAACCTGCAGTAATGCTATTTTGAGATGAGAGTTAAACCACAAGAGGAAATTCCCAAGTCCTTATCCCAACCCAACTCCCTTTCCCAACTGATCCTAATTGGTTTTCATTTTCCATGGTTCATAGAGGAAGCAATTTAATATGCTAAGGAGTAACTTAAATGTCCCGTGTAAATCCATGTTGCATCTGAAACCATGAGCTAAGAGTCTGGCTCTTTTGAACATTGCCTCACTGGGAAGACTGTTTTTTTTTTTTTTTAATTTTCTTTTCTTATTTTACCTTTTTCAGACATCTTCTGTAACCAGAAGCACTCCAAGAACAACACTTTCATTCATGGACTTAACGACTATATTAGATCATACCAGCCTGTCACTTCAAAGTCGCCAGTGTCAAGGTAAAGAGACTATCTGCCAATTGCAGTTGAAATCCATCAGCTTATGGAATTCTAATGCCAAATTCACTCTTACTATTTATTTTGTCCAGAATATCACAAGCTACTTATTTAAGTCCTACTGTTTCTTCAAAGCCCATCTCAAGTCTCACCTTCTCCCAGTCTTTATTCCAGTCCAGCAACTTTTGATGGTTCACTTAAACTTATTATTATATTCTGATTACATTGACACATAGACTACTGTATGTTAAATATTTGAATATATTTTCCTTATTTCTCATTATTTCTAAAATATTCACTGACTATAAATTGATCACTGTCTCTATCTCATGGACCTCATAGTCTGGTGAGACTTGTAGCCCAGAAATGACCAATAGCAAGGAAGGGAGGTAAGGGCTTGTGTAGGGAGCTGTGGTAACCCAGGAGAGGGGCATTCACAGTGGAATGGGGAAGTGAAGCCTTCTGGGAGACATCAAGAGTCTGGAAGAAATAGGAAGGAGCCAAATAAACATGTGAAAGAGGAAGGGCATTTCAAAAGCTAGAACAGAACTAACAGGGGCCTGGGGATGTTTGAAAGTCCAGTGCACATTCGGAGAATGGAAGGCTGTTCAATGTGAGCACAGTCCAATTAGAAGATGGGGAAATAGTGGGACATGAAGATGGCCAAGCCATTCTAAGGAGTTTGAACTTGTGGGCAATTGAGAACCTTGAAGGACTCTAAGCAAGGAAATACTCTATCATAGTTAGATTTTAGAAATCTGGTGACAACTGCAGTGTTATGGGATGGTTTAGAGAGCAGTCAGATTGATGGAAAACTACCCCAAGCAGATAAGACAAAATTGCTAAGGACCTGATCTAGGAAAATAGTTGATTCAGGGGAGTTTAAAATAATAAACCAAACAGCTTGCTAAAACATTGGCAATAAGCAGGAAGTGGGGGATAGGTATTCCTTGGAAGACTCAGGTTTTTGACTTTTGTAATTTGTCATTGGATCAAAAATGATGCATGAAAATAAATAGGAAATAAAGGATGAGGGGTAGAAGGAGAAGTAAAGGAGAATAATAAATAATAGAAAGGGAGTTTAAAAATGAGTTTAGTTTTGAGTATGTATTTTTAACATTAGTTTTTGATATCTAATAAGACATGAAAAGTCATTCTCGAGAGAGGTCTGATTGTCACTTTACGTGTGTGACCTGAGAAGTGGAGTTAAAACTATGAGATTGGATAAGATTACCCAGGGAATGTATAATGAGAAAATCCAAGGACAGAATTCTGAGGAGTGCCATCATTTAAGCTGTGGGCAGAGGAAAAGGAATGGCAGAAGAAAATGAGGAGTGGCTGGAAAGGTAGGTGGGAAGTTGGATGAAAGCAGGGTCCCAAGATCCAGGGGAGGGAGACTCCAACCAGATAATCTTGTTAGTTTCCCAGGGCTACCGTAAGTTATCATAAACTTAAAACCACAGAAATTTATTCTTTAAGGATTCTGGAGACTAGAAATCCAAAATCAAGTTATGGGCAGGGTCAGTCTCCCTCTACAGGTTCTAGGAAATACTCCTTCTTTGCCTTTTTCTAACTTTTCTGGTGGCCACCGGGAACCCTTGGTGTTTCTTACAGCTGCATCTGTACAATCTTTGTCGCTGTTTTCACATGACCTTATTTCTGTGCATGGGCTCTACATTTTTTTTTAACAAAGATATTAATCTTTGGTCTTAGGATCTACCTTAATTCCAGTATGATCTCATCTTCATCCTTAATTGATTACAAATACCTTATTTCCAAATAAGGTCACATTCTGAGTTTCCAGGTGGACATTAATCTTGGGGGGATGCTATTCAACCCTCTTTGAGAGTTAAGGATTATATCTTATGTCCTTCGCAGACCTGTAAGGTCTTCCAGCCTCATCAGAAACCATGACATTTCTCTGGGAATTTCTCAGACCTATCGAAGAGAAAATGAATTTATTAATGGGGGCAGGGGCTCTAAAGGAGACAGCAGAGTCAAAGCATATACTTTACCAGTTTTATGCCCTAGGATACATTTAGATGCTCCCCCTTTCTGTACGGCATGGGATATGCATTGAACAGTTTTCCTAATATGTTGCTAAGATTTTCCACACTAATGGAAGTAGGCTCAAGAAGGCAAATTAGATGTTAGCCCTTGCAGACTGATTTAGCAAGACAGAGTCAGGAGAATTGTATGGTTTTTGACCTGGTGTTCTAGTGTTCAGATTCCCAAATGATTTCTTAGATTTGGTATCTAGATTATCCTTTTAAGGTAAGTTGCTTTGTGGTTCGCCTTCTGATTATTACGTCTGTATATATATCACTGATTCAGTCAAAACACAAGTTATTTCCTGGTAATATTAAAGTAAGGTCGAATGTGTAACTGCCTGTACAATCAAAGATGAACTGGTCTCTGAACTGGTAACTCATAAAAGACAAATCCCACAGCACATAGGTGAACATGTAGATCCAATCCCAAGTCAAAAAGTGAAGACTTTAAAACTGCCTATATTCTTCAGTTACGTCCTATATCAGGATTTGGTTTGTAACACATATTGGAAGAAAAGAGAATGAAGAAACTGAGCGGTTACATTTTAGCAGAAAGAGCAGAAAAGTGACAGATTTTTGCCACTTAGATAAATATTCAGACTGAGAGAATCTTTCTTTACCAGATCATTTGCCACTACCCAATTAAAATCCAACACCAAATAATATCAGTAGAATGGATCCTAAACTATGATTGAAATCGAGCCGTGCTTTCTCTGCATCTGCTCTTCATTAGATGGGCAAAGAGCATATGGTGACCAAAGTATGTGAGCAAACATGAATTTCATGGCTATTGCTCATGTCTGGGCTGGACCTTAAAGACAGCTTTGACTGGATGGTACTGTTACAAAGTTACAAAGTTTTTCATGGTGTTTCATCTAAAGGGAGTTTACCTGACAAAGAATCATCATCAGTATTGTCACTTATCCTCTCCATCCCACCCTCCTCTTGAACAAAAGTTGCACTGATGTTGTTTATTATAAATAGAGTGGAAACGCCCATTATGGACCAAACAATAATGAATTTAGCTATTAAATTCCCAGAGGGATCATTACATGTCAGTTTGAAAGGCAACAAGGCTTTGGCAAATGTAGACTGTACTATATGAACAAAATTATGACACGTATTTAATGACACTATTTAGAACAGAAAGTTCAAAGTTTGGCAAGTGATGTCTCCCTCCCCACATTCAGATACTGCTGACAGCACTGTTCCTAAACAGCATGACATAGGCTCAGAATACTTAGGGTAGCAGCCACAGTAAGTCAGAGCTGACATGTTAAATTTGCCATTTCTACTATAGGAACTTATATAAGATTGACTGGCCCTATTCATGGGGGGAATAGAGTGTTTACAATAGTGTTGTCAGTACTAGGGAAGATACCAGGATCCAAACCTTCATGTCCCTTACCTGCCACCAGAATGAAATTCGGTAACCAGGAACGCAAAGTTTTAGATATAGCAGTGCCAATGGATGCTATTATCCATTATCTTCCTAGCAAATTTGACTTGTCACAGCACTACTTGTTGAGAACACATAGAGACCCAAGGGACGAGTCCCCCAGGGTAATGAAATTCAGATAATTCTGAAAGGAAAGAAATTCAAAGATAGGCACTGTTTGTGTGGGGCAGAAATGGCCAGGGTGCTGTGCAGTGTGGTTCCATGTACAAGACAAGAACTTGAGACAAGAAGGACCCATGAGAAGAAGGTGGAATGTTATGTCTACCCTGAAACAAATCTTCAGTCAAACCTGCTGTTGAGTTTTCAGTTGATGACAAGTCAGTTTATATGAAAATGAGTTGTTTGCCTACTTGTGTGGGCAACATATTAGCATAACCTGACAGTGTCCCTGAACCTCTGAGGGATCTGCTTAGTGCAAACCAGCAGTTCACACAGAGCTAATCATATTTAAAATATAATATCTGGTACCAGCTGCCATCTGTCAGTTAAACTTCAGAACACACATACCATAGGGATGAAGATAAGAAACGAATGATTGTGACTGTGGATCAAAATGCTCCCAGTTCCCGAAGGTGCATGATTTAACTGTGAATGCCAACTGAGATCCTAACATCCTATACAATCAAAGATGAACTAGTCTCTGAACTGGTAACTCATAAAAGACAAATCCCACAGTACACAGGTAAACATGCAGATCCAATACAGTTATATACTGTATCAGGATTTGGTTTGTTAAATCTCATGCTGTAGAATTGTCTCTTTCATGGTATCATTCATATATAATGAATAAAGGAGTTAGTTTGTAAATCAATCACGGAATACCATGACATGGTAGTTCTCACTTATGATTCAGAAACCCCCAAGCATTTGAAAAGATGTTCCAGGAGGTTTACATTTTAAATAATGGCACCACTTTCGATTTTTATATCAATAAGTAATTATTTTGGCATTTTTAATATTGTAGCTTAGGAGGTCTGACTGTGTATTGTGTATGGGCAATAGTCAGTGGTGATCAGGGAAGAGAGCTTTATAACTCATTCACAGCTTAAACTGTTTATCGCTCTTCTCAGCTTATTAGCCCTCGATGGTTTTAAACATTATGACTGTTAGTCATAAAGCATGAGTAAATACAGGAAAGCAAATGGAATTATGATGTCCAAATATAGTTAATGAATAAAGTGGAAAAATGATAACTATGAACATCTATACACATTTCTGTTCACCAAGGTTATAATTTTTATTTCTCTGCTAAAAAAAAAAAATCCCTATATAGTACATCTGGAATTTCAAAATAAAATGCTGGGTAAAAAGCAATTACAGCAATAATAAAAAACATTGATTTCTTATTAGTAATAAAGACTATCTGTTCCTGTACCAATTAGTTACTAAGAATTACCTACAAATGTCATCTTGAAATCTTGAAAGGCCTTTATCTTAACATTTGAAAGGAAAATTATATGTATGTATGTAGGTATGTGTGTGTATGTTTGTGTGTTTTCTTAACATTTGAAAGGAAAATTGCATGAGTTTGTACATATAAAAACATACATATCTATATATCTATATATATCAATTGGATTTTCAAAGTGTAAAATGCAAACAATTTAAAGAAACATGAAATTATTTCCCCCTAATTTTATCCTTTAACATCTTGTTAAATTTCAATGTATTTACATGTAATTTTACCCCAAATTCAAATAAACTATTATGTCATTTGAAAATATATAATATCAAATCACATGTTATATTACAAAATTTATTTAAAGAATATGTATTACTTGTTAATTTAAGTCTACGTATTATCTCTATCACTAAGCAGTTATTAAAATGAGATTTATAATATAATAGTTTCCTAACCATAAAAATAAAATGTTTACTTAAAATTATATCATGTACCACACAAAAAATAACAACATGATTTTTTAGATTCTTTAGATTATCTTCATTATTATATATTAGTACTAGAGGAATTTCCAAGTCAGATCATTTGGAAACACCATGATAGATTATGTATATAGAGAAAAAAATAAAACGTGTCATGGAGTAATAGTTTCCCTAAATGACAATGAAAATATTTTCCATTAACACCAATTCACTCAAGGAGCATTTACTGATTCTTTCTATCAGGGTGCACTAAAATATTTGAACAAGAATAAATAAAATTACATCATGTACCACACAAAAATAACAAACTAATTTTTTAAATTCTTTAGATTATTTTCATTATTATATATGATTAGTAGAGGAATTTCCAAGAGAGATCATTTGGAAACACCATCATAGATTATATAGAGAAAAAAATAAAACATGTTATGGAGTAATAGTTTCCCTAAATTACAATGAAAATATTTTCTATTAACACCAATTCACTCAAGGAGCATTTACTGATTCTTTCTGTCAGGGTGCACTAAAATATCTGAACAAGAATAAGTAAAACATGAACAACCATTCAACATTCACAAAACATCTATTTTTCTGATAGTCTGTTGGGCTCTGAAGGTATAATATTGAACAAGGTGGACAACATGCTCACTTTCATTAGATGTAGAATTCAGCAAGAGAGACAAATCAACAAAAAATTAAAAATTATGAAGAAAGCTATGAAAGAAAGTAAATTCATAATAATATAAATATAGTTTCTAAATGTTCTGCTTTAGGACTGACCTTCAACATACCATAGGAGATTTAACTGTACTTATGGATAGCACATTAGTAGTTCTGATTTGGGCAATATAAACGTAAAGGTACAGATAATGAAGGTTGTAAGATGAAAGGGGGAGGAGAGGTGAGAAGAAATGAAGACAGCTAATCTTTTCATCCAACAAAACCATGGTTAAAGGACAGTTGTAGCTACACTGCCCAATGCAGCTACTATTAGCCACATGTGGCTACTTAAATTTAAATTAATTAAAATTAAGTACAATTTCAAATTCTGTTTTTCCTAAGTCACACAAATTCCAAGTGCTAAATATTCACCTGGAGGTAGTAGTTACCATATTGAAAAGAGGGGATAGGTACATTTCCATTATTACAGAGAGTTCTACTGGACATTGCTGACCTACAGTGAACAGATAAAGCAGCAAGGATTGAAGAGTGCTGCTTGGTGGAAGTGAGATTAGTGATGTAACTAGAATGAGAGAAGAGGAGACAGGAAGGTGGCTCAACCATCAATCAAGGCAAACTGTCAATAGTGAAATGATAATGCTCAGTTGAATTATGGAATTATGGTTTCTTTTTGTTTCTTTTTTTTTTTTTTGAGATGGAGTCTCGCTGTGTCTCCCGAGTAACTGGGACTACAGGCGCCCGCCACCACGCCCAGCTAATTTTTTTGTATTTTTAGTAGAGACAGGGTTTCACCGTGTTAGCCAGGATGGTCTCTATCTCCGGACCTCATGATCTACCTGCCTCAGCCTCCCAAAGTGCTGGGATTACAGGCATGAGCCACCACGCCCAGCCAAATTATGTTTTTATAAGGCACTATATTTAGAGTCATTGAAATAACCACCAAAAGCATTAAAGATAGAAATTGTTTCTGTAGAGAAGTCTTGAGAAGAGGTGCAGTGGGGCTAGGGAATACTGCCTTTCATTGTATATGTTTCAGTACCATTTCATTTTTAACCATCTGCAAATATCACTGCATTTAAACACATTTTTGAATTTTTAAAAAATATTTTAAAATATTTGAGAAAACAAATTGGCTTAAGTAGACAGGCTATTTCTGGGGACTTCATAGTAATTCGGGGGAGAAATAATGGTTTTTCTCTACAATCAGTAGACAGCCCAATGATCAGTTTAAAGAGAGAAGGTGGGAAGACAATAAAGAAAGGGAAGAAAGAATAAGAACATGGAGCAGAGGGCTTTGATGTAGTCAAAGGTTGATAAATAAATTAAATTCAAGGTATTGTCCTACTTGTGTCTAACAATGATTTGAGGAAAAGATGTGTGGTCTTTCTCACGGCCTAAATTTCAGCCCAAGGAGTAGAAAGCTGTTCAGGAGAAGTCCTCATCTGACCCAAACCCTACCCCTGGTGCACACACTTCCCCAGCTAATGAGTAGGACATGACAGACACAGCTGGAGGGTGTGCAGTCTCACCAGAGAGTTCTTAGAAAGGACAAGTTAAACCGTCCCATCTGTATGCTAGAGGAATAAACAGTGATGTTCCTATGCAGTGTTCCAATTTCTTCAAAGACATGCAATTAGGAACAAGCAGTAAATATTATATTATCATGTTAACGTTCCAATTGGCAGGCTCCAGAGACAATAGGGTCTCCCAGAGTATATGTATGAATGGAACTCAATGTCCTAGAGAAAAATATTAAATATGCAAGTTATCAGATCACTTTCATGGCCAGTTTCATACTTACCGTTCTACTTGTTTCCTACTGGCTGTTGTTTCCCTTTTCCTGCTTGTTCTTTTTAATTTCCTCAAAACAATATTTAGATAGGTGAGGAAGGTAGCGTGTAGCGTTTAAGGAAGGCATGGGAATAAAGCAATTATTGAAATACTAGATTTTTTTTCAGAAAAATTAAACATTATGAACTCGTAGCCAAGTTTTCTGCAGTAAATTAGGAACATAATGCATCTCCTCCACTCCAGACACACAACAATGACATGTAAATAGCCAACAAAAACAATATAAATAAACTCAGAAACAAGAGAGGACTCTGGGGACCAGAAACGGAACTGAAACCTAAAATCCATGTGTAAGACTGAAGTCTCAGATGTGCTGGGCTGTGAGTCTGCAGTGAGTGGTGATAGTAGGACCTCAGCTCCTGCAGGATACACAAGATTAAAATTGTTTCATGCAGGTCAGGGAAACACTGACCCTTGAAGGTGCTTGAAGTCATTCTGTACTCATGAAAGAAGATGGAAGTAATACTCGACCAGCATGAATCTGCAGCTTTGAACAGGCTACAGATCTATCATTGCTGGAAGGCATGAGCAGAGCCTAACAAACCAGACAGTGATAAGTAAATGGGACACCGAATCCCACTGCTTAGTGACTGGATCTGTGATATCATCATAATCCACACAATGGAGATAGTCTCACAACGGCCCCAGAATGCCATTATGGCAAACCCACACGATGAGTGGAAGTAACTGCAGAATCTCTAACCAGGGATAGTGATATCCTCAATACTAACTTACTGTCTTTAGTCTAGAGTTTAACTAGAAGATAGAAAGTAAAAAGATACATACAAAAGGTCCTCCCCAAATTACACAAACAGCAAAACTCCAAAATACATTAAAATGTCTAACATTAAGAATAACAAACAAATGTAACCATAAGAATATTAATTCATTTTGGGTGAAATTAATTTTGTGTAGCAGTTTGACAAAGACTTTAAGTACACAGAGTACTCTGAGAATTAAGTGAAAGAAATATTCTAAGATGAGCAAAAGTTTATGAAGCAAAAAGAGAAATTTAAGAAGAGATGAATATGGGAAGATCTAATTAGAAATCTTGGAATGAAATAGTATATAGTTATTGATTTCAAAGTACTTGATAGGTTGGTTAAACTCTATGTTGCATACGTAAGAGTAAGTATTAAAGATATCACTAAGAATAAAGATGAGGAAACAAAGAGATGAAAAATATAAATAAAGAATAAAGAGGCAACAAGGGTGGAGTAAGAGGCTACAGCATACATCTAATAGGAATTCCAGAAGAAAATAATAAAATAAATGGAGGGAAGTAACACCTGAAGAGATACAATGTTTCCAGAATTAAAGAGAATTAAAAACTATTAACCTTCATAGCAAAAGTACACATTAAGTACCAATATGAATAAAAATAAATCCACATCAAGGTACATTCTTGTGAAACTATAGGGAAGCGGTGACATAGAGAAGTCCTTAAAAGTTGCCAGACAGGAAAAGACAGATTACTAGTAAAAGGATAAACTTCACATATGAAACAGGTTTTTTACTGGCAGTAATAGATGTCAAAATGCAGTAAGATAATAACTCCAAAGTGCAGAAGAAAAATAAGTGGCAATGTAGAATTGTATATACAAATGGGCTATCTTTAAAGAACAAAGGCTAAATAATGGCATGAAATAAAAACATACTATGTAGACAAATGCTGGGTCCATCCCGCAGACTCTGGCCAAACAATGGATGAAAGGAGTATGCAGACACAGGTATTTTACCTGACAGTGCAGCTAAGGGACTGCACTGCTTAGCACTGCCGACAAGAGTGCAGCACCAATAAGCTGGAGCCGTTTTTATTTATTTAGTACAGATTTAATGACAAAGGCTTGGAGCCAATGCAATTTGTGGGTAATTAACATTGTCGACCCCCTGAGTAGAGAACAGTCCTGCACACAAATGATCAAACGTTGGTTTCCAAAGACATAAGTAAATCAATTTATCTAGATACGTTTCTTTACATTCCCTTGTTATCTACCCTTTTCCCTTGAGAGAATTTAACTGCCTTCAGCTAAATTCTCTTTCAAAGCCTTTGCAAAACCTCCTGGCCTTGCAAGAAGATTTGTGTCTTTCCCTGTAATTTTTCCCACCACTTTGACCAAATCTCCTACATACAAACACAAGAATTTACCATCCATAGCCCTTACTAAAAGTACTATTAAAAGATAAGCCAGAAGGAATGTGAAACCAGAGAAACCACATGATAAAAACAATAGGCAGAAATTGATAAAACAAGTAATTCTAATTAACACACTGTTTCTAAAAAGTAAATTTTTGTAATATGAAAAGAAAAATTAGAATGTGTTGCTGC
Source organism: Piliocolobus tephrosceles (assembly GCF_002776525.5). Lineage (NCBI taxonomy): Eukaryota > Metazoa > Chordata > Mammalia > Primates > Cercopithecidae > Piliocolobus > Piliocolobus tephrosceles. Next base: position 149,158,092 of record NC_045439.1, read on the forward strand.
AGGGAGGAACATTTAGTTTTAAATATGTAGTTTTAGTATGTAAAGCTCTCTATTGTGATTAGTAGAAAAAGACAAAGGCTGATTAAATGTAGGCTTTGTTACACAAATTTATATTGAAGCAAATCTGTTTAAATATTTAAAAGTAACTACTAAAATAATAGAAAATGTATTTCATTGCATTGAAAACAATTTCAAATTGCACTGAAAAAATGCTGCTACTTTTCACCTTCTGCTGGTTTGGAGGCAATGGAATTTTTATCTATGTTTTGCTGACTGGAAATATACATAATGTAATTAAGTGAACAACATGCAAAATTGAGACAAAAGAGGCAAATAAAAAAGGCATCTAAACAAAGTGTAACATGATGGCATAAATAATTGCAAATATATTTAAAAATCCAGTAAATAAAAGTGGGTAAATCTCAACATTATAAGAAAATAAAAGATCAGATTGAATTTTCAGCTACATTCTGTTTACAAAACAACACAGAAAGAGCAAAATAAATACATAAATTTTAAAAAGTATGGTCTCATGAACAGTCCACAGTGAGTGTTTCATCAGTGGCAGCACTTCTTTCAACGGTGATTCAGGAACCTAAGCTTTTTTTTTATCTTGAGTCTCCTTTATCTTCAGTACATTACTCCCAATTTCATTTTGCTTTGGTTCACCGAGTGAGCAGGAAAGAAAGAATGGAGAATTGGGCATGAGAATGTTTTTGTGTGTGGACCTGGAAGTGGCATGCATTACTGTGGGTCACATTGCATTGGCTAGAACTCACTTAAGAGCCCTAAGTCAACTACATTAGAAAGGAGGCTATAAAAAGGGTAGCCTACCAGATGCCTAGGAAATAGAGGATAGGAGGAAACACTGTTTTTCTACTCCAGCATTTCACATCTGACACCCAAGTGTCTGGGTTTTCCTCTCCCATTAAGGAATTCTTCAATTCCCTGTCACACCAACTGGGTGTCCTACAGTCTAATTCAATTCAATTCTGACAGTATCCACCTAGAGTTAGCATCACATCCATCACAAGTTAGAAAGCTCAGTCCCACACAGCTGCCCACCGCTTCAGATGCCAGTTATAAGTCCTAGGTTGTAACCTGTATTTTTGACCAACTGGCTATAAATCAGGACTTCTGACAACCCCCTCCTTGGGTTTGGTAATCTGCTAGATTGTCTCACGGAAGTTAGGGAAGTTACTTTACTTGCGTTTACCCATTTATTATAAGAGGTAAAACTCAAGAACAGCCAGATGGAAGAGATGCCTAGGGCAAAGTATTGGCAAGGGGTTTCCATGCCCTCTCTGGGGTGCCACCCTTTCAGCAACCTGCAACCCCTTCCATTAGGGTTTTTACTGTAGGCTTCATGACATAGGAATGATTTGTTAAATCATTGCCCAATGGTGATTAACTCGGCCTCCAGCTTCTGTCTGTCTTCCCTGGAGGTCCATGGGTGGAGCTGAAAGTTGTAGCCCTCTGATCACGTGGGTGGTGTTACACTGGCAACCAGTCCCTCATCCTTTGGAGCTTTCCAAAAGTTACCTCACTAATATAAACTCAGATGTGGTTGAAAGGAACTTGTTATGAGTAACAAAAGATGCTCCTGTCACCGTTATAGCTCCAGAGCTATTTCAGGAGCTGAAGAATTTGTTATGATTATTGTGGGAATGGCTGACTAAGTCAAAAATTGGTAAAAGGGGTATGGTATAAGCACTGGGAACTAGATTTAGAAAACTGCTCTATGATGCTGATAAATGGCAAACTATGTTACAGAGTGGAAAACATTTAATGAAAGTATTGTTTGCTATCAATATAATGAACGTCAACATTTTAAGGCAGAATATCGCAGTGGTAAGCTGACTGCTGCTAGCTGCCTTTAATGAGATATTATAAGACAGCTGAAAATTAATCAGCTGAAGTGCAAACTGAATTTAGGGAGGATTGGGAGACTCAAAAAAGCACTGGAAGGGTTGGAATGGAAAACAGTTTTCAAGTCAATGGTGTGACCATTATGACATAGACCCAAGGAAAAGACCAAACCCAGGACACTATCAGTAAGACATGGCCTCAAGGTAAAGGACATACTAAGATTTTGGCTACTAAATCCCTTGTGATGACTTCTGAAAAAAGTTCTTCTCTGCCAAAGTGTTCCTAGAAAGATTAAGGATATGTCCCACAGAAGCTTGATATGCCCAAATTCTCTGTAATTAGGTCTTAAGAGAAGGTACAAGTCTAAATAGTATTGTGGATGTAGCTTTTAGCACATGCGATTGAAGAGAATAAAACAAAATAATATGAGATATTTATCCTGGCAAGTGTCATCATCAGCCTGAGTAAAAGGAGACTAACAGGAACTAACATGTAAAAAAGAGAGTACTCCTAGACCTCGACTTTCTGCAGGCAGGAAGTAGGCTGATAAAACTGCTAAGTTGCTAAGAATGAAATACACTCGATGTCTATTTCAGAAGTGATTTAAAAAGATGGGAAAAAAAAGAGAGGGCACAGCCAAGCACCACAGGGAAAAAATGGGCTGCAGAGCCATTCCAGTTTCAAACTGGAACCTAGTGAAGATACATTCCCTAGCCTATATAAAAAAAAGGTACTTGGCCATATTTGTTCAGTAGTGTTCAAAATTGCAGTGACTGCTATGTGTTATTTTCTTTTTGTGAATGGGAGAGTTCATTGCAGTTATTCTTCCCATGTTTCTTCATTGCTGGGTGTGTGGGAGGCAGATAACTTGTCTTTTTAGTTCTGAGTTGCGTCCAGACCCAACATCGATAATTAGGTCCTTGCTTTAGAGCCTAATGCTTTGAATGAATCTTTTGGGGGTATAATAGAAAGGAACTGAGTGAACTTTGTATAAAATGTACCTAAGAGCATAGCCTGTGGTAAATTTCATTATTACTCCCAATATTTCACCCCTCGCTGCCACCACACCTATTGCTAATAGGACATTGCAGTTCTTCCTACTAGAGGCAGGACATATTTCCACATTCCACTGATTCTGAGCTTGTCTGTGTGTCCTGTTTTTGCCATTGGAATGTCAGCAGATGTCACATAATCAAGACTTGAAGTGTTCTAATGAGTTTAGACTTGCTCTCTTTCATTTATGCCTTTGTTCTGGGTAGCCTACTGCCGCCAGAATTATGGCAAAGGTGTGAAGCCAACTCAGCTGAGCACAGACAACATCAGCCAAGCTCTAGTCAAACCAAAGGTGTTTAAAATATAAATAATTCTTTTTTGTTACAGCCCATTGGTGTTGTGGATTGTCTTAAGCAGCATTATTGTGACAATACTTCATTAAAAGACTTTATTTTTTCCTACACAGAAAAATTAATGCTAGATAGTTTATTTTTATTTCAACAGTTTTGGGGGAACAGGTGGTTTTTAGTTACATGGATAAGTTCTTTAGTGGTGATTTCTGAGATGTTGGTGCACCTGTCACCCAAGCAGTATACACTATAACCAATGTGTAGTCTTTTATTCCTCACCCCTCTCCTGCCCTTCCCCCTGAGTACCCAAAGTCCATTATATCATCCTTATGCCTTTGCATCCTCATAGCTTAGCTCCCACTTATAAGTAAAAATATACAATATTTGGTTTTCCATTCCTGAGTTACTTCACTTACAGTAATGGTCTCCAACTCAATCTAGATTGCTGCAGATGCCATTATTTCATTCCCTTTTATGCTGAGTGGTATTCAATGGTGTATAGATACTACATTTTCTTTATCCACTCATTGGTTGATGTGCATTCAGGTTGGTTCCATAGTTTTGCAATTGTGAAATGTGCTTCTATAAACATGCATGTGCAAGTGTCTTTTTCACATAATGGCTTCTTTCCCTTAGGTTGATACCCAGTAGTGAGATTGCTGGATCAAATGGTAGTTCTACTTTTCGTTTTTTAAGGAATCTCCATACTGTTTTCCATAATGGTTGTACTAGTTTACATTCCCACCAGCAGCATAAAAGTGTTCCCTTTTCATCACATCCACACCAACATCTATTACTTTCTAATTTTTAAATTATGGCCATTCTTGCAGGAGTGAGGTGGTATCTCATCGTGGCTTTAATTTGTATTTCCCTGATAATTACTGATGTTCGGCATATTTTCATATGTTCGTTGGCTATTTGTATATCTTCTTTTGACAATTGTCTATTCATGTCCTTAGCCCACTTTTTGAGGTTTTTTTTTTTTTTTTTTTTTTCTTGCTGATTTGTGTTCCTTGTAGATTCTGGATATTAGTCCTTTGTCAGGTATATAATTTGCTAATATTTTCTCCCACTCTGTGGTTTGTTTGTTTACTCTGCTGATTATTTCTGTTGTTCTGCAGAAGGTAGATAGTTTAAAGAAGTAAATATGGGATAAAAATTTTTAACATATATGAGCAAAAATAGAGAAAAACATTTTTAAGAATTTCTGGAATAAACCAAAAGCACAAAGCATGAAAATGGCTAATTTTTCTACATTTAACTTTAAAACTTTAACAAAAGACATCAAATATTAGGATAAATTATGAAGTCCAGATGGAAATATTTGTTTATGTTTACCAAAATATTATGTAGAATATATAGAACTAATACAGTAAGAAAAAGAGAGCTAGACAAACTAGAAACTAAAGCTAAACAAACTATAGTTAAACAAACTAGAACAATAGTCAAAGGTATGAACAGGCCATTTACCAAAGAAAAAATTCAAACGACCGATAATCACATGGAAAAATTAAAAAAAAAACACACTAGTAATCAAGGAAATATGAAATAAAATGATGAGATATTATGATATTATTTTATATTGTCAGAATGGCAAAATTTTTTAAAAGACAATATTAAATCTTGATGAAGACATGGATAATTATGTGGGATTTTTAAATGGGTACAACTGCTTTGGAGAATATCTGGCATTGTATAGTGAGAACCAAATCCAATCTGATTCCCTCTTTTCCATCCTTGTGTTAGACAAGTCTGAAAGCAGACATACTTTTCTGCCTCTTTGTGAAACAGTACTTAGCTACTTGCTCTAGGAAATATTGGCTCCTGGAAGATAAGATTGTGAGGCTACAAAAATAACTTACTTATCAAAACTAATAGCTTGCTCATCAAGGCTTGCTTCAAGAGCCTCGCTTCACTGTGCCCACCAATCCAAAGCTTTTATGTCATAAAGGCTACTTAATCCCCTGACATAGAAGTTCTATCTTAAAATCACCTAACCCAGGTCACAAAACTATATAAATAGCTTCTTCTTAGTTCACTGTCTTAATAGTGTCTTGAGGCACTATTAAGACTTGGCCATGAGAATGTTCTTTCTTATTGCAATGGGCCTAATAAACTGAGATTTGTTTATCAACAGTAGGTTTTGTTTTTGTCTTCTCTTTGGGGGTAGTGTTTTTGTTTTCTTTTCTAGGGATATCTGGGGAAGCAATAGAAGTAAAAAGGTGAAGATTCATACACTATTCGATTCAGGAGTTCATCTCTGAGTACGAAACCTAAAGCAATATAACTCCAACAATGACTTTAGACTAATTAGTGAAAGGGGAAGTTAGTCTGATGAGTCACGACCTACATCTTATTTTTAGAATAAGATAGAATGAACAAGAATGAACAAGAATGAAATGAAAACAGTAAATGAATAGAAAATAATAAAAATAGCAAAACAGTAAGAAGTTGTTTTATAAATGGTTTCAGTATATGTCTAAGTATGTGTATGTGCATGAGTACACATGTATATTAAGCCACTGCCTTAAAAACTTTTATATATGTACACAAGAAAACTTGTATATATTCAATGCAGAAGATCTATAATAATAAACAACTAGAAAAACCCCAGTGTTCGTCAAACAGAATAGATAATACATATTTATGCAGTGAATACTATAGAGCAGCTAAAATGAATAAACTGCAGTTATGTAAAGAAAAAATAGATGAATCTCAAAAACATACGGCATGAAAAAGGAAGTTATACAATGATATATATACATATTTATAAATAAGAAAACTACACTAAATATTTGTTGGGAATTCTATAAGCTAGAACAATATGATGCAAACGTATAGAAGCTAGAATCACACACAAAATCAGGGCAATAGTTTTATCTGCAGAAGGTAGAAATGAGAATGAGAAAGCAAGGGACAAGTTGGAGCAGTGAGAGGAGGGAGAAAAGGAGGAAGGGGAAAGATCAAGGAGGGACAAATGGGCTTCAAGTGTCTCGGTATTTTGATTTCTTTAAAAAAATCTAAGGCAATAATGGCAAAATGTTAAAACCTAATGAAACATGAGGTGGGAATAGCAAAAGACAATAACTGCTGTCTGTCGTCTAGACACTGTTCCAAGCACTTTACACATTTTATTTGCAAAGTTATTTGCTAAATATTTTCCCTTTACTTTTCTGTTCATTTGAATGACTTCACAACTTAAAAAATAAAATTGGGGCAAAATGGTAACACATTAAATGTAAGTGGTAGATGCATCGATGTTCATTGTAATTTTCTGTATGGCTAAAATCTTTCATTACAAAAGCACATTTAAAGAAATCAGTTGTTATGACAGGACTGGTAATTAATTCTTAATCCGAGACCTTAAAATATAGGCAATACATGAAAGTGTTTAAGATGGTCTAGGCACAGATCTCTAGTATTCTCTTTTTTAGCAGAGTTCCATTAAAATGTTTGCTGTTGTTTTGTAAAGGATCTGACTCGTCATCCATAGAGATTACAAGGCGTGGCTCTTTTCTCTTCAGAGAAAGCACAGAAAGTTCAAGCACAGACACTTGCATCAAAGCCATACTGGTCTTAGCCCTGTGCCATCTAGGATTAATTAAGTGTCTCCATTTTTCCCCCTCTTCTCCTCCAAATAACTGAAGGGCATATTCAGAAATGATGACAGAAAAGGGCCAAAGTTCCCACGCCCTGTTTGAGAAAAAGGCTGGATCTGAAGAAAGCAGAAATCAATAACATCACACTGGGTGGGCTGTGGGAAAGAAAAGAATGATCTAGTGTGAAGTTTCATTTGAACAGCCTTTTTTGTGGTCTTTATGTCTGGAATTTCTTCACCAATCTAAGGCTGAGATCTCAACTGGTTTTATTGTGAGATGAAAACAGTCAACATCAAAATCGTTCATAAACTTCACATGAGTTGTAACTCAATGACAGGCTCTCTGAGTGGAATGTGCATCTTCTCTTTGAGTTGGTTGTTCGTTTTGGCTTTCCAGGTGTCTTGGCTCCACCAAAGATGATCCTCCGGTTGGACCATTATTTCACAGCACTGACCAGTTGTTTGATAAAACTGACTGAACTAACCTCTTGTTTTGATATCATGTAAATACTGCTCAGCTCCCTTCCCAGCTCTGCGCCTTCTCTCCTGGAAGAACTTGGCTAACAGCCAAGTTTTAGATAAAAAACTGAAGATATGGATCCAACTCTTTCAGATTCAAATCAACACCACATCCTTCTGTGTCTTTCTCTTAAATAAGAATTTTCTTTAAAACAAATAAAAGTAATAAGTTTTTGGACATAGTTTTGAAGCTCATACTTGAAAGTATAATGTAGAACTGAAGTCAGTATAAATCTGAAATATTTAATGAAAAAAGTAACAATACTCATAGTTATACAAAAGGGCATCATACTGGTTATGGTATGCCATGTCTTCTTCCAAACAGTTTACAAATCCAAACTCATCCTTCCAACAACTCTATGAAATAGGTGATTATTACTTCCATTTTATAGCTGAGGACATTGAGGGTTGAATAAATTAAATAATTTGCCCAGGATCATAAAGTCAGTGGTAGATCTTACTGGAAACTTAGAAATTGTATGGTTCAACTCCTCCTCTTAAACATGAGGGAGCTGGCAGTCCCAACAGGCTGCAGTGTTAACATGAGGAAGTCCACTTGCTTCCAGGGATACTACACTTTTCTCTTGAGAGAGAGAGAAGGATACTTGCCTAGGCCCCTAACCCAATTATATCAACACTGGGTTCACACCCTTGCCTCCCAGTGAGAAAATTTAGACCAGAGAGGCTAAATAACTTGCTCATGGTCAGGCATTTAGTAAATAGCAGGGCTAAGACCTAACTGCTCAAGTCTCTGGAGTATCAACCTGGTTCTCTTGACTGTGAAATTGGCTTTATCAATTCTTTTTTTCTCAGAATGATTTTAATTTGCTTTATTCTCCATATTTTAAAATTTTTATTAGAAATGGGTTCATCTTTCCATTCAGCCTCTAGGGTAAATTCTTTTCAGAATTCCAATTCAAATAAGGTTTCATTGATCATTTCACCGTAAAGAACTCGTCAAAACAAACCTCTAATTTGATTGGGGGTTGGAGATTTCTCACCGATTTGGGAGTCTTCTTGCTTTTTTGTGTAGTTTGGGCAACATTCATTAGTTGCCTTTCCCCAGACCTTGTAATGAATGGCATACTGAAACCTGGGTGATACAAGCCCTTTGACCTTTCCTATGGGTGTATGACAACATATCCCATGACTCCTCTTATTCATTTTCCCCTTAGAACATAACTTGGCTTGAAAACGTAGCTGGAGAAGATCCAGAGATTGTCCCTTTAAGAATTTATATTGTGCTGATTAATATTAAACAACAGAAAACAGATACCAAAACAATGAAGACACTCGCCACTCTGTCCCCTCCCCTCAGGAATTTACTTGAAAATTGCAACAACAACAAAAAATCAGCTAACTTCTCCCCTCCCTCCAATTCGGGCACAACAGTGGTCACATCTTATCCTAAGTTGTTTCTTTTGAAGGGATCTTTTCTAGAAAGTCCACGTGTTTGGGAAAATTGATATACCAAACTAGACAGAAAATAGAAGAACCAAGACATTTGATCATGAGAACAGGTTTACTCAGAGTCAGCCAAATATCAAAGGAATACAACCCGGCATTACTTGAATTTTTTCAACCCAATGTTAATGTAAACATAAAAGCTGGGGCATTGTTCACAATGTAATGATGCTAGTATTTCTTTAACAGCATAAATATGTACTGAATGGCACTTTAGGAAATGTCTTCTGGCTCTTCTGGAAAGTTCAAAGTTTCCTAAGTAATGAGAGAGGTGAATATAGCATCTATTCAATTTCCCTTTCACGTATTTCTCTCTCCTTTGGCATGGCCTGGAGTCCATCTGCCTGCACCATCTGCCTTGCCCTTAATTGCCAGAATTGATTTGTCTGATACGAATGCATAACTAGTAACAGGGGACTTGAAAAAGCAGTGCTTTAATTGAATTCTTTACTACTAATAATATTAGGGTAGTCTGAAGAATGTATTCTGCTGAAAAAGCCACCTTGGAAAGTTGAATTTGTTGACCCTAGAAATAAGGTAGTGATTAGGAGAAAATATTTTATTAGATACCTGTAATTTTCCATGATTTTTAAAGAACTTTATGCCTAGTAAAGCACAAAACCGCCACTGGCATCTCATTCAGAAAGCACACAGATCTTCAAAGAGGGTATCTGTCTAAAAGTGATGTCACTGGGAAACAAGAGAAAAAAAGTGGTCAAAAGAAAGCACCGTGTAGTGACTATGTGATTTAAATCCCAACTTCTTCAAGCAGTGGGGCATCTTGGAGCAATGTTGCTCAGCTCTGGCTACATAGAATCACCAAGAGATGTTTTCAAAATACTATTTTCAAACCAATATGGTCACTATTGGTGACCATATGATCGTTTTCAGGTGCAGCTGGATTCAGTTTGTTAGTATTTTGTTGAGGATTTTTGCATCTATATTAATCAGGGATATTAGGAGGTAGTTTTCTTCTCTTGCAGTGTGTTTGTCTGGCTTTGGTGTAAGGATAGTGCTGGCCTCACATAATGAGTTTGGAAGTATTCCCTTCTCATTTTCAGTTTTTTTGGAAGAGTTTTAGAAGGATTGGCATTAATTCTTTAAATGCTTGGTAGAAATTACTTGTGAGGCGATCTGGTACTGGGCTTTTCTTTGTTGGGAGGTATTGAATTCCTGAATCAATCTCCAGGCTAGTTATAGCCCTGTTCAGGCTTTCAACTTAGTTATTATTTAGTTTTGGCAGTTTGTATGTTCCCAGGAATTTTTCCATTTCTTTTAGGTTATCCAGTTTTTAGTATGTAATCATTCATAGAAATGTCATATAATCCTTTTTATTTCTGTGGCATCACTTGTAATATCTCATTCATTTATGATTTTGAGTCTTCTTTTTTCCCCTTAATTTAACTAAGGACTTGTAAATTGTTTATCTTTTCAAAAAACCAACTCTTAAATTTGTTGATATTTTTCTGTTTTCTATTCCATGTATTTCTGCTCTAATCTTTGTTATTGCCTTCCTTCTGCTAACTTTGAGCTTATTTGTTCTTCATTTTCCGGTTCCTAGAGGTATAAAGTTTGGTAGCTTATTTGAGATCCCACTTCCTTTTAATGTGTGTATGTATCACTATGAACCATCTTAGTGCTGCTTCTGATGGATATCATAAATTTTATGCTGTATTTTCTTTTGTCTTAAGATATTTTCTAATTTCCTTTTTTATTTCTTCTTGACTCAATGCTTGTTCAAGGGTGTATATTTAATTTCCATTTTTTTGTGAAGTTTCCAGTTTTCCTTTTGCTATTGATTTGTAGTTTCATTCCATCATGATCAGAAGAAATATTTGATATGATTTCAATCTACTTAAATTTACTGGAACTTGTTTTATACTAACACGTGATGTATTCTGAGGTAAAATCCATGGGCACTTGAGAAAAAAGTGTATTCTGCTATTGTTGGGTGGAATGTTTTGTACACGTATGTTAGAGCCATTTGGTCTGTAGTGTTGTTCAAGTCTCCTGTTAACTTACTAATATGCTGTTGGGATGTTCTATTCAGTATTAAGAGTATTATTATTATTACCGTTACTGTATTACTGTCCATTTCTCCCTTCAGATTTGTCAATGTTTGTTTTATACATTTAAGTGCTCTGATGTTGGGTGCATATGTATTTATAACTGCTAAATCTTCCTAGAAAATTGACCATTTTGTCATTATATGGTATCATTATTTCTCTCTTGTGACGGCTTTTACTTACAGAGTATTTTATCTGGTAAGTATAGTCATCCGTGCTCTCATTTGGTTGCTATCTGCATGAAATCGCTTTTTTCATTCCTTTATTTTCAGCTTATGTGTATCCTTAAGTCTAAAGTGAGTTTTTTGTAGGCAGCATATAGTTGGGTCATTAAAAAATTCATGTAGTTACTTCATATATTTTTATTGAGAAATGTAATCAATTTACATGTAAAGTAATTATTGATGGAGAAGGATTTACTGTTTCCATTTATTAGTTGTTTCATGATAGTCTTGTAATTCCTTTGCCTTTTTCCTCTTGTGCTGTCTTCCCTTAGGTTTTGAAAGTTTTTTGTGTGTATTGATATGCTTTGATTCCTATCAGCTTTTCCTTTACATAAATTCAATAGGGTTTTTTATGGTTACCTCAGGGCTTACATTAGATATAACAGTCTATTTTAAGTTGGTAACAACTTAAGCTCAATCGCATACAAACACTCAACATGAACTCTCCCCTCCCGATTTTATGTTATTGTTGTCACAATTTACATGGTTCAAATTGTATATCTTTAAACATATTTTTAAAGTTATTTTTAATACTTTTGTCTTTTAAATTTTACAAATGAATTAAAAACAATACCTACCACCATTATAGCAATGGAGTATTCTGGATTTGTTTACATATTTACCAACATGTTTCATTTTTATGCTATTATGTTACTATTTAGCTTCCTTTTGTTTCAACTTGAAGAATTCCCTTTAGTATTTATTGTAAGCCATGTCTAATGGTGATTAACTTTCTCAGTTTTTGTTTATCTAGTAGAGTTTCTCTCTCCTTCATTTCTGAAGGCTAGCCTTGCTGGGTATAACATTCTTGGTTGTCAGGGTTTTTCGTTTGTTTGTTTCTTTCTTTCTTTCTTTCAACATTTTTCTCATTCCTTTCTGTCTTCGGCTTCTGCTGAAAAATCTGCTGATAGTTTATACAGGTTCCCTTATACATGATTAATTGCTTTCTCTTGCTACTTTTAAAATTCTTTGTCTTTGACTTTTGACAATTTGTATAATGTGTCTCAGCATAAATTTTGGGATGCTATTTCAGCTTCTTGGATAGATAACTGCTTTTTAAATCCAGATTTGGGGACTTGTTAGCTATTGTTTCTATGAATAAACTATATCTTTCTCTCTTGCTTCTCCTTCTAAAACTTCCATAATGTATATATAATTCTGCTTTATGGTGTCCCACCAATCCCCTAAACTTTTTTCACTTTTTTATTCTTTTCGATCTTCTGACTAAATGACTTTCAATGACTGGCCTTCCCATTTGCTAATCCTTTATTCTGCTTGATCTAGTATTCTGTTGAATCCCTCTAGTAAATTTTTTTCAGTCCAGTTATTGTGTTTTTTAGCTCCCTAATTTCTATTCTATATATATATATATATTTAATATTCTCTATCTTTATTGAAATTCTCAGTTTGTTCATGCATTGTTCTCTTTACTGCATTAAGTATCTTTATAACAGCTAGTTTGAATTAACTGTCAGGTAAATCATATAATTCCATTTTGGTAAGGTCAGTTCTGAAGATTTATCTTGTTCCTTTATTTAGAACAACTTTTCTTCACTTTCCTTAACTCTTTGTGGTGTTATGTGTGCATTAGACAAAGTAGACTCCTATTCTTATCTTCATGGGCTGGTTTCATTATACTGATTGTTAACTTGAATTTCCCTCAAGCCAGACCCAAGACAAGAACTTGGTTACAGGTAGTATATTTTAAAAGATCATTTCAGGAAACACAACTAAGGAAATGTAGATATTGAGAAACAGAAATGTGAAAACCATGTAGGAGTATTGATAAACTGCCAATAAATGAGTCTCATCTCACTTGGGGTCTCTTTGAAGAGGTATGTAGAATGTGTCCTAAATTGTCCAATCAAGGGACTGAAAAAAAGACATATTCATCCACAAATTGTATCCCTCATTGACTTGGGACTGCCTATGGGAACAGTAACACCCAAAACTGTAAGTGCCTCTATCACCTTAAGGTAAGCAAATATGGAAAATGCTTGAGAGAGCCCACAGGACAAAGTAGGTGTCTGAGATGTAAAGCTGTCATATTGCTTAACACTGTTTATTGCATCTGTGGGTAAACTCAAAGGTAGATGGAAAGTTATGTTGCAAACTATCTTGATAGTCATTTGCTTTGGTCATTTTGCCCATTATGCAGCCAAAGCTAAAAGCTTTAGAAAATCATTTCCATTAAGCAATGACTTAGGAACTCCAGCATTATGAAAATATTTTTTTCTCTTCTTTGGAACCTCTAATATTTCTAAATGTCACTTTTAAATCAGTTGGACTCTGTATCTCTCTATTATTCTATTATTACTCCAACTCAGAGTAATAATTATAGGAAGAAGACAACTGTTACGCTAATAAATCTGTTTGAATATGATATGGCACAGGAATAGCTTCTTGCTTTCGTTTTAAATTAATATTATAATTAAGTTGTTATGTAGTCTAGTTTAAAATTTAGAAATAAAAGAGAACCTTATAAAATATTTAAAATGCTAATGAAATCATCTCTATTTCAAAAATTAAAAAGAATCAGAAAAATAGGACAGCCCTTCAGAATGTGATAAAATTATTTACTCTAAGAGAATTAATGTTTTTTACAGGACAATAAAACATAAAGATTATACATAATCTTACTATTCATTGGTATCATTTTTACTTTGATGTGTCCTTATATGTTTTTTGTACTTTTTTCTATGTAACTTATCCATATTACTATAAATACTGCTATTAATTGGCCATAGTTTTTGTAGATTTCTTAACTGTCAAATTTATTCCATAAATTTCCTCCTGCACTCTTTTTCTCTGTTACAAATTTTGCTGATTTCCTATTGTCATGTTTGTGTTTTATTATTTATTTTTAAGGTTTTTCAAAAATAGGGGCTATTATCTCTTTGATAAATTGTTGAAGTTACAGGCTTTTTTGGTTGTTTTGTTTCATTTTGCTTTATTTTGGTTTTATTGTTGAGACAGAGTCTCACTCTGTTGCTCAGGCTAGAGTGCAGTGGTGCAATCTCTGCTCACTGCAACCTTTGTGTTTTGGGTTCAAGTGGTTCTCGTGTCTCAGCCTCCTGAGTAGCTGGGACCACAGGCACGTGCCACCATGCCCAGCTAATTTTTGTATTTTTTTGTGGAGATGGGGTTTTGCCATGCTGCCCAAGCTGGTCTTGAACTCCTGGCCTCAAGGGTTCCTTCCACCTTGGCCTCCTAAAGTGCAGAGATGACAGGAGTGAGTCACCATGCCCCACATGAGATTATGTTTTAAGTTTGAGATTAAATTCTGCTTACAGTGTTATGGCATAGTTTTTTATGTCATCATATCTACATTTTATGTAATCAAATCTGTCAGTCATTTCTTTACATTTTCTGCCTTTGGCTTCAAGTTTATAAAGATGCTGACTCGTAGATTATATAAATAATTGATAAATCTTTTTGGTGTGTTTAAAAATCCAGATTTTACTTTAAAATATAAAATCCAAATAGAAATTGCTTTACCAGTTATAGTGTAATAGAGAAGTGATTTTGTTTGATTTTCTGAACTCATGTAATTTTTTTAACTCCAAATTCACCCACCTCGCTTTAAAATGGCATGTGCATTATATCATTTTTCTTTATATTTAATTATATCTTTCAATGTATCAAGTCATTTTGTATTATTTTATTTTTCCATAAGTTATCGGGGTACAGGTGGTATTTGGCTACATGAGTGAGTTCTTAAGTGGAGATTTGTAAGATCCTAGTGCACCCATCACCCAAGCTGTATATGTTGCACCATATTTGTTGCCTTTTATCCCTCACCTGCTCCCCCCAACTCTTCTCCTCAAGTCCCCAAAGTCCATTGTATCGTTCTTAGGCCTTTGAATCCTCATAGCTTAGCTCCCACATATCAGTGAGAACACACAATGTTTGGATTTCCATACCTGAGTTACTTCACTTAGAATAATAGTCTCCAGTCTCATCCAGATCATTGCAAATGCTGTTAATTCATTCCTTTTTATGGCTATGTAGTATTCCATTGTGTGTATATATATATACCACAATTTCTTTATCCACTCATTGGATAAAGAATTGATGGGCATTTGGGTTGGTTCCACGATTTTTGCAATTGTGAATTGTGCTGCTATAAACGTGTGTGAAAGTATCTTTTTTGCATAATGACTTCTTTTCCTTTGGATAGATACCCAGTAGTAGGATTGATGGATTAAATGGTAGTTCTTTTAGTCCTTTAAAGAATCTCCACACAGTTTTCCACAGTGGCTGTACTAGTTTACATTACCACCAGCAGTGTAGAAGTGTTCACCAATCGCCACATCCACGCCAACATCTACTGTTTTTGATTTTTTTTTATTATGGCCATTTGTGCAGGAGTAAGGTTGTATCACATTGTGGTTTTGCTTTGCATTTCCCTGATAATTAGTGATGTTAAGCATTTTTTCATATGTTTGTTGGCCATTTGTATATCTTCTTTTGGGAATTGTCTATTCATGTCCGTAGCCCACTTTTTGATGGGATTTTTTTTTTCTTTTTTACTGCTTTGTTTGAATTCATTGTAAATTCTGGATATTAGTCCTTTGTCAGATGTATAGATTGTGAAGATTTTCTCTCACTCTGTAGGTTGTCTGTTTACTCTGCTGACTATTCCTTTTGCCATGTAAAAGCTCTTTAATTAGGTCCCAGCTATTTATCTTTGTTTTTATTACATTTGCCTGTGAATTTTTGGTTATGAGATCCTTGCCCAAGCCAACAATTAGAAGGGTTTTTCCAATGTTATCTTCTAGAATTTTTATAGTTTTGGGTCTTAGGTTGAAGTCCTTAATCCATCTTGAGTTGATTTTTGTATAAGGCAAGAGATGAGGATCCAGTTTCAGTCTCCTGCATGTGGCTATCCAGTTATCCCAGCACCATTTGTTGAAAGGGTGTCCCTTCCCTACTTTATGTTTATCTTTGCTTTGTTGAAGTCCAGTTGGCTGTAACTATCAACTTATTTTTATTTCTATTCACAGTAATTTATTGTGTAACTTTATAATATTCGTTAATATTTGCTGGTAGAAAGTTCTCTTCATTACTCTCCTTTATTCCAGATTTTACAGATTATTCTTCTGCCTATATTCCAGTTGAATTTAGTAATCAATTACTGAAATTCAAATAAAATGCTAAAATTTTTGGTTTGAATCTTGTTAACGTTGGAGATTATTTTATAATATTTTTGTTAACTAGGCTTTCCAGTCAGTAACACAATATGTCCTTTAATTTATTCAAATTTTCTTTTATAAATCCTGGGAACACTAACTTTTATATGAGTATTATGCATTTAAGGTTATGATGGATTGTCCAGAGCCATGAGGCCCAGAATTAGCTGACCTCTGTTGCTTGATCTCCGCAAAGCGGAGACAACATGGCACATTTCCGGGTTCTTCATTACAAACCTTTCCCGCGCGCGCCTAAAGCTTTTCCCGCGCGTGCCTAAACTGTTCCCGCGCGCGTCTAGACTTTTCCCGTGCTCGCCAACCTTTCCCGCGTGCGCGCAAACATTTTTCCCGCCCAGGAAGATATGCAGCCTAGGGAGCAGGTGCGATCCTGCGCCCGGGAAAATTACAAACCCACGGCGCATGCGCAATTGTAATTTGAGAAAATCCGGACCCCCTCCCCCCCCCGCCCCCGTCACTGCCCTGGCCCAACCTCTTCTTCTGCCAGCCTATATAAGGCATTGCACTGCCACCATTAAACGAGACTTGATCAGGCTATTTGTCTTGTCTCCATTTCTCGTATTTTCTTGTCTCCTCCATTCCCACTCCCCCTTCCAGGGCCCATTTGACTGTCCTGCGGGTCGGGACAATGGATAGTTTACATTTCTGAGTGCTAATTTGAATAGCTGTTTTCCATTGTAATTTGTAAGGTTTGGAAAATAGTAAAGCTATTGATTTTTGTATATTTGCAACTACATTTTGTAGGTCTCATTTTTTTTCAGATGGATATGTATCTTTTTGTCATATTTCCTTAATTTTTTTCCTTTTAAACCAGAAATATGTGTTAAATTTTATCAAGTGACCTTTTGGCATCTGTCTAGAATCTGTGCTGTCAAATCCTGTAGTCAGTAGCCACCTGCAGCTACTGAGCACCGCAAGTGGCTGGTCTGAATTGATATATGCTGTAAGTTTAAAATCAACACTGATTTCAAAGACTTAGTTCAAAAAAAATGCAAAGGACATTTCCCACTAAGTCAACTAAGTCAACAAGATTCTACTTATTTCTCTTGTTTTGAATTATTTAATGATGAATCCATAGCATTTTCTTTTTGCTTACTGTCTTCCAAAAATCAATGTATAATGACTTTCTATAGTCACTAGATTGTTACCTAGAATGGACAAAGCTCATAGATTAGAGATATAAGGGGCCTGATGCAATGTAACTCTATTACGGTGATTTGAATTAAGGATTAACACTACATTTTAAAAGCTATTGTGTAGTTGGCTTTTAAGCATATGTAAAAAAGGACTAGGGAGATATTTTTGTTTGGGGCATTCTAGTCATAAATATATAGCTACCATTGATAAGCCTGGGTAGTTTACTCCCTAAATCCAGTTCATCTTCCGTGAGATTAGACTGTACAGACTCTATTTATCTTAGTTACACAAGCTGACCTCGTGGTATGGAAGGTCTGGAGGACATCTCAGCAGGACAGCCATAGAGGCCAGAATATCACCTTACCTGTGCTGTAACCTTCTGGGTCTTCCTAGAAAAGATGCTGCCCTGCTTTAGGTGAAGCAGCTTTCAGAGGAAATGCCATCAACTGGTTCATTCCCAAGAGACTCCAGAAGTCTAAGAGGGGCATATAAGCTGGCTTATATTTTTATCAGCTGTCTGCGATCTTATAGATTTCAGCATAAAATTCTACTTAACAAGTAGAGGAAGAACATAATGCGTTCTCCTCTAGAACTAGAAAATTTTTTTCAAGAATAATATGCCCGACTAGTCATTGATGCCTTTCTTTAATGCACCTCAGAAATGCAGTCCTGTTAGAAAGGCCAATAGACATATATTGCACAAACAGGGAAGTGGAAAAGGAGGCATTGACGGCAGACATCATTGTAAAGTTGGCTAGGGCCTCTCTCTTCTCTAGGGTCTTGGAAAGTAACCTGTAAACATACAAGAGTGCAGGTGTTGCATATTTGGGAATATTTATAAATAGCTGAGAAAACAGCATCAGAAAGAAACTCTAGAAAGGCTTCAGAAGGACAGGCATTCTGGTCTCTTCCCATGAAACAGAGCAATTTCCTCATGCTAATGGAGCCATCACCCAGCTCTGTGCTTCTCTACTGTGGCTCCACATAAGCATCACCTGGAGAGTTTCTAAAAGAGACTCATGCCCAGATCCTACCCTCACCCACACCAAATAACTCAGAATCTCTGAAAGTGGGTGTGGGCACTGATATTTTTGACAGTTTCCCAGGTAATTAGTACATGACTGGACTTAAAAGCTGCTCCAACTGATGGAACCAGGATATAAAACATAAAAAATGAAAACAATATGATAAAAGGAAATGATGTTTTTGTTTTTGATTGTTTGAGACGGAGTTTCGTTCTGGTTGCCCAGGCTGGAGTGCAGTGGCCCGATCTTAGCTCACCACAACCTCTGCCTCCTGAGTTCAAGTGATTCTCCTGCCTCAGTCTCCCGAGTAGCTGGGATTACAGACATGCACCACCACGCCCGGCTAATTTTTGTATTTTTAGTAGAGACACGGTTTCTCCATGTTGGTCAGGCTGGTCTCAAACTCTCATCCTCAGATGATCGCCTGCCTCGGCCTCCCAAAGTGCTGGGATTACAGGTGTGAGCCACTGCACCCGGCTGATAAAAGGAAACGTTTTAGTAGGCTAGTTGCCATGTAAAGTACTTCCTTGCTTTGCCTTTTTTCCTCTTTTCTTGCATGTCCCTGCTAAAACACCATTTCCCTGTGTGTATCTTTTCCCAGAGCAGGTACTCTGTTGGTCTCTTCTGCATTCTTCCTTCTGGTGACAGGATAAGTCAGTTCTCTTTCAGCTGGATGCTGTCATTCACTTTCAAGGAGTCAAAGGGAAACTGTAGGCTTGTGAAGCTGCATGGTCCTCTCCTTGCTGACCTCAGACATAGGACTCATGGAAAGAGTTAGAGAAGTAGCTACTTTGAGGGAAGAGATGAGGTTTCCCCTATTTTTTTTAAGGTTGGCAAGCTTCCAGAACAGGTTTATGAACTCTTTATTTGTTAATAATAAACATCTAGCTAACAGATACCTATATAGTAGCAGATTTTGGCATGAGACTCACTTTTCTTTTAAGAGGTAACCTCGCTAACCTCACATTTCTTTGGCAGCTACTATAAAGAACAAAAGAGTTGTGTATGGCCAGATGGGTGAGGTCAGGCCACAAAGCCAGACTTACGTCAGACTCAGTAATGTACCTTTTGAAACTGTTTCTGTGTTGGATTTTTGTCCTGGATTGGGACTACCTGTAATGAATGAGATCCAATTTTACCTGCAGTTGTGATAGAAAACACTGTTTCTCCTAGTCAACTGTTTCTTATGGGAAGAAGAAATTATTTAAGGAATTCGAGATTACTTACCCCTCCAGCCTTTTCCCTCTGACCCTTTCACCTGTGTCACCTCAAAAACACTTGTAAATAAACAGCTGGGATGGGATGTTTGTGTTGAAAAATTATAACTGACAAGAAATTTCCAAATCCTGCTAACTCAGCACTGTACTTTATTGAAGCTGCTTCTGTTCTTTCTGTTGGCTGATTCTGCACATTGACTTGAATTTACTTTAAACCCCATTATGGGCTCAAGTTTATTGAAAGTTTGTGATATTCAAAGCATAAACAAACTTTACCTGTGATGGTGGCACTTGCTTCCCTCCCCAAGTTTTTTTTTTTTTTTTTTTTTTTTTTAAACTTACCACAGCATCACCTCTAGGTATTTGTGACCCACTAATCCTATTCTGGGTGAATTTTAGAAAACCAAGCACAATATATCTGGATTCTCATCATTCAGGAAGTATCCTGGACTTCAAATGAAACTTCTGAAAGTATGTTAGCAAAGTAGTTATTGTAATGGAACGGAATAAAAGAAGTAAAATTTCTTTTCTCCCCAGTTCTTAAAAATCAAAAGCAGAAACATGTTAAATGTGCTTTGTGATGTGCTGTGAGTACTGACTGCTTGCTTCTGTTTCTGCTCATGATCTTTCCCTGGTTAAAAGAGGCCTGTACATGTCATACGTGGTCATCCAGAGAGGCAGGCATACTGGGAAGGGAACCTAAAGTTGATCTTCTCTTGGTTGTCTGGAGCATTGGGGTCTTATGTGATCCTTTTGCCACTACATGGATCTAAAGAGAGAGGTTGGCCTGGCTCTCTTTCTTCTCACTATCTCATTCTCAGGTAAGCGTCGGGCAACCCACACATGAGGAAGAGGAATAAGGTACAGAAAGCCTGGTGCAGCGCTAAGAGTGACAGTCTGGCTGGTCTTATGTGTGCATAGAGGAAGTAAACATCTGTGCTGTAGGATTGCAGGAGTATTGTGGCTCCCCACATAAATGACTACTGAAACCAACCATCAGAGCTTTACTTCTGTTGCTTAAGATTATGACTACGGGTGCTCCTTGACTTACAGTGGGGTTATGTCCTGATAAAACCATTATGATATTTTCAGTGTATAAGTCTTTCCAGAGGTAACCCCACGTAAGTCAAGAAGCCTAGTGAATGGGTATGACTTTTGCACTATGGTTAAGTTGAAAAATCCCAAGTCGAGCCATCATAAGTTAGGGACTGTCTGTACTATGTAAATATCTCTGAGACAGGAGTAAAAGTGGGGTTGGAGGGAACTAACATTTGAATATTTACTTTGTGCCAGCACCTATTCTAAGTCTGTTAGAATTTGTACTTGCTACTCATTTAATTCTCACCACTTTTTAGGGAGATACTATCCCCACTTCTAGAATGAAGACATTGAGTCTTGAAAATACTCAGTAAATGGTGGACTGAGGATTTTGAACTACAAATTCTCTGACTCTGGATGGAGTCCATGATATTTAGGAGAAATACACATAAAGCTGTTATCCGTTATTTATAGTTTTGTATTGATTTGGAGAGGAATTAGCAGCACTTCTGACTTGAAGTGTGTGAGAAGTAGCTTGTTATCTGATAAAGGAAAAACCTAAGGAAGCTGAAAACAACTCTTGGCTCCCTTTTAGTCTTGCCCCAGAGCCTGGTAGCGCTTTCCACCCTGCGGGGCTTTTACTTCCTTTACTTTCTGCTGCCTGATCCAAGTAGATTTGTTCTAAGGGGAAAAGCTCCTTATATGAAAATAGCAACATAAAGCAAGAGGCTCTCTTTCCTAGTATGCGCCTGAGTAACCTTGGGGATATAGAAGCACTTAGTAAATTAGGCATGAATTTGTGATAAACAGCCTATAGCCTGCCACTGTGTAACAAGGATTTGGCAGTTGAATCCACTAAATATTTTTAGATGAAGAGACCAGAAAGGTGTCAGAAGAGGTGTAGAAGGTGCCTCATGCATTTACATATGTGTCACTCTTTGAGTATGTTTTGAAGTTTGGAATAACAGACGTGGTTGACCTCTTCAGTGGAGCAAACCCTGAACTTGGAAGGAGAAGACCAGTGTGAGAGGCCCAGCCCTGCAACCCACTAGTGCCACCACGTTCAAGGAGTGGCTGGAAAAGAGAACAGATGCAAATTTGGGTGCCATCACATACAAGAGCTGTAACCTCTGAGTAATTTTACCTAATCTCTTAGTTTCCCCATCTCTCATTCTCATAGGATAATTTAGGCTCTAAGGAGAGAATGAATGCAAATGTTTGACTACAGTTCCTAAAACACCTTAAGTACTCAGAATTGGCGGCCTGAGCCTCCGTTTCCCTCCTGTGTAATATTAATCATAACAATCGGAATATACAGCTGAAAATACCATACATGGTAAGGTAAATTGTATAATTCCTTCCAGTTCTGATGTCTTATGAAACCACAGCCTTGCTTACTATCTAAACCAGACTCTTGAGAGATGCTGAAGGCCATTCCTACAGGCTAGAGGAGAAAGCAAATTGGGCCTGGGGTGGCGGACCAGTGGTTCCTTTACCCAAATCTAGCATAGCTTCAGACAAAGGACTTTGTAATTCCAGACCAGCCTGGGGTGTCTATTTTCCATGAATAAAAATACCAGTGCATGATTTTTCTTGAAACTCTATCAACAAGTTGGGCCTTGGAATTCATCATGAACCACAGGAGGGAGAAGCTCAACATAATGAACAAGATTTATAGTGATCTGTTCTCCTCATTTGGCCCCTGTATCTACTTTGCAATTTAAGGAAAATAACTGCTCTGGCAGCATATTTGGATCAAAATCCATTTAACAAAGATAGTGAAGAGGACAGTATTGAACATCCAGGATTTAGGATGGGGCTGGCTCTGTATCTATGTGCCTAAGGATACAGGAACAGAGACTAGAAACAGCCCATGATTAGGATGCCCATGAGCCACTGGGTCTGCACCAAAAGGTCCTGCAAGCCATTTCAAAGCATAAATGCAAATGAGAATTCTTAATACTAAATAAAAGCAACCAAACTTTTCATCATCTCTAAGTCCTGGTGGGAAAACTCAAGTCTGAAGGATACAATTGCACCCTTACATGTGATGGGTGCAGCTCTGAGAATTTGATGCTATAGATCATCTACATTTGACCATAGAATGGACCAGCTAAAATGGCAAAGAAGAAGCTTGGCGAGCAGTTTAATCAGCTCTCATCTCTCCCCAGTGCAGAGGTGAGGAGACTCAAGATGGTTATGCAAAGAAAATGGCCATCCTGAAGGCTTATGCAATTTTTGTTTTTTATTTTTGTTTTTTTGAGATAGAGTCTTGCTATATCACCCAGGCTGCTTCAAACTCCTGGTCTCAAGCAATCTGCTTCAGCCTCCTGAGCAGCTGGGACTACAGGTGCATGCTACCAGGCTCCACTCTAAAGTCTTGTTGAATAACTGAGCCTCACCCTCATTGCGTGAGGTGTGAAGTTCAAGTGAATTACCCATTTCACAGGGCTCAGTATGGCAGAACATGCTAGGTGTTTTCCTGCACATCTTTCATTCTCACTGGCACCTCAAGTAGGCAGTAGGGGAGGCAGGGAGGACATTGCATATCTGAAAGTAATGAGTTCACCACTGTGGCTAAAACAAAGGTAGGAAAATAATTGTTTAAATAGAGTGCTTTGGAGAAGATTAAAAATGATGCCAGATTAAGAATTTGTGCTTTTCTGAATGAGAAGCCTTTGAAAAATTTTAGGATGTGAACTGGAATGAAGAAAGGAGAGATATCTGACTCTGGCATATAAAGTGATGTAGAATGGGGAGGAGGTTGAGGTTAGGAAGACGAGCTATGAAACAGTGTTGATAATCTAGCCATGTGGGCTGACAGTGGCTCTTTGGGTGGAAAAGAGAATAAAGGGACATGGCATACTGAATGAGCAGGGGTGGGGCTTTCCTGGGTTCTTTTGCTTAGGTGAGAGACAGCAGACTCTGACCAATGAGGCCAGCTTCCTCCCTCTATGGAAGAACCTAAAACAAAGACCATGGATTTCATATTCACCTGAGGAAGGCAGACAGCTGGCCAAGATAACCACATCTCCTTTGAAATAGGGCAGAATTTCATATCATGATTACTGGACACAACCCTGAAGAGGTCAATGGTTCTGCTAACACTGGCTGCCCTCAAGGTAACAAATACTGCCAGCCAGGACTACCTCATCCTGATGGATGATTCCTAGAGAAGACAATGAAAAATGTCCTATTCCCCATAGTACCATAACTCCTACCCCTAGAAAGGTCTAGTTTCCCAACATGCTACCTCCTTTGCTTCCAGACTTCTGGAGAGAAACTTCTTCTTTCCATTTTACCACTTGCAGAAACCCCAGTCTCAGAGAGACAACAACAGGTGGACTGTCACCAGGGCTCAGATAATTCATAGCACTGACAACAGGCAAATGAGTTAATAAGCATGTTAGGTTTCCATGATTAGTGACAGTGTATAAAGATCTTTTAATGTCAAAGTAGTTTGTGGAACAGAGCAAATTTTCAAATAAACATTTGTTTTTTTTTTTCATATAAGTTTCTCACATTTAAAAGTAAAGTATGCCCTTGTAGTGAAAATATCCATTAATGAAACAAAAGCAGTCATGAGAAGAAAAACAAAGTGCTTAGTATGATTCCTGCTTCATGGTAGAAGAAATGGTACCCATTATTTTCATGACTTAGGGTGATTTAATGCAATTCAAGAGCAAAGGTCCAATTTCTTTTAGACAATAGGACTAGAGCTTGTGAGAGAATTTGGGGTTAAAATGATGATTTGAAAGTCACTTGCATAGGACGGTTAGTAGAAATTATCAATGAAGGTTTCCATACTTGTGTGGAATTTGTATATTTGCTAAGAAAGCAGAGGACTCAATCCCACCTTTTTTAGGATATGAAGGAAGTGGAGGAAGTGGAGGAAGTGGATACAGGCCAGGAGCTGTAGGGAGAAAATAAAGACAAAGGCCTTGATGATTGGGAAAGAGAGTCTTGAGAGGCCACAGAGGAGAGCAGTTCTAAGAGGACTCTACCTACCATTAATCGTGTCTTTTAATGGTAGACACTGGGAGCTATGGCCTGGCATGTGCAGTTAATGAATCCAGAGCTTCCAGACCACAAGATTTCTGCCATTGCTTAATTTTGTGTTTCCCGGGCCCTAGATCTGAAACCATAAAATGTGCAGTATTTATTTAGCATTAGACCAGGTTCTGAGGATGCTTTTTCTGGAACTGTTTTGTGACCACAGAATTGAAAAGGGTTTTGAGATGAAATGCTAGCCCTGTACCCAGGTTGGCCTGTCATTCTTTCCATTGAAAGCCACTGGTAATATGGCTGCAAGATGTATTTTGCCCATTTTTTAAAAGCCATTTTCTACTTTCTACTTTCCAACCACCAAAGTATTTGGGAGTGTCATAATTGTTTTTCTCTTTGGAACTTTAGAAAAGATTGTTTTTTATGATAGAAATAGCATTTCTTTAATTTTTTTTTCTTTTTTTTAATCGCCAGTGACTGCCATACCAAACCACAGACTTGGCTCTTTATATTTCCAATTCTAGCTTGTGCTTTCTGGCAAATGAGTGTCACAGGACTGGCCAAAATATTTCTGAGGAGGTTTATCTCAGAGGATAGTCAGATGAAAGACTAAGAAAATGAAAATGGACTTCAATGCATTGATTCAAGTAAAGCATTTAGTATAGGCTGTGGCACATAGCAAGCATATATAAGTACTGGTTATTATCACTGTGGCATTCTAAGATAATGCAGCGTAAGAGACTGGAATAGAACAAGACCATTGTCCTTATGAAAGAATAAGTGTTCTGTAAGAATTCAAAACAAATGATGATCAGAATTTAGAAGACTGCCATGAAGCTCTTAAAAGGTGACCATGGGTGATAGGCTAAGCATGTAAAGAGATCAACCAGTTGACAGTTGGGTAAGCTTACCTACAAAATGTATCATGGAATGGGAGGTGGAGGAGTTTAAAGTTATTAAAACCCAGTTGTAGAATCCACATACTTTGGACGTGGTTTAACAGTAACTGAAATATAGAGGTGACTGCAAAGTAAGTATTGAGATCCTGTAAAAAGCATGGTGTTCAGGCATTTGCAAGTTGTCAACAATGTGGAAAGAGATAAATGAGTTTCTAACCAGGTGTCTATATTTTTCCTTTTACTTAATTACTTTCAAGTTGTCCAAGTTCTCTTGCATTAGGGCAATGTGATCAGAGCATTTATGAATAAACAATCTCATTTCTGCAGATCAGTTAGTAAATATTTAAACACCTATTTGTGTAAACACTTGCTCTGAGACATGTGAAAATCACTACAATAGATGATTTGGGTATCGAACACAAACTTCTATATTACTCATATTATTGCCAAAGATATAAGGAATGCATCATAGGATATTAGACAAAGGAGGGAGAGGGGGTCCTCCCCGCAAATTTACATGCTGACAATGGCAATCTAACTAATGACATAATATGTCTAAGACTCTTTGAAGAGAATTGGGAGAACCAGACAAATGTTTAGTAAAGATTAAGGGAATAGGGGAAGAATATATGAGATGTTTTCGAGTTAGTGAAATTTCCTGAAGACTCACCATACACACACATACATTAGTGATGAGAAAATATATACAGCTACCAGCCAATCTAGTCTATTTCCTATCAGGAACTCCAGCAGCCTCAACAGGCTGAAATTCTGCAAAAGAAATAGCCAGTTCTGGAGGGGGAATGGTCATAGCCCAACCCTTTGAAACAACCACTAACCCCATCATTCCTACCAGCCATCAGAAAGGATAGTAAAGATTTTATTTTAAAGGAGGGTTATAGACATATTTTCAGACCAGCTAACATAGAGGTGAGAATACCCAAATAAGCTTTGGGACAGGACAAAGAAAAATCTGTTTAATGAAGAATAATATTCATGTCAGGAATTTGGAAGATGAGGTTGCAAAAATAGGTCAGAACCTAATAATAAAGAACTTTTAAAGCTTAGAAATGAAAGCTCCAAGTTTCTCTTGTCGGCATGGGAAGTGAGTAAAAGATTTATGAGCTAGGGAAGGGATCAAACATTTAAAGGTATATGTTTTATATATACTTTTTAAGGAGAAAGGTACTACTTTTCTGGTTGATAATGATGGGATAGACTACAGTGGAAGGACAACTTAAGAAGCAGAGAAAACAGGTTGTTGTGACTGCCTTGAATCATGCATAAGGGCTGGTTATACCATAAGGCTAGAAATAAGAGATCTTCTTAAACTAAAATTGCATGAGTGTTTTAAAAAATTTCTTTTACTTTTCATTAGGAACAAGACTCAATCATACATAATAGTAGAGAATATAATAGAATAACTTCCCAAATACTTCATACCCTAATTATCAATATTTTGTCCATCTTGTTTCATTTATCTCCCTCCCCTACCACTGTTTTTACATGTGTTTAGTTTTTTATTTTGAAATCATCTCATGCTGAAAAAAATTGCAAAAATAATGCCAAAAATTTCCGTACACCCTTCAACCAGATTCCTCACATGTTAACATTTTACACTTGTTTTAGTATTTGCTCTCTTCTTTCTTTCTGTCTTCTTAAGATTGTTTCTCTGTGTGTCTCTCAGTTTATTGCTCAAATTGTCCCAGATTTGGCCAGTGAGAGCCCCTGCAAATCGGCTTCTAGGTTCTTCTGACATTTCCCCATTATCCTTTCAGTTCTTCCTTATTTCTGACACAATACATTGTTCCAGGCTCATGTTATATTTTCCATGCCACAACCCTGGAATCAAACATTTCTCCAAGGACCTCTGGTTCTTTTTATTGAGAAATGATGTATAGAAACAAAAATATGGGCATTAGGTATACTGATTTTTGCTGCTAGGCTATCTTAATAAACATACCTAGAAAAAGAGTATATAGATACTTTATAGTTGTATCAATAACTATATGTATATCTATTTCCATATATAAAATCAAGAGTTCATACTGAGACCTTCAAGTTCAATCCAGTACCATAGGATTTATTCTAGCCTTACTCCTTTCCTAATTTTAATTTTCTTTTCTCACAGTGAAAAACCTGACTGTTATTATCCACAGTATAGCTAAAATCACACTTCTAATGAATTATCTACAGAATTCACTGGTAGCTTTCTCTCTTTGACCTGGCTACACTTGGTTTCAGTAGAGAAGAGGAAGAAAAATACCTACAGCAAACAACAGTTGACATATATATTCCCCACATTTTCCAATACAAAGGCAAACACAGAGTGAAATGATGTTTCCAGGGCAGTTAAGGACTAGTAACCTCACATCTGTCCTTAGATGGGAGTTTATTTTCTCAGACTAAGTCTGGGCTTGACATTCCAGCTGCTTGCCCTTCCACTGCA
The DNA here is from genome assembly GCF_002776525.5 of Piliocolobus tephrosceles. NCBI lineage: Eukaryota > Metazoa > Chordata > Mammalia > Primates > Cercopithecidae > Piliocolobus > Piliocolobus tephrosceles. The sequence continues at coordinate 149,186,155 of NC_045439.1, forward strand.
GAGGGATATGAAGAAGTCTGCCACCAGCCACTAATGGAGAAAGCAGCTGCCTCTAGAGAGAGGATGAGCCACACTTTCCAGTCTCCCGCCTCCCCAAACTTCTCCCCATCACTGCAAACACAGCGTGCACAACCACACACAAATGAAGGGGAAAGGACCCCTGTTTGTTTCTAGGAAATCCTATTGGAAGTGAGGAAAGTCTCCCTGTAAGCAAATTCTTTTTTAGCCTTTTTTTTTCTTTTAAATGACCATTTGCATGAACAGTAATTCAAGCCTGATGATTTTATTTGTGAGTGGTTGTCCATGTGAATTTGTGCAGTTTCCTGAGAAGGTGGGTGAGTGATCACATTATTTTAGGAAGTTTGTTTGCAGAGTCTTAATTCATCGATTAAACACCTGGTTACTGAGAACACTTTGTGTGTCAGCTACTGTATTAGGCACATGAAATATAGATATGATCAGAGACTCAAGAGCACATGGTATAGTCACCAGGAACAGAAGTAGGACCTCTTTTCCCTAAGGGATTAACCATTTCTGATGGCTTTAAAGCAACCACCTGATATGGTATGATGTAGGTAATGCTTAGCAGCTTTCTCTAATTCTTAAGAATCTCCCTGGCACTTCTCATGATGCCTCAAGTTCCATCATTAGTTCCATAATCACTTTTTGTGATTCCTTCCTAAGAGCTTTGTGAATTTCTTATAGAATTTCTTAGAGCGTTTCATATTAGTATAAACACTTTGGCAGGATATTTGTCTTAAATCATGACAGATGATATACTATTGATATTATTTAGCAGTAAACTTAGGGCAAGGTCTTATGAGTAGAAACTCATAAGAAGGAAGGCAAGTCAGTTGGAAGTTGAGGGCAGGGGATCCTAGCTAACACTATCAGCAATTTCTTAATCTTCTGTTTATAAAAACTGGTCAGCTGAGAACAAAAGCTGTTACCTCTTACAATATATAACCTAAAATATGTGTTTTGTCATTCCATCTGAAAAGGATTATGAGGAGTGTCGTCAGGTGCTGTGAGGCAAGAAGAGATCGGAAACTTAGACGCAGGTACTTTCCCCCACATAAGTTAAAAGCGATTGCTTATCATATACTTTTTCCCCCAAAAAACCCTACAATGAACCTATATCACTCTGCTTTCATAATGAGCGAGCACTCCAAAGGGAAGACCTAATGCCACAGCATGTGTTGGTTAGGATTCTTGATGGCAGTGACATGAACACAGCTCAGCCAGCTTAAGGAAGATCTACCTGCCAAACTGAAAAGAATATAGCCACAGCTCTGATGGGAGACAGTGCTTCATGGTTCTCTCAGGTTTCTGAATTTTTTGTGAGTAGAGGCAATGACTGTTCGTATAGTGAACAGTCACTTGAGCAGAGAAAGGCTTATAATGGGCAGGATTACTGCCCATTATAAAAATCTGGATTTCCTAAACTCAGGGTTCCTCCTCAGTAATGGAACTCACTGCGAGTCCAAGTGTCTCTTGGTCCTCTTTACATCGCCATTTGGGAAATGGGACTGGAGGCACTGGCACCCTGGCTACTGCTATTGTTGTAATAACAACCTTTGTCTCTGAGCCAAGTTTCATGTCTTCAACCAGCATCCGTGAAACTGTGGCAAGTTCACTTGTAAGTTTGCAAGCAAAGTAAAATCTCAGACCCTTCCCAGAACTTATCAACTCAAAGGATCAAAGTAAATACTAACTACTAGAACTAGGATCTCAAATTCATTTCCTTAAGGACTCTCTCTCACCATCTCTTATCCATTTCTGTCTATTCCTGTTTGGCTTTAGTCTCTAGACATAAAAGAGAAATGGCTTTTGTCAATCCCGGATTTACAGTCTCTCAGCTCAGAAGCTATCTGCATCTTTCCCAGAGAAGAACTCTGATTGACTTAATTTGGAGCATGGCCCCCAGGATCTATCTTTATTTGACAGATATACCCATGACATATTCACTAAGAGTATATTTTTGGAACATGTTCTTGAACATGAAAATTCTTGGGAATATAGGTTCTAAAAATATGAACAACTTAATGAAGAAGTTATTAATGTCAATTACTTATATTCAAAACTTTACACTCATACGCCCTTCAATTTTACTTCTCTCTCTCCACCTCATTATTCAGCTACAACAGAGTTGGGAAAGAGAAATAAAACATTCCTAAAATGACAGTGAAGAAGGTAAAATAAAACTAACTGTAAAAGTTAGAAAAATAGTAAATTCTATTTACTTTTGAAATGGTCATTTGGAAAGTGGATCATTCTGCAAGTTGGTTCTAGACAAACTCATATAGAACCCTCCTTTCCACTCCTGCTCTGACCCCTGCTGATATTAACTCCTTATTACTACACATGTCTATTTCCCCAATAAGCTCTTGAGAGAAAAGAGATGTCTCCTTATGCTTCACACAAAGTATTTCCTACAAATAAAACTTTTTTAATGTCCATAAAAAAGACACTTACCAGGCTCTTCTTGTAAGCAAAAGGTCTTATAAAGCAGCGATCCCCAAACTTTTTGGCACCAGAGACCAGTTTTGCAGAAGACAATTTTTCCACACACCAGGGCAGCCAGGGATGGTTTCAGGATGATTCAAGCACATTAACTGTACACTTTATTTCTATTATTATTACATTGTCACATATAATGAAATAATTATACAATTCACCATAATGTAGGATCAGTGGGAGCCCTGAGCTTGTTTTCCTGCAACTAGATGATCTCATTGAGGGGTAATGATAGACGGTGACAGATCAGGCATTAGATTCTCATAAGGAACGTAACCTAGTTACGTGTTCAGTTCACAATAGGGTTCATGCACCGTTCACAGTAGGGTTCATGCTTCTATGAGAGTCTAATGCTGCCGCTGACCTGACAAGAGGCAGAGCTCAGGCAGTAATGTGAGTGATGTGGAGTGGCTGTAAATACAGATGAAGGTTCACTGACATGCCTGCCCTGCTGCTCCCTGCTGCTGTGCAGCCTGGTTCCTGACAGGCCACAGACCGGTACAACCTGGGGGTTAGAGACACCCGTTATAAAGGAACACAGGAAGACAAAAAGATTCCCCAAATCCTGATTTATATTGTTCTAAACACTTCTTTCTGTCTAGTTGGAAAGAAAGAATTGCCTAAGTTCCAAAGACTTGAGCAGACTTTATTTTCTTACTCGTTAATTCTCAGTTTTAAGAAACTGCTAAAAAATAGAGCTCAATTAAACTAATTAGAATAAAACGTCCTGTTAAATTATGTGAAGATCATTGAGATCATATTAAAATAAACTCTATAACTTCTATTTGAAAACACCTTTCTTTGCTCATGTACCTTCTCCTGCCAATTTTCTCCCAAATTGCTTAAATACTGAATTTTTTAGTGAGTCTTTAATTTCGATATTAAATGGATGGTTATAGCTTGGTGTTTTTTTGTCTGACTCTTCATACTTATTGCTGCCTTTTACCTTGGTAAAGAACCAAGGGAGGCCAAGACCTTGAAATGAGGACTGTGGACAAAGACGAAGGAGCCAGTTTGGCTTTTGCAGGGCCAGTGAGTCATGGTACAGTCACAGATCCCCACGGGCTGAAGCCCATTGGCAGGCCGAGCCTCAGCTTCTGTAGCAGGTAGGCCAGCCAACTGGATGACAGTGGATTAATATTACTAGTCTTGGTCTGCTTTCCTTTAGTGGAGTGCTTTCAGTATATATATTTCTTAAATCTGTTTTCAAATGACGATGTAGCTGATGGTGATTTTACAAACCGTTATCATACTTACTAGAATGGCCTTAGGCAGCATCTCCTGACTACTTTGAACCCCAGATTTCCCTGTAAATTAAATACTTAAATAATTCTAATTATGTGACCTTTTTCTAGGAGTATATTTATCAGCCACATTAAAAAAAATAGCATGGGACAATTATGGATTACATTAAGTCAGACCTATAGATGTAAGCTTCTGGAGCACTTGGAATTGATTCCAAGGACAACTCCTTTTTCTTACAATAGGTAGTCTAGTATGTGATGTAGGGCAGGGAAGTCCCAAGAGATACCTTCTGCATCTGCAACACAGACACCTGAAATGCTTCCATAGATGACACACTTATCCATGGAAGTATATTGTTCTTATTGACAGAGAAAATAAAATTCTATTTGGGCTGCAAAGTTTTTTCACTCACCTCAGTAAACAACAGCCAAGAAATCAGTGTGTCTTGTCTTCATAGATTTACATTTAAGAGCTTTATTGATTTTGTGTGATGTTAAAATTCTGAAGGCCTGAACAAAAGAGATACTTTTTTTTTTTTTTTTACCAGTGTAACTAGCCACTTACAACATTTTGATGGTAGTACAAACCAAATGCTTTGTTCTGGAATAAATAAATAGCTTTCTGAGGGTCCTAAATTTTGGCTAAGTCTCGATCCAAGCAAGTACAGTCTTTTCGTTGACAATGGAATAGAAATGTGTTAGCAAATATTAAATGCATCAATTTTCATAGTTTGCCATTCTTAAAGATAGCCAGATTTATAAAATATTCTAAAAATAAGCCTCACAGAATTTTTAAGAAGCAAATAACAACAACAAAAATAACTGGTTGGGGAAAAATATGTAGTAAAGAGAAAAAACTCAAAAAGAGGAGGAACAATTCAGTACTCATGATGAACTATGAGAGAGAGTTTTCAAATACTCCTTCAGTTAAATCAATACAAATCCAATAATTTTTGCAAACTAAGAAATCTTAACAAAAGGCAATTAATAAAGGATGAGCCTAACCTAATAACAATCAAAACTTTTGAGGAGTGGACACAAAAGAGAAAACTAGCAATATTATATTAAATCCTTTTTAAGATTGCTTATAGAGTTCATGTATTCTTCACTGTCAAGATTAATTTGGATATCTGATGAACATTCTCAGCAAGTGTTGTTTAATAGTACAGAGGCAAGAAAAAAAAACTTCTGGCCAGATAATGTAAGACTCAATTTGCTTAAATACCACTTAATAAACCATCAGAACAAGCTAGGTGGGCTGGAATGAACCTTTGTTTTCCTGTATAGATTTGAGCTAAACTTTGATAAGATATTGATATTTTTATAGGCTTAATACTTGTGACTTTTAAAAAGTAGAGGTAAAAAAAAAAAAGTAGAGGTTGTTTCTTCCCTAATATGGATTATGACATAGATAAGTAAAGGGGAAATTAGTGAAGAATTCTTCTCTGATTGTGTAGACTTGTTCCATGGAATGCATAATTCCAGTTCATCACAATTGATATACATAAGTTAAATTTTATTTTTGCACTTCCTTAAACTTCTTGTTTTCATTATCCTGTCTTTTCTTCTTCTAAAACCCACTTTTCTAGATATGTATCCTCATTCCTATATCCCCAAAGAATTTAATTAGCCAGTCATTATACCTTTACATTGGGAGCACTTATAAGGGAGGAGGAGAAGTCTCCGAATGACTGAAGAATCCATAGTATTTCCTTCCAAAGTAAAATCTCTTTGCTCCCTGACTTAAGATTCTGTGCCAATAAGCATGTGTGATACGGAATTGCTGAAGCTTAATGGATAGAATGACCCACGTGTATCAAAGCAAAAATGCTGAGCTCAGAGGTGGCAGGCAGATAGTGTCAAACCCAGCAGGCCACTGGATAACCCTGTCCTAGTGGCCTACGAAGGGAGGCCAATTTCCCTTCTGCTTTCTGCCCACAGACATGCCATTCTGTCATCTTCCCTCATCTACTTTATAGAATACAGCTGCCCATCAGCTAGCACTGCCCTGCTAAGCCAACCCAGTCTTTCCCAGTGGAAATTTTAGAGCTAGTGATCTTATTTTCTAATGAAAAGACCTTAAGCTCTGAGTCAAATACAGGCCCTGCGTATTGTTTTTCTGGGGCAGCATCTTCTGGGCGCATGTGTCTGTACCTCTCACACCTGCACAGCGTTGCCTTTCCCAGTTCTAAGAAGAGGAGGCCAAACTCCACATGAACACTGGGCTGAGAAACAAGGCAGGGAGAGCAGACAAGCCCTGGTGAGGTGTCTCTAACGCCAGGGCACACGTGGTACCCTGGACTGTCCAAGGGAGGTGTGACACTGTTTACCAGGGAGAGTGGCTGTGCAGCCTGTCTCCCTACGCCCTGTCTGGCCTATGAAATTTGATCTCAATCACAGAAGGCAAAAACATATTACTTTGACCACAATTCACATTCCGTAGGAGGAGACAGGATTAGAACATTTCTATTCTTGCCCAATGCTGCTAAATTTAAAGTCAATTTAACTGTTCACTGCAGTCTTCCTTCAAAAGACCAAAAGCAAGCCTCATTTTCTGGTGGCAACATGCTCTGGAACATCATCATGAGCTGTGTTGTTGCTCAAAGGAAGATGACAGGTCACAAAAAGCAGTCTTAAGCTCACAGCCAAGGCTCCTGCTAAACACCACTACTTATGCCTTCATTCTTACTCCCATCCATTTATGTCTGAATGTATGTATTTAAACAATAATTTCCTAAGCTTATATTATATTGGAATATGAAGGTGAATGAGGCACAGTCCCTGGCCTTGAAAGGCAAGCAGACTAATAAAGACAGGCACACACAGAAACAAACAGAGAAAATTCTCCATCAAATTAAATCTGGGGTGCCGATGGCTCCTCTCTCCTTTTCACTTCTGCATCCTTCCTCAGCTACTCTCTAGAGTCTTTCATTTCCTGTTTACTCAAGGGCCCTCCTTATCATTTGAAAGGCAACTCAGAAGTAACTGTCTAGCCTTCCTCTTTCAGGAAGCCTATGTGGCTTTACCAGGTGAGACACAGGAAACATTTTACAGTTGACTCCACAATTACTTTCTTCTTTTTCAACCTTCCTCTCTAGGCTTGAATCTCCACTCTCCTCCCCTTTACAATTTTTAAAACCAACTTTCTTCTGTAAGAAACAATTTCTTTAGGTTATATTTAACTTCTTGAAGATATCAGCATCTGAACTAGTTTTTCAATCTCTCGTGCCATTCGGGATTTTCAAGGACTTCTATAGGCTATGAAGCTTCTGCGAACTCATTTACATTGACCTCGTCAGATCTCTGACAGTCATCTACTAGAAAAGCTCTTCTTCCTCCATTCAGTCTGAGATCAAAGATCCCTGGAGGGAAACATGGGCAGAACTGTGGTAGTTAAGGTCTGTGTTTGGAATTAACTTTTATTTCTGCTGGCTTCAGGTTCAGGGTGCTAATTCCTAAGGGTTATTTTCCTACCTCTACTTGAAATAATATTACATAGTATTATTTTATCTAGGTGAAAAGGCCAGACTCCAGGTCTAAGGAATGGCTCTGAGCTTACTGCTCCACCTGTACCTGTATGATCAGTGCCATCAAATGAAGGAACTCAGGAGCCCTCTTCACCACCTCCTTCCTCCAGCCTTACCTTAGGGGACTGCTTGAAGACTAGTGAGCATCCCTGCCTGTGACGTCACATTCCTCCACCCCTTAGCTCCAGTGGCTGGAACAGGAGGCTAAGCATCTCTTGGGCAGCTAGTATTTAAAGCTCTTTGCTCATTTCTGTATATGTGTCCTCTCCCCAGAGAAAAAGATGGCAAATCATCAGGAAAGAGGGATGAGAGATTGAAGAATTAGAGTTAAAAGTGGGGTTTGGAGAGGGTTACAGCTTAAGGAAACTTGAGAAATGACCTCTTAGAATCCTAGGATTGACTAAAAAGCATTTGCCCGGGGCGGGGGGGGGGGGGGGAACCTAAGGGAAAGAATTTAAGTTACTTGGAGTTTTCAGCAAAGAATTCAGCGATTCTAAACTGTTGTGATCTGTACCAGGAAGGAACAAGTCGCTGGCCTGGTCTCCTGCATCCCGAGGCACCTGAAACAGGAGACTGAGATCCCAGCATATTGAAATTACATTAACTGAAATGTTATTTTCTTTCCATGGAAAAATTATAGCAAGGAGATTAAGGTATGATTAAGTGCATTTCAAAGGAAAATAAACATTTATTGCAATAAATAACCATAAAATAGATTTAATAATACTCTAAAAATACTTTCATAAATTGGAAAAACAGTGAAACTTCTTTTTCACCAGCCTGAATTTTCACAGAGCATTATATGAATGATTAGAAATATTCACCACTAACTCAGGGGCTGTGTGGATTCATGGCATGGCTCTCAGCCGACCACCTCGCATCTTTGGGACTCCACGTCTTTCTCTGCAAAATGAGATACTTCTTTTCTACTTTCTCAGAAAGCATATTCTGAAACAAGTAATATAATAAAAGGTTTTATCTCTTAGAAAACATGATGCTCACAGATACATTTTATTTTTATACACAACCTTTTTAGCCAACAATTCTAAGTATACCCTCATTGTAACTCCCTGATACACACATGCACGCGCACACACACACACACACTGAGCAAGAAGTTGCAACAGATCCAAATAAAGTTACAGAGAAAAAAATATTGGAATGGGAGACCAGACTCAGTATCAGTTCAATAGAACACAGTGTATTTTAAACAACAGCACACTTCATTAAGTCAAGATAAACACAGGAGTTTCGAAATTTAGAGCAGGCAGGCCAGGTGTGCTGGCTCACACCTGTAATCCCAGCACTTTGGGAGGCCAAGGTGGGTGGATCACGGTCAGGGGATCGAGACCATCCTGGCTAACACGGTGAAACCCCGTCTCTACTGAAAATACAAAAAATTAGCCGGACGAGGTGGCGGGAGCCTGTCGTCCCGGCTACTCGGGAGGCTGAGGCAGGAGAATGGTGTGAACCCGGGAGGCGGAGGTTGTAGTGAGCCAAGACCACGCCACTGCACTCCAGCCTGGGCAACTGAGAGAGACTCCGTCTCAAAAATAAATAAATAAATAAATAAATAAATAAATAAAATTAAAGCAGGCAGCAATCAATATATTTCCCCTCCACTCTGTGGAGCCATCATACTGTCCGTGAGCCATCTCAGAATATATCAGCCTCCTTGGCAACATTCCCCACACCAAATATGATCTCTCCTTTGCAATACCCTTTCCAGGGGTCTAATATATGGCACCATTATCACCTAGTGTTTATTTATTTAGTTAGTTATTATGTTTATTTATTTAGTTATTATATGCTGCCAGTCATCACTTCTGGCTGGACTGTCAAAAGCTCTGTCTGGAGAGGTTTTGAAAAATATCTTTCCCACCATACACCCACAGAAATTCAAGTTTAATTGACCATAGATGGGATAGAAGAAGCTAAGTTTCAAAGGCTCACCAGGTGATTCTAATGTGGTTGGGATCAAACACTGGTTGAATAAGAGAGAAGCTTTCACTTATCCAGGTGGAGAGAGTGAAAAAAATGTATTGATGCTCAAAATAGGCATCTCACTTAAGGAATCACTCTTATGCAAAACAGGCACAGTTGTGTCCGTGATGGCCCAATGCGTAACTCACCGTGTTATAAGTGAAATTCTGCATTTAATTCTGTACTTCTGGGCAGGCTGACCATATACCTCAAACTAGGACACTTCTGAGAGAGAATTGCATAGGTAGAACCAGCCAAACTGGGACACCCTAATTATAATAACGAGTCACCCTAGTTATGGTAGATCTTTCTAAATTGGGAAACATTTACAGACTTTTGGGATACAACTTATTGCCCCAGAACAAATTAGTTTTCTCATTTGTAGAATGGTAAGAATAATACTTGTCTTACAAGTTGGATAGATGTTTAAATGGAGACATTTATATGAAATGCCTTTGTAAACTTCGAAGTGCTATATATATAAACTTTATATACTATTTGAGCAAAACAGTTGCCATCAGAGAGATGGCATGTCTAGAAAGTGTTAATATAGGAGAATTGACAATTATTATTCAGGACCCTCTTTTCTCCTTCAATCCCACTGCTAATTTGGAAGTCAAGCAAGCCGAAAGAAGAAATCCACAGATCCCTATCAAAGGCACCTATCGTCGTGTCATGGGAGGTGTTACACACCTAACATGTTAGGTGCCTTTTGCCAGATATTCTGGTACATATCTCTTAGGACATCAAAGAGAATTTACAACTGCAGGATGATAGTTGCAAAAGTCTTTAGTAACTATAACCATTACCAAACCAACTATGCTTTACAGATTAAAAGACAATGTAATTTAGAGAAGGAAGGGCCTTCAGCGATGCTCATCACTGCTACCTTTATTTCCTTGGTTGTTTCTTAACCTTTCTCATTCTCAGTTTTCTTATGCAAAAATGGAGAAAATGATGCTCTCTTACCCTAAGGTTGTGTGGATTGAAGTGGGAATATTTGTGTTTAGCACATGGAAGGCACACGATAAATGACAGCTGTTGTTACTATTATCATCTTGACTATCAGTTCTTGATCTGCTCATTAACCCATGAAGCTAATAGCGCAGAAATAGCTCTGACAAAAAGCAGAAGAGAGGCAGAGAAAGAGGAGAAAGAAAAGGATAATCATTCTCATTTTGCAAATGTGGATGGATGCTGAGGCTTGGGTTTATTAATAGAAGTGACGTGTTCTGTTGTATCCAGAGAGCACGCTTGACACAAGCCTGACTGAAGGATCTCATCTGTTGTGGGGCTGCACATTGATGGCATAGGATAGCAGGTGTCACACAGAACCACCGACCCATTTATGGTAACCATCACCATCCTCTCTCCCGTGGCCCTGTCCTTTGAGATTATTTTCTTAACCTCCCTGACCATCCACATTTTACATCCACATCATGCAATCCTTAGCATTTAACTATGAGGTGGAATGTACCCGAACACATTTAGATAATTTATTTTCAGTGCTAAAATGTTTTTATAACCTAACCTAGACTAGATGGAGCCTTTTCCTCTTTTCCAATGCAAGAGAAGCAATTGAAAGAAGTGAATGTGTTATTGCAGGCGCAATGGAGCCATTGAACTGCGGTGCAAAAATGCAGTAAGGGATACAGATGGAAGAAGAATGTCAGGAAAAGACAGCAGAGGTTCCATAACTAAGGTCAGAAGGGACAAGGAAAGAGTGCTCCTTCTCTGCCCTATCCCAGAGAGATAAGGCAGGTAACCAGGAGGGCGTTTAGGTGGAACTTTATGCAATCTAGGGTTCTTTGCTTTGGGCGTTGATATATGCCTTGCAAAGAGATATTCCTGCCTCTACTTCTTGGGAGGATCTGGGTGAATGGATATTGTTGCTAACACCCCATCTGCCTGGGTCATGGGTTTCTATATCTAAGTCTTAAAAGATTAGTGGGTTTACCAACAAAAGTTTGTTATCAAGGGCTTGAGAAGAACAAGTCACTAGGTCCTTGTAAAGAATCTTTCATTCTTAACTAAACTTGAAATCCCAAATCTCAAAATAAACATGAAACTAGGTTTCCCATGTGGCACAGTGCCCTATAATTTTCAGCTCACTAGGCTCTATAAATTTCAGCTTCTGAATTCACAGGCAACATTTGAATGGGTAAATGAGTTCATTTGCCCTGAGATCTGGCTGCAAGATTTGGTACCTGATATGAATCTGTATCTGAGGACAGTGTTGGGAGAAAGCTTCCTGACCCCAATCTTCATTTCTCCTTTGCCTATTACTTTATTTGTGTATGGCTGCTTAAAAGCAGCACATATGGTGGAATGTGAATCCCACCATTTCTGATGGAGTATTCCTCTGATAAAAAAGTAGGGTAGGGTAGGGTAGGCAAAGCCAGTTAAACAGTCAGCTTGGCAGACTCCAGCAAAAGAGCTACTAACAAAACATTGAGATCTGTGGAAAGATAAAGTCCACAGAGTTGAAGCACTGACCTCTACACATTCATAATCAAAATACGAAGGTAGCAGATCTAGGATTAAATACTCCCCTCTTCTCTCATTTTCTCTTGTTTCCTTCCCCTTTCCTGCCCCCTACACTCCACAAACACACACATAAGACCTGGATGATAGCTTAATGGCAATTCCATACCCACTTTTAATCTACCCAAATTACCAGGTTCCCACTGCCATATGCCAAGGTGCCAGTGAGCTTTCTGGTGCCACCCAGCAATTCAGAGTGGTTACGATGGTAAGATGAGAGCTGTACTTCTGCTACAGTTGGCCTCACAAACTTCCCTTGCTTATGGCTTCTTAACTGCAATAATAAACCCCTTGGAGTGCAAAACAACAACAACAACAAAAAAACAAAACAAAAAAAAAAAATGCCAAGGAATGAGGAAGGGAACCCAGACTAAATATGAAAAGAAGAAAATAAAACATCCATTTTCAAATCATAAGACAGGAAAAAACAGGGGCAGGAACTGGTCGTTAAAGATACTGTTTTTATAGGACCCGTGGCAACTAGAAATTCACTTTACGTACAAAAGACAAATACATTCATTGATTGGAAACTGCATGAAAATTACAGCATTTCGTTTCTGTTTTCTTGTTTTAAATTATAAATTCATTCTTCATAACATTTTCTGTGATTTGGTCATTTTCTATTTTGACTAGTGAAAGATTCTCCTACAAACTCAGAGTATGAATGGGCTGAATTGTACAAGTGGAATAGAGGAAAAACTCTCCTTCACTCGCCCTTTTATATTTAGCCCTTTCTTTTACATGGCCCTTAGGGAGCTACCCAAATCCTTTCATTATCAAGTATAAGACCCTTTACAATTTCAAGGGTAGCCAATGTCCCACCACACTTTCAGACCCCATCTCAGTTTCGTCCTTGGCCTCCCTCTCATTTAACTTCCTTTGTTTTCATCTCCCGTTCTTTCCCTTGGCAAATGTTGATGTGCTAGGAATATAGCAGTGAAGAAACAGAACAAAAATCTCATCCATTATTTAAATAGGAGAGACAGGCAATAAGGAAAATAAATACAATATATTTTGTTTCATGGTGATAGGTTGAGGAAAAAGTAAAACGAAAAGGTGAATGCTTGTTGTGTTTGCCTGGGTAGACCGTGTTTTAAGGACTTCCTCCTTGAGTAAAGCAAGCCCTATGACTACTGGTGATTGGAGGGCAAGTGATACCAGGATGCTTGTTCTTTTATTAGTTCTCAACCGATACACAAGCAACTTGACACCAAACAGCTGCTTGACACCAGATCAAGGAACAGTGATCTTATTTAATATGCTTTGTGTTCACCGTGGCAGGCATTGTGAGGGAAGTAAAAAAGTAACAGAAATAAAAGATAACTTTGTTTTTATTTTGAAACTCCAAATAGATTCCACTTTCTTGAGGGTAGAAATCAGCAGAATGAATCATTATATGCTTTGAAAACTTGACAGAAACCATGCTGTAGAAAAACTGTGTCACAAGTAGGACATCAGAGAAGGCTCGCTTATGATCTAAGATCTGAGCTTTAAAAACTGTGACATGGGTGACTGGAAAAGGACATTGGAGATGAGGAGAACAACAGGGCTCTGTAGTCCCGAATTCCTCAACAGAGTTTTAAAATAATCTATGAGCCAATGCATTTGGAGCTCCAAGATAATTTCCAATTTCCAAACTTGTCTCCAACTCTCTCTGCCACTTTTACCCCACCATACATTGTCTCCTTTCTTCATGCCTAATTTTCTCTTTGGTAGTTTGGATAATTCAGTACTCAGGATCATGTTCTTTTCAATGTTATTTTCCTAAGAACTTTATGAGCACCAGGCTCTTCATAGGCTACTGAAATGAGGAAAGCTCTGACCCTCCACTCAAGGAGCTGCTAAGCTGGTAAGTGAGCTAACAACTATCCAACGATGGCATGTAATGCTCACTCTTTCACAAAGTCTGTTCTCCCTTGTTTTGTTTTCCCAGAGGAAGCCACATTTCCAGTCTCCTTTGTAGGTAAAGGTAGCTTCAGTTGTGGCCAGCGAGGCATATTCCAGAACTCTTCCCTAAAATTAATCTTTAGTTGATTTCTACTTCTGGTACAAAACCAGCCTACTTAGGACAAATAACTAGAAAATTAGGCAAAATATATAAAACAAATCTTTCAGACATCGAGAGAAAAGGCAGAGTGGAACTGTGATCACTGAGAAAAGGGAAACAGAGGTAAAGCTTGCTATTGCCCTTGCTTTCTGCCTGTAGACAATTTCTGGAAGATGGCAAAGGCAGGAAGATCCCAAGCAATGTGAAAGAAATGTTGCTAAGCTGAAAAGACAAATATTGAATTTGTGGGAGGCTGAGGCAGCCAGAATTTGCAGTCAAATTATTGGAGAGTAACAATTTCTGCAGAGAAATATGCATAAAGGCCCCCTTAACTATGCATGGATGCAACAAAACTCCACAAAGCTGCACAAATAGTAACTGCTGAGGAAAAAACTATGGGAACTGTAACCTGAACAACTCCTAGAGTTTAAGCAAGGTTAAGAGACACTGAAATCCCTTCCAGCAGAGCCGAGAAACCCATTTAGCCTCAGGGAAGTCAGTAAAGAACCTAGAGAATCATGCGTTGATAGTTTTGCTTAATTAGCCCTAGAGTTAGGGCTACTTTGGACAACCCTAACAAAGCTTAAAAACAAGTTTTGAATGCATTAATGTGATTTGCAAATAACTTAATTGCCTAACAAGACAAACCTTAGCCCTCCTTAGAGAAAAATAATAATAGACCACTATTATAAAATTTATAATGATATTCAATAAAAATTCACTAGACAAGCAAAGAAACACCATATTGTTACCTCAAAACAAGAAAACAAGAAGCAGAATCAGAAGTGACAGAAATAATGGAATTATAAGAGAATAATTTAAAATCAACTATTATAAATGTGATCAATATCTCCTAAAGGACAAGATAGTCATAATCATAATAAAGAAATCAATAAGAATACTTTCCAGAAATAACAATACAATATCTGAAATAAAATTTTTCTTAATAGGATTAATAGTAGATTGATACTGCGGAAGAAAAGATCAGTAAAAATGAAGACACAGCAATTGAAACGAAATTGAAGCACAGGAAGGAAAAGAAGAAAAAATAGACTCAGGGACCTGTGGGACAATATCAAACAACCAACACATGCAAGATTGTTTTCTGAAAGGAGTTGGAAAAAAAAGGTGCATAAAAGTTTTTTGAGTAAATGCTGAGGTCTGACCCACAGACCCAGGCTGCATGATGGATGAATAATGTACTCAAACACCGGTATTCAGTGAAAGAGCAGCTAGGGGGCCAGGCCACTCGCAGAAAGAGTTGTAGCAGCCACATGCCCTGACTAGCTGGCCCTGTGGGCATTTATTTAGCACAGATTTAATGACAAAGGCTTTGAGTCAACACACTTGTGGATAGTTAATGTGGTCGCCCTCCCTCAGAGAAAGCAGTCCTACAAATGATAGAAGTTGGTCTTAGGACCACATGAGTAAACAAGCTCTTTAGATAAACTCCCTTACATTCCTTTGTACCTACTCTAAGCTATTAGCTCACTGTAAGAGGATTAGGCTGTTTTCAGCCATAACTCTCTCCTGAGACTGTTACAAAACCTTCCTGCCTTCAAAGGAGGTTTGCTTCTCCTTCCTATAATTTCCTCTGACAATTTTTCCCACCACCCTGACTGACATCTCCCCCTTTTCTGTTTTTAGCATCAGGTTTTGTTGGAGAGTACAGATGTGTGCAGCAACAGGTCTGTCAGGCGTGGTGGTCACTGCCCGTATTCCAGCTTTGCATCCTAGAATTAGTAAATAACATAAGACAAACATGAGTATAATTAGCAACATTCTTTGCCAATCAAGGAGTGACCTGTGGTGTTACTTGGCAATCTAGTTTGATGTGTGCTGTTACTAAGGAACCCCATTACGGGTATGTTAATCCCTCTCAGCTAAGTAGTCACATTGTTAGAAGCTGGGAAGGGGGTGTTTGTCAAAGCAACAGGGCAGAAGAAAGGCGGATATAAGAGATGAGCCCAATAGAGTGTAGCAGGTACCGGTTGTAGGCAAAATGAGAGAATAAAAAGGAATAAATTGTTTGGAGTGAATGGTGTTTGTGTTTGAAGCAGGATTTGCTTTGCCTTCTGAGTTGTCTTCTTCAACATTCTGTCTGGGGCCTGTGTCATCCACAGAAGCCACATTGTCTGGGGCTGCGAGTCCTGTAGGGTCATTTTCTTCATTTCTGGTACTGGGTTGGGTCCTAGCCATGTCATAAGATGGTTTGATGCATCGTGCTGGAATCCAAAGAGGACCTCAGGGGGTATGAACACAAGCATATCCTCTTCCCCATGTTAGCAAATCATTTGGACCACACCATTCATTACTGTTTACATCTTACCATAAAACTGCAGGTTTTATGTCTTGAGAGGTTTTAGCAAAGTGCTTTTCTACAGCTGATTGAAATTTATCATCTACATTTACAAAATTAAGCAGTGCTCTACACATTCAGAGAAACTTCTCTAGTAACAAACTATAGAAATGATCCCTGAAAGTATAGTCCTTGGGAAAGTTGAAATTGTTATAGTTAAGTTTCTCCAATTTTGGTGGAAAAATTGGTGCAACTGGGTGGCTTGGTCAAGCAGTGATGTCATAACCTGAAGGTCTGCTTGATCCTTGCTGTAAGCCAATGGGCCAGGCAGTGAGCTGTAGGCTCAAATATGTGTGATAAAAATAGGATGTGTATGTTGATCTAGCAATTGCTAAAGTCAGAGAAAAAGAGCATGTGGGGCTGGCTCCAGAGTAGACTTAATTAGTGCTGTCTCAAGCTTCTGCAATAAATAAACAGAGTAAGGCCAGGCATGGTGGCTCACGCCTGTAATCCCAGCACTTTGGGAGGCTGAGTTGGGTGGATCATGAGGTCAGGAGTTCAAGACCAGCCTAGCCAAGATGGTGAAACCCGATCTCTACTAAAAATACAAAAACTAGCCAGGTGCAGTGGCAGCCGCCTGAAATCGCATCTACTTGGGAGGCTGAGGCAGGAGAATCGCTTGAACCTGGGTGGCAGAGGTTGCAATGAGCCGAGATTGTGCCACTGCACTCCAGCCTGGGCAACAGAGTGAGACTATCTCAAAACAAACAAACAAACAAACAAACAGAGTAAGCAGAGTCACTAACAATATTGATGGGCTGAGCAGAAAAAGTCTCCAAAGCCAATATTAAGGCTCCAACCTCAGCTCTTTGAGTGCTAGTAAACCCAGATCAAGTGAGGGAATTACATGGTCTTCACCAGATGGCCACTTTTCCATGTTTACCCGTGCATCAGTAACAGTGTTAAAGCATTAGGTATGGGGGAGAGAACTACTTTTGTAGGCATAATTACAGGAGTACCAGATAAGAACTGAAGCAGTTTGTCAGCAGGGAGGGTATGTTCTAAATGGCCTGTGTCATCAGTGAGTGGTATCTGAAGATCTAAAGATAGGGGCAATACTGCTTCAAATTGCCTTTTGCTCAAAGGAATTCTTATGACATCAAGGTCATAACCTAGCAACTGATTGCATCATCTGCAGCCTGAATAGATGACTTTACTAAGTAGCTGGATATAGGGAGAGAGTGTTTTAGTCCCAGTATGTGAGCAAAAAACCCATTCTAAAAAGTGCAGTCCTGGGATCATCTGTCCTATTAACCCTGTAGGGCAATATTTAGTGGGAAAAATAAACAACTGGACAGAATATTGGGTGTCCATGCAATCCATTTGCCTTTGGGAAATAGCTTGCTGTATTTCTTCAATTTCCCTTTTTGCTGCAGCAGTCAAATACCTGGGAGAATCCAGGGCTATATTGCCCTTTAAGATAGAAAACAGGTTTTGCAACTTATCAGTAGATATGCCCAAGATGGGGCAAAGCCAGTTAATATTACCCAATAATTTTTGATTATCATGTAAGGTATGTAAGTTGCTAGTATTTAATTTAACCTTTTGAGTTCTTACTGACTGGGAAGTTAGCATGTACCCAAGATATTTCCAAAGAGAAGACATC
The DNA here is from genome assembly GCF_002776525.5 of Piliocolobus tephrosceles. Taxonomy (NCBI): domain Eukaryota; kingdom Metazoa; phylum Chordata; class Mammalia; order Primates; family Cercopithecidae; genus Piliocolobus; species Piliocolobus tephrosceles. The sequence goes on from NC_045439.1 coordinate 149,203,982, forward strand.
TGTACTTTTTTAGATGCTATGATTAAATCTCTTAGGTATGTATTCTTTACAACAGAGGTATATAAATTTACAAGTACTGGCTCCTTTGGGGCTGCTAATAAAATATCCATAAAATGAATAATCTTGCAATCAGGAATTTCTTTTCTACTGGGGGGGCAAAGCTTGATTTGCATGATACTGACACATGGTAGGACTGTTTAGTATCCCTTGAGGAAGCACTTTCCAATGAAATCAGCAAATTGGCCTCTCATTATTGATAGCTGGTATTGTAAATTCAAATTTGTCTGTCCTGTTCTGCTAGGGGAATAGTATAAAAACAGTCTTTTAAATCAATAATAATTATAGATCATCTCAAGGAATCACTGCAGGGGAGGGAAGGGCCTGTTGAATGGGCCCCATAGGTTGTAAATTTGCATTAATAGCATGTAAGTTATGCAAAAGTCTCCATTTGCCAGACTTTTTGGGAATGACAAAAATAAGCGAATTCCAAGGGCTGTTTGGTGGTTCTATATGGCTGGCTTTTTAATTGCTCCTCAACTAATTCATGGGCTCTTTAATTTGTCTCCCTTCAGAGGCTACTGTTTTACTGAAATTGGATATGGAGAGAGTCACATTAGGGGTAAGGGAGAAATAATAGTGGCCATTATTAGAAAAGGGTTTTTTAAATTCTTAAATTTTAGCAGAGAATTATAATCTGGGATGTCGCTTGTATACAAGGAACACATGAAATTTTGCCATGGGCTTCCCCTGGAGCTGGAGGGCAGCAGTGTGGTCTCTGGGCAGCAGATGCCCTTTATTAAGTTGAAGACATTTCCTTCTCTCCCTAGTTTGGTAAGAAGTTTATTCAAAAAGAGCATTACATTTTGTCAAATTATTTGAAAATATACATTGAGATTATTTGATGTTTTCCCCTTATTTTCTCTATTAGTATGAGCTGTGGTTGGGGATAATTGACCACAAAAGAACCAAAAAAGCTTTTCTGCATTCATGAGAATTTTCTGGGTCTTGATTATTGCTGATATCTGTAATCTAATTGTGAATTTAAAATGTGTGCATTTTCTTGTATGTTATACTTTTACATAGTTTATTTTAAAAATACATTTGGATTGCATTCTTGTCACCTTATTGTGTTATATCTTCCCCCGTTCTGCTGCCTAAAATTTGTGCATAGTGATCAGAGCTCTAGCTGCCATCTTACACGTTATCATCTGATATGAGGATGACAGCCATGGAGGCAAGGAATCCTAGTCTCTAAGAGCTCTGAGAAACTAAGCCGCAATATCTAGTTCTGCACTACTTCTAGATTTTTACCTGAGAGAAAAATAAACCTCAAAAATGTTAGGCAGGAATCTAGACCCAACATGGCAGTATCACCCAGCATGGCAGGCCCTTTGTTAGGACTTCCTGCCCTTCACTTCCTGCTAAGACTCTCAGTGCGCGAAAAAAGCCTGCGCCTGCACCTGCGCCTGCCAAAGAGCTTGTGCCAGGAGCTCTGCACAAGCTCCTGGACACGTTATCCCCAGAAATCAAAACCTACCTCAAGAAAGCCGATACCTACAAACCCCGCCTACCTCGCCATACCAAAGGCCCCCGATACCCGCCCCGAGTGAGACTTCCTCAGCCCTCCCCCTAGAGGACCGGTGAACCTCGTCCCTGAGCCCAATAAAGGCTGCCTTTGTTCTCATCTGCCTCGTGTCTTCTTGCTCGGCTCCCTCGTTTACATTACAAAAAATATTAACCTACTGTTACTTTCTGGCAATCTTAATTTTAAATACTGAAATAACTGAGTGCAATATGGTACCATAAACATTTGATGCAGAGGAAGTACCAGGAACATTTAATAAAGTTCATGATGAGTTATAACTAGTTGGATTTCAGTAAAAACACTGTTGGCAAGCGGTGGGGGTTAGGGGGCAGGGGGGGAGAGAGAGAGAAAGATTTGAAGTGGACCTTAGAAGTGAATATAATTTTAGTAGACAAATGTTGAGGAAACCAGCCCCACACCACCCAGCGGGTACCCTGAGTCCAGCAGGGACAAAAGAGTCAGAAAGAGACAGAGTAAGCGTTTAAAATGTGGGTCCAGGGGACCAGAGTGTCAGAAGCTTGCTCACGGCCCGAGTTCTTGGCCTCCACCCAATTTATTGGTTTACAAGCTCTTTGTTCTTAGGGCAGATGGAAGGGTGAGGAAGGGATGAGGAAAAGGATTAATCAGTGAAGGAGAACTTGTGAGTCATTCGATAAGATGTATAGCAGTGGCATTTTCTGTGAATTTCCTTGAGCAAAGGCGTGTGTCTAAACTACTTAAGATCTTTAACTTATCGGGACTGAAACGGGTGGGAGCAGGTTTCAGGAGGAGCCAAGGTGTTTGATTATACTCCAGTGCTTCAAGGGAGTGTTATTCCCCGAGCAACCTGTGGAATGCGGCTGAGTGGTTATGCTCTGGGGGCATAAAGACATGAAGGCAATAAGGAGACTTTTCTCCTCAGAGGCTGCCCATGGCTTCCCATGGGTGTCTCACACAGGGGAGACCAACTCAACTGGCATCCCAGAAACTCTCTTTCCCACAACAAATGTGGTAGAAAAGCATTCAAGGAAAAAGACTGTCATTAAAATAGGTGCACAGATGACGAGAGGTAGAAGCATTCTAGAGGTAGAAGGTGATGTAGGGAACATGTAGGAAAATAAAAGAACAAAGGGCTAAGCAGTTATGCTGGACTGCTCTGGAGAACCTGACTGGAGAGCTGGGATTCATTAAGCTGTAAGAAGTCAAGAAAAGTTTCTGGGCAGTGAAGTAATAGGCAAAATTAACCCATGGCAGCCCAGAGAGAAGCAGCAGAATAAATTCAGGGAAAGCAGAAAGTATGCATAAGCAGCAAAACATTTAGGGCCGGATGCGCTGGCTCAAGCCTGTAATCCCAGCACTTTGGGAGGCCGAGATGGGCGGATCACAAGGTCAGGAGATTGAGACTATCCTGGCTAACACGGTGAAACCCCGTCTCTACTAAAAAATACAAAAAAACTAGCCAGGCGAGGTGGCAGGTGTCTGTAGTCCCAGCTACTTGGGCGGCTGAGGCAGAAGAATGGCCTAAACCTGGGAGGTGGAGCTTGCGGTGAGCTGAGATCCGGCCACTGCACTCCAGCCTGGGCGACAGAGCGAGGCTCCGTCTCAAATAAATAAATAAATAAAAACAAGCAAAACATTTAGTTTAGCTAAAACCTGGGATGTGTTGAGAGGAGTTGGGTATGGAATAGAATGGCAATTTTGAATTATTGGCTTGGTGTGAACTTAGGTCTTTAAAAAGTATAAATGATTATTTCTGACTTAAAATCAATTTGCCTATAGAATAATATAGAAGTTACATATTAGAATTAGTAAGGCAGTGTGGATGAAAATACAAGACTGGAATCTATTAACATAGTATAGACAAGAGAAAATAAGAATCAGGATCAAAAAAGAAGGTAGGAAAGTTTGTGTAGTAATGAAATCAGGACCTGGAGAATGATTACATGTGAGGGACCCTGGGTAAGAGATGAGTCAAGGCTGGCTTTGAGGGTGCAAGTCTGAGATAGTCACTCAACCAAGAATGATGCAACAGGGGTAGTGACATTCAGGATATAATTCTTCCATCCAACCCTGGGTTGTGACACCCTTCTTTAGAGAAATTAAATTATTCTGCCTATGCTGATACATGGAAAGAAGGGGAGAAGTGTAAAATGCAGAAAATACTATGATAAATATGGGAGACATGGGGTTATTGGAGTTTCAAAAGGAGAATAGATTTTAAAATAGGGCAAATCTATGTTTGAAGAGATAATCGCTAATAATTTTCAAAGCAATTAAAGATACCAAGCAACAAATTTAGGTAGCTTTACAAATATCAAGCAGGTAAAAATTATATAAAGAAAACGTCACATAAATATGTAATACAAAATAAAAACATTCAAAACAGAAGACAATTTAAGTCTGACAGCTGACTTATTAATAGAAAAGATGGGAGTCAGTAAGCAATGGGAGAATTTCCTCTAAGTGTTTAAAGAAAATAATCACCAACCTAGCATACACTTCTATCCCCATTGAATACATGCTTTAAAAAGAAAGGCAATATAACCTTGCCAGACAAACAAAACCTGAGATAATCTATCATTAGTGAAATAGCCCTATAGGAAATAATAAAGGGTCTTCTTCAGGCAAAAGGAAAGGATACCAGATGGAAAAATAATAATGAAATAATTAATGAAGAATATAAACAACAAAAATATGAGCCAGTGCTTTTCCCACTGTGCAGCTTTCCCGCTCTGTACTTTACTAGTCCATATAATCAGCTCCACTGGTAACAGCATGCACATTGATTATCTCTGCTTGCTATATGACGTGTCAACCTTGGTGAACCCTTACTCTAAATAGGTATGTTTTCCAGACTGTTAGGAATATATCTTTTAAAATACTGAGATATTTTAATTGTAACCATTTGAAATTGACACTTCCAAACACATAGTATACATTTCTATTTTTCATAAAAAGACATGGTAATTATTTATTTTGGCATTATTTTATAAGATAAGGATGGGCCCATGGATGGGTGTAGTGTGATTTTTCTCCCACATTAAGTAAACTAACACTTTCATGTATTGAGTCACCTGTCACTTTAGTCAATAAGTCTACCTCTAATAGCCTCTCAAACTATAATTTGATATTTCTAACCTGCTGTGGAATCAGAAAACGAGTGATCAGGCTTAGTATCTGTTTGTTTATCAAACCTACAAATACTAGATGCAGTATGGATTTTTTGGAGGGAGAAAAATGGCAAGCTATTTCCAAATTTTTTTTTATATAAATTAGGTTTAATCTTGATAACTATACTTTTAATACCCATTATTCATGAATATGTATACAAAAATTACCAGTGAGACAGTCACTAGAATTAGAAAACACATTAGCAAAGAGAATTCAACATTATATTAAGAAAATGATACATTATAACCAAACAGGATTTATTCTAAGAATCCAATGATAATTCAATAGTATGGAATTCTTTAAGATAATTCAGCATATTAATAGATACAAAGAGGAGAAACATAATAATTTCCACAGATACTGACAAAGTGGCTGAAAGAATTCTCTAATCATGCTAAGGAAGTGTTAACATGATTAGAGAATTCTTTCTACCACTTTGTCAACATCTGTGGAAAAAGAAGCAATAAGAAATGCTTCCTTAACATGATTAGTCCTCAACTCAACATCTCACCTACTTAGTGGGGAAATACTGGAAACTTTCCACTAAAACCGGAAACAAGACAAGGATGGCCACTATCCACTACTATTCAACATAGTAATAGAGATATTTACCAATGTGGTTTGGCAAAAGAAGACAGAGAAATATAACTGAAAAATAAACAAAATTACTTCCATTTTCAGATCATATGATATCATACATGAACAATTCAAGAAAATGATAAAAAACTCAAGTAAAATAATTTAGTAAAGTAACAGAAAATGTAACCAACATAAAAAAATCACATTTACAAACAATAACCAGTTGGGAAGTATAATGGAAGGCAACCCTGTACTTACAACATCAATAAAAAGAGAACATAGGAAAGACAAGCCTTCCTGAGGAAACCATGAAAACACACACCTGTGAAGGATGCAGGTAGACTTGAACAAATTTTTCATTTTAATAATTTTAGATTTATTTTAAAATCTTTAGACATTTAAACGTATTTAAAACATTTAATTATAATTTACTAATTGAATATTAAATAAAATATTTATATATAATAATTTTAGTAGTTTTAAATTTACTACAACAGCTCTATACTTAAAATAATGTCACTGGCACATGAAAGACAGACCAAATAGAACAAAATTAAATGTCCCTACATAGTCCCAGGAACATGTAGAAATTTAGCATAATGCTATAAATTATATGTAATGAGTTTCTCTGAGTTTCTAAAATGATTCTAAAACAATTGAATGTGCATAAGAAGACTGAACAAAAGAATGAGTTCTTTCTGTGGGAAGAGAAAGTTAAAAATGTAGAATCTCTATAGAAAAGGAAAAACTCTGTAGTGTTTGATTGGATTATAGAAAATACAGACACACAGATATAGATTAGATGTAGTGGTAGATGTACTTATTTCCCAGCTCTGTCAACTGCAAGGGACTTAAGGTAGTGATATCCGATAGAAAGAAGCATAGCTAGTATTTAGGTCCTGACATCTAAACACTATTTCATTTTTTTCTAAAAGGAACTAATGATTCTTGGAGAAATGCTAATTCTAGGATTAGAGCAGGAAAAGCTGGCGGTATTTCTGACCACAAAGTTTTGGTGTTGTGCCACAAATTAAAGGAGTGCTCAAAATCTGATGGGGCTATGTCAAAATGACACAGTAATCAGCTCTAAAGAGCTTTTCACTGACCAAATTTAGATAATTTTGAGCACAAAAGTGAAGTATTTCAGTAATATAACATAATGAAAAAATTAAGATAATAGGTTAGAGGAGCAAGATGGCCGAATAGGAACAGCTGCAGTCTCCATCTCCCAGCGCGAGCGACACAGAAGACTGGTGATTTCTGCATTTTCAACTGAGGTACTGGGGTCATCTCACTCGGGAGTGCCGGACAATCCGTGCAGGTCAGCTGCTGCAGCCTGACCAGCGAGAGCTGAAGCAGGGCGAGGCATCGCCTCACCTGGGAAGCGCAAGGGGGAAGGGAGTCCCTTTTCCTAGCCAGGGGAACTGAGACACACAACACCTGGAAAATCGGGTAACTCCCACCCCAATACTGCGCTGTAACACCGGCACACCGGAGATTATATCCCACACCTGGCCGGGAGGGTCCCACGCCCACGGAGCCTCCCTCCTTGCTAACACAGCAGTCTGCGGCAATCTAACCGCAAGGCAGCAGCGAGGCTGGCGGAGGGGCGCCCGCCATCGCTGAGGCTTAAGTAGGTAACTAAAGCCGCTGGGAAGCTCCAACTGGGTGGAGCTCACAGCAGCTCAAGGAAACCTGCCTGTCTCTGTAGACTCCGCCTCTGGGGACAGGGCTCAGCTAAAGGAGGAGAAGCCTGTGCAGACGCGAACGACTCTGTCTGACAGCTTTGCAGAGAGCAGTGGATCTCCCAACACGGAGGTTGAGATCTGAGAAGGGGCAGTCTGCCTGCTCAAGTGGGTCCCTGACCCCTGAGTAGCCTAACTGGGAGACATCCCCCACTAGGGGCAGTCTGACACCCCACACCTCACAGGGTGGAGTACACCCCTGAGAGGAAGCTTCCAAAGCAAGAATCAGACAGGTGCACTCGCTGTTCAGCAATATTCTATCTTCTGCAACCTCTGCTGCTGATACCCAGGCAAACAGGGTCTGGAGTGGACCTCAAGCAATCTCCAACAGACCTATAGCTGAGGGTCCTGAC